>NC_059200.1:42655071-42977571 GCF_020615455.1 Coregonus clupeaformis
CAACCACCACCACCAACACTAACACCAACACAACCACCACCACCAACACTAACACCAACACAACCACCACCACCAACACTAACACCAACACAACCACCACCACCAACACTAACACCAACACAACCACCACCACCAACACTAACACCAACACAACCACCACCACCAACACTAACACCAACACAACCACCACCACCAACACTAACACCAACACAACCAACACCACCAACACTAACACCAACACAACCAACACCACCAACACTAACACCAACACAACCAACACCACCAACACTAACACCAACACAACCACCACCACCAACACTAACACCAACACAACCACCACCACCAACACTAACACCAACACAACCACCACCACCAACACTAACACCAACACAACCACCACCACCAACACTAACACCAACACAACCAACACCACCAACACTAACACCAACACAACCACCACCACCAACACTAACACCAACACAACCACCACCACCAACACTAACACCAACACAACCACCACCACCAACACTAACACCAACACAACCACCACCACCAACACTAACACCAACACAACCACCACCACCAACACTAACACCAACACCACCAACACCACCAACACTAACACCAACACAACCAACACCACCAACACCAAGACCAACACCACCAACACCACCAACACCAAGACCAACACCACCAACACCACCAACACTAACACCAACACAACCAACACCACCAACACTAACACCAACACAACCAACACCACCAACACTAACACCAACACAACCACCACCACCAACACTAACACCAACACAACCACCACCACCAACACTAACACCAACACAACCACCACCACCAACACTAACACCAACACAACCAACACCACCAACACTAACACCAACACAACCAACACCACCAACACTAACACCAACACAACCAACACCACCAACACCAAGACCAACACCACCAACACCAACACCACCAGCACCACCACCCCCACCACCTCCACCTCCACCATCACATACATATAATATCTCTGAAACACACACAAACTCACACTTTCTCAGTTTAATAATACACTCTACCCACAACACTCCTACACACTCACTCTTTCCCTTGCAGTTGAGTCGTGCTGCAGATGAAAGGTGCCTTCTTTCTCCTCAGCTTGGGGTGCTGAATTCTACTCTAATGTGTGAAATATAATACAATTGTCAGTAGTTATTACGCTAAATAAATAACCTATCAATTATTATTTATAATTTGTCCGGAAATCATCTGGTTGTTCATTTTGCTGTCAGATAGACTAGTCACTGGGGCTCTGTAGTATTGACATGTGAAGGGATGTATTTGAGTGTTGGTGTAAAACACTGAAATGATTCCATTCCAGCTAGCTGTCAGAGCAGAGCCTCTGGCCTGGTCATCACTGGCCTGTCAACTCACACACTGATACTCCCATCCCCTCATACACAGCCCTGGCCTGGCTCTATAATCCTTCAGCTGCTTAGCAACAGCCTCTGGCCTCTCATCCCATCAGAGCTGATACAGCCCTACTCTACTACTCAAGGTCTGTGGGTTTCTGTCAGAGTTTCACTAAGATATAGTCCTACAGAAAGCAGTGGGGTGAAGACTAGTTCAGTGATGTGTAGAAGGGTGTTGGAAGGAGAACACTAGTTTCCTAGCTTCCTGTATTATTTCCTAGATTCCTACCTCCCTTCATACATGTCTATAGAAAGCAGTTGGGTTTATTTTAATTGAAGGTTGTATAGAAAACTATTGATAGGATAAACTAGATTCCTGTATTATTTCTTAGATTCCTAGAATTCTAGATTTAGACTTTTGAAAACAGTGGGTTTTAGGGTTTAGGGTTGTGTGTTGGAAAGAGAAACTAGATCCTTGTATATTTTGACCACCTGACCCCTCTGCAGTCAGTGTGGGAGAGAGAGACTGTGAGCGACTCTGAGAGAAATGTGGGTTTGATGTGGTAATGAGAGACTGGTTTGAGTCTTTTTTCAGCCGTTCGTTCTACTGCATCAAAAACAGAAGAACTGCCTGTCCTGAGAGAAGCTTTATTAGATTTGCCTTGGACTCTCTTTGTCAGCTCTGTTGACAGATACTTAGAAACCTTCAGAGTTGCAAGAAGAATATAAAATAAATCTGTAATATACAGTCTTATTGTGGGCTACATACAGAATGTGACTTTGAAGGATTGGCTCTGGGCAGCCAATAAAACAAGATTGCGGAGTGAAAGCATTTAAACAGAGAAATAACTATTGACTATATCTCAGCCTGTCAGCTATGTGGATGGTAATATCATGAGGTGACGGCTAGTTGCTTTATATGAGCTTATTTTCTCACTGAGCTGAGGCCAACCACACACATAGGACTGGTGATATATTGCGTTTGCTATGACAGAAAACGGTAGCTATCCCTTCTAATTCTCCCAATAGAGAGGGAGGCAGTCAGACAGTCAGGCAGTCATAGTGAGAGAGATTCAGCATCTGGGTAAATAAACTATATATACCAAAGTATGTGGACACCCCTTCAAATTAATGTATAAAACCGAGCACACAGCCATGCAATCTCCATAGACAAACATTGGTAGTAGAATGGCCTTACTGAAGAACTCAGTGACTTTCAACGTAGCACTGTAATTGGATGCCACCTTTCCAAGAAGTCAGTTTGTCAAATTTCTGCCCTGCTAGAGCTGCCCTGGTCAACTGTAAGTGCTGTTATTGTGAAGTGGGAATGTCTAGGAGCAACAACGGCTCAGCCGCGAAGTAGTAGGCCACACAAGCCAAGCTCACAAAACGGGACCGCCGAGTACTGAAGCGCGTAACGTGTAAAAATGGTCTGTCCTCGGTTGCAACACTGACTACCGAGTTCCAAACTGCATCTGTAAGCAACGTCAGCACAATAACTTTTAGTCTGGAGCTACATTAAATGGGTTTCCATGGCCGAGCAGCCGCACACAAGCCTAAGATCACCATGCGCAATGCCAAGCGTCGGCTGGAGTGGTGTATAGCTCGCCTCCATTGGACTCTGGAGCAGTGTAAACGCGTTCTCAAATGCTTCATCATCTGGCAGTCCGACGGACAAATCTGGGTTTGGCGGATGCCAGGAGATCTCTACCTGCCCCAATGCATAGTGCCATCTGTAAAGTTTGGTGGAGGAGAAATAATGGTCTGGGACTGTTTTTCATGGTTCGGGCTAGGCCCCTTAGTTCCAGTGAAGGGAAATCTTAATTCTACAGCATACAATGACATTCTAAGCAATTCTGTTTCCAACTTTGTGGCAACAGTTTGGGAAAGGCCATTTCCTGTTTCAGCATGACAATGCCCCCATGCACAAAGCGAGGTCCATACAGAAATGGTTTGTCGAGATCGGTGTGGAAGAACATGACTGGCCTGCACAGAGCCCTGACCTCAACCCCATCAAACACCTTGGAATGCCGACTGCGAGCCAGGCCTAATCGCCCAACATCAGTGCCCAACCTCACTAATGCTCTTGTGGTTGAATCGAAGCAAGTCCGCGCAGTAATGTTCCAACATCTAGCGGAAAGCCTTTCCAGAAGAGTGGATGTTGTTATAGCAGCAAAGGGGGGACCAACTCCATATTAATGCCCCTGATTTTGGAATGAGATGTTGGACGAGCCATGTAGTGAATGATATTACCATCATCCAGTGTGAATAACATATCTCATTAGATATGTCCAGCACAGGGAGCTGTTAGAGGAAAGGGTGTGTGTGTGTGTGTGTGTGTGTGTGTGTGTGTGTGTGTGTGTGTGTGTGTGTGTGTGTGTGTGTGAAAGCACAGCAGGAGTCTTGTGGGTGGGTGAATAGGTGGGTGCATGCGCGTGCATGGGCGCATGTGTGCGTGCAAGTGTATGTGTGTGTTTGTGTGTGTGTGTGTGTGTGTGTGTGTGTAGATAAAGATAGCAGAGTGTTATGAGTAACAGGTGGTCTCTCTGCCTCAGTAAGTCTCTCCTCACTGAGTCTTTATGCACAAGTCTCTGTCACCACGCCATGATTGATGATGGAATATGGTGGAAAAGCCTTTGTGTGTGTCTGAAGGGCAGAACGTTGGCTGTGATGAATTGAGTGAGGAATTGAGTAAATAAATCACTTTCCTGTGCCTGTAAGTGTGTGTGTGTGTGTGTGTGTGTGTGTGTGTGTGTGTGTGTGTGTGTGTGTGTGTTTACGCACACATGCTCGTGTGTGTCAAATCAAAATCAAATCAACATTTATTGGTCGCGTACACAGGTTTGCAGGTGTTATAGCAGGTGCAGCTAAATGCTTATGCTACTAGCTCCAACAGTGAAGTAGAATGTCTATCAAATACAATACAAATACACAAATAATAAAACAATCCAAACAAGAAATCAAGAAACGACAGAACAGGTCAAATTAACAACCCAGAGTAGATACATTAGAGTGAGAATGTGTCACAATCTAGAATAGAAATACATGATGTGTATAGACAGTATATCATTTGGAAATAAAATGATGTGTACAGTAGTAGGTCTATTAGGATGGGCTGTGTGGAGAATAAACAATGGTATAAACTGTAAACACTGTAAGTGGCTGTGTGTGTGTGTGTGTGTGTGTTTATGTGTGTTTGTGTGTGTGTCCCAGTTTTCCACTCTATATTGTAATTATCCCCCCAGTGTGGAACACTCATAATGAACCCCACGACCAGTTAAAGAGCTTAATGACCAGCTATAATACTGCTGTTAAACGGCCTGGCTCCATAGAAAATACCGTCACACACGCACACACACACTATGAAATACTGTCATTCCTCTTCTGTCTATCTGTCTCTCACAATGGGCTGAATGGATGCCAGGCGGTGTGCTGCTCATAGGTGCGTCAGGATAAAGATCCCAGCAGGAGCCTCTTAGACCCAGACACCAGTAATGAAACAGGAATATGCTCTGAAATGATCCCTCGAGCGCTGACACTGTGGTCAACTAGGAGAGGGACATTATGCTATTACCTTATACATGTTGGTCTATTGTTACAGACATTATATGTTTACACACGTATGTAGGCAGGCACTTGCATACGGATACAAACACACAAGCACACACACACACACACACACACACACACACACACACACACACACACACTCTCTCATTCTCGCTCTCTCTCTAGGAGGTGGTGGTGGTAGGAGAGGAGAACTTCACCACTCCCTGTTACATCCAGATGGATGAGGAGGCATGTCACATCCTGACAGAGACCCTAGGGACCTACTGCCTGGTGGGCCAGTCCTGCAGCGCGGCCACCACCAAGAGACTCAAACTGGCCATCTTCGGCCCCGTCACCTGCCCTGCCCTGGAGTACCACATTAGAGTCTACTGCCTGGACGACACACAGGACTCACTCAAAGTAAGTGTGGGTGTGTACAAGTAGCCAGCAGATGCAGTGTGGGAAGGAGGCAGGCAGGCAGGCAAGCAGTGGGGGCTGTGTTTGTGTGCAGTAACAAGGGAAGATGAGCGCATGCATTTGAATATAATCTCCACGGCCAAGCTGCTCCTAGAGAAATGATGCCGTGCCCTCGCAAATATTAACCATATTTAGTATTTATTCTACCCCATCCTCCACCACTTTCCTCCCCCCCCCATCACCTCCATCCACCTTCAGTGAAGAAAGATAAGGTCTCATTATTACGTTTAGGAGGAGAATAGGACCCAGTTATTACGTTTGGGAATGAGTAATGAGATTAAGAATGATCACGTTGAATGTAGATGTGAATGTCACATTTTGTGTATGTTTATAGATGGGTTATTACATGGTTGGTACATAATGCCTGCTGAAATTATGTTGAAAGCCTGATTTGGAAAGCAAACACTTCTTATAGGAAGTTTCAACACAGAATTCCGATAAATGAGTAGATGGTGATTGATTCCAGAGTCATATCTCAACTTGTGTCTCTGTCGCTGTGTGTCTGTCTCTGTGTGTCTGTCTCGGTGTGTCTGTCTCTGTGTGTCTGTAGGAGGTCCTGCAGATGGAGAAACAGATGGGAGGGAAACTCCTGGACGAACCAAAGACCCTCAACTTCAAGGACAGCACCCACAACCTGCGACTGTCCATCCACGATGTCCCACACACACTGTGGAAGAGCAAGCTACTAGCCAAGTACCAGGTACACACACACACACACACACACACACACACGTAATGTAAAGACACACACAAACACCCTTGGTGCCAGTATAACCCCCCTCTCCCCAGGAGTTGTCGTTCCAGCAGGTGTGGTCTGGGTCCCAGAGGAATCTCCACTGTACCTTCACCCTGGAGAGGTTCTGTCCCAGCACCGTGGACCTGGCCTGTAAGCTGTGTGTTCGACAGGTGGAGGGGGAGGGACAGATTTTCCAGCTCGACACCACCCTCTCAGAGGTAGGGAAATAGTACTGTATCCAGATACAGTACATACATATAGTGTACTAATGAACATATCAGACAAAGTGCGATTCAAATTGATTTAATTGGCATTTTTTGTCAGCGATCTACACAAAATACTTTGTAATGTTAAAGTGGAAGAAAAATTCTAACATTTGTAAAAACAATATGACAAATAAAACACAAATATATCTTGATTAGATAAGTATTCAACCCCCGGAGTCAAAACATGTTAGACTCACCTTTGGCAGTGATTACAGCTGTGAGTCTTTCTGGGTAAGTCTCTAAGAGCTTTGTACACCTGGATTGTACAATATTTGCACATTATTCTTCAAACAATTCTTCAAGCTCTGTCAAGTTGGTTGTTGATCATTGCTAGACAGCCATTTTCAAGTCTTGCCATAGATTTTCAAGCCGATTTAAGTCAAAACTGTAACTAGGTCACTCGGGAACATTCAATGTCGTCATGGTAAGCAACTCCAGTGTATATTTGGCTTTGTGTTTAAGGTTAATGCTGAAAGGTGAAATTGTCTCCCAGTGTCTGTTGGAAAGCAGACTGAACCAGGTTTTCTTCTAAGATTTTGCCTGTGCTTAGCTCTATTCCGTTTCTTTTTATCCTAAAAAAACACCCTAGTCCTTGCTGTTGACAAGCATACCCATAACATGATGCAGCCACCACCATGTTTAAAAATATGAAGAGTGGTACTCAGTGATGTTGTGTTGGATTTGCCCCAAACATTACGCTTTGTATTCAGGACATAAAGTTCATTTCTATGCCACATTCTTTGCAGAATTACTTTAGTGCCTTATTGCAAACAGGATACATATTTTGGAATATTTTTATTCTGTACAGGCTTCCTTCTTTTCACTATGTCATTTAGGTTAGTATTGTGGAGTTTTCTCCTATCACAGCCATTACACTCTGTAACTGTTTTAAAGTCACCATTGGCCTCATGGTGAAATCCCTGAGCGGTTTCCTTCCTCTACGGCAACTGAATTAGGAAGGACACCTGTATCTTTGTAGTTACTGGGTGTATTGATACACCATCCAAAGTGTAATGAATAACTTTACAACGCTCAATGGGATATTATATTTTTAACCATCTACCAATATATGCCCTTCTTCGCGAGGCATTGGAAAACCTTCTTGGTCTTTGTGGTAGAATCTGTGTTTGAAATTCACTGCTCGACTGAAGGACCTTACAGATAATTGTATGTGTGGGGTACAGAGATGAGGTTGTCATTCAAAAATCATGTTAAACACTATTATTGCACACAAAGTGAGTCCATGCAACTTATTATGTGATTTGTTAAGCACATTTTGACTCCTGAACTTATTTAGGCTTGCCATAACAAAGGGGTTGAATACTTACTGACTCAATTTGTAATTAATTTGTAAACATTCTAAAAGCCTAATTCCACTTTGACATTATGGGGTATTGTGTGTAGGCCGGTGACACAAAATCAAAATTGAATTAATTTCAAATTCAGGCTGTAACACTACGAAATGTGGAAAAAGTCAAGGGGTGTGAAAACTTTCTGAAGGCACTGTATATGCTGAATCATGCGTACATGCACAGACAAATCAGACTAACTTGATTTAGTCTAACTGACTTACTGCTAACTTGAGTTGAGGCTGGTGTTATATCATATATTCTTATCTTTTTCCATGTCTTTGTCCATCCTGGTTGTCAGGGGTTGAGTGAGAGTTTAGCCTTCTGTCAGTGAACTACTTTACTCAGACAGTGAGCCTTGAGCCCGCTGCACTCGCTGCCCTCTCTGTGAGAGCTTGTCTGTTATTACTTTTTTATTTTTCATAGCTTCACATAGAGCACAGCTCTAAGGGAGTAATCACTCCAATCTCACGCTGACAACCCCCTCACAAAGAGAATGGTTGAGTAAGAGATAATTGGAACAGAGATTGTACAGGGAAGAGTGGATAGAGTGCTTTGCTCTAACCCTGGTCTTACCTTTCTATCTGACTAGAGGCTAGTCGTAGCTCCTGTTCTCTGAGCGTGTCTAGACCTTTCTATCTGACTAGAGGCTAGTCGTAGCTCCTGTTCTCTGAGCGTGTCTAGACCTTTCTATCTGACTAGAGGCTAGTCGTAGCTCCTGTTCTCTGAGCGTGTCTAGACCTTTCTATCTGACTAGAGGCTAGTCGTAGCTCCTGTTCTCTGAGCGTGTCTAGACCTTTCTATCTGACTAGAGGCTAGTCGTAGCTCCTGTTCTCTGAGCGTGTCTAGACCTTTCTATCTGACTAGAGGCTAGTCGTAGCTCCTGTTCTTCTGAGCGTGTCTAGACCTTTCTATCTGACTAGAGGCTAGTCGTAGCTCCTGTTCTCTGAGCGTGTCTAGACCTTTCTATCTGACTAGAGGCTAGTCGTAGCTCCTGTTCTTTGAGCGTGTCTAGACCTTTCTATCTGACTAGAGGCTAGTCGTAGCTCCTGTTCTCTGAGCGTGTCTAGACCTTTCTATCTGACTAGAGGCTAGTCGTAGCTCCTGTTCTCTCTGAGCGTGTCTAGACCTTTCTATCTGACTAGAGGCTAGTCGTAGCTCCTGTTCTCTGAGCGTGTCTAGACCTTTCTATCTGACTAGAGGCTAGTCGTAGCTCCTGTTCTTTGAGCGTGTCTAGACCTTTCTATCTGACTAGAGGCTAGTCGTAGCTCCTGTTCTCTGAGCGTGTCTAGACCTTTCTATCTGACTAGAGGCTAGTCGTAGCTCCTGTTCTCTCTGAGCGTGTCTAGACCTTTCTATCTGACTAGAGGCTAGTCGTAGCTCCTGTTCTCTGAGCGTGTCTAGACCTTTCTATCTGACTAGAGGCTAGTCGTAGCTCCTGTTCTCTGAGCGTGTCTAGACCTTTCTATCTGACTAGAGGCTAGTCGTAGCTCCTGTTCTCTCTGAGCGTGTCTAGACCTTTCTATCTGACTAGAGGCTAGTCGTAGTTCCTGTTCTCTGAGCGTGTCTAGACCTTTCTATCTGACTAGAGGCTAGTCGTAGCTCCTGTTCTCTGAGCGTGTCTAGACCTTTCTATCTGACTAGAGGCTAGTCGTAGGTCCTGTTCTCTCTGAGCGTGTCGAGACCTTTCTATCTGACTAGAGGCTAGTCGTAGCTCCTGTTCTCTGAGCGTGTCTAGACCTTTCTATCTGACTAGAGGCTAGTCGTAGCTCCTGTTCTCTGAGCGTGTCTAGACCTTTCTATCTGACTAGAGGCTGGTCGTAGCTCCTGTTCTCTGAGCGTGTCTAGACCTTTCTATCTGACTAGAGGCTAGTCGTAGCTCCTGTTCTCTGAGCGTGTCTAGACCTTTCTATCTGACTAGAGGCTAGTCGTAGCTCCTGTTCTCTGAGCGTGTCTAGACCTTTCTATCTGACTAGAGGCTAGTCGTAGCTCCTGTTCTCTCTGAGCGTGTCTAGACCTTTCTATCTGACTAGAGGCTAGTCGTAGCTCCTGTTCTCTCTGAGCGTGTCTAGACCTTTCTATCTGACTAGAGGCTAGTCGTAGCTCCTGTTCTCTGAGCGTGTCTAGACCTTTCTATCTGACTAGAGGCTAGTCGTAGCTCCTGTTCTCTCTGAGCGTGTCTAGACCTTTCTATCTGACTAGAGGCTAGTCGTAGCTCCTGTTCTCTGAGCGTGTCTAGACCTTTCTATCTGACTAGAGGCTAGTCGTAGCTCCTGTTCTCTGAGCGTGTCTAGACCTTTCTATCTGACTAGAGGCTAGTCGTAGGTCCTGTTCTCTCTGAGCGTGTCGAGACCTTTCTATCTGACTAGAGGCTAGTCGTAGCTCCTGTTCTCTCTGAGCGTGTCTAGACCTTTCTATCTGACTAGAGGCTAGTCGTAGCTCCTGTTCTCTGAGCGTGTCTAGACCTTTCTATCTGACTAGAGGCTAGTCGTAGCTCCTGTTCTCTCTGAGCGTGTCGAGACCTTTCTATCTGTCTGGAAAAATTTTATGAATACATGCACTAATTCGAATGAGAACTTGTAACACTAGCTCCAACAATCAGCTCCCAAAGAATACTTTCAGTCAATTCAAATAGTCTCTCTCCGCCATCTCCATTCTCCACCTCCAGGACACCCAGAGTATCGATACGTCTCTGCTGGATCCGGCCAGTAACATCACAACCCTGGTGGGGCCCAATGCCTTCCGCATTCCCCTCTCCATCAGACAGAAGCTCTGTGGCAGCCTGGACGCACCACAGAATCGAGGCAACGACTGGAGGATGCTAGCACACAAACTCAACCTGGACAGGTGAGGATGGGATTTGTATTTTTATTTTTATTTATTAAGAATCCCCATTACTCTTCCTGGGGTCCTGCAACATTAAGGCAGTTATATAAAATTTTAAATATTACATTACATTATATTTCATAACACTTTACCCAATACATTTAGTGTGTTCCCTCAGGCCACTACTCCACTATCACATATTTACAATACAACATCCATGTGTACGTGTGTGTAGAGTGAGTGTCTATATGTATGTGTGTATGTGTATGTGCCTGTGTGTGTGTCTCTTCACAGTCCCCGCTGTTCCAAAAGGTGTATTTTTACCTGTTTTTTAAATCTGATTCTACTGCTTGCATCAGTTACCTGATGTGGAATAGAGTGTAGAATGGGTCTATGTAGTACTATGTGCCTCCCATAGTCCGTTCTGGACTTGGGGACTGTGAAGAGACCTCTGGTGGCATGATTTGTGGGGTATGCATGGCTATGTGCCAGTATTCCAAACAGACAGCTCGGTACATTCAGCTCGTCGACACCTCTCACAAAAACAAGCAGTGATGAAGTCAATCTCTCTTCCACTCTGAGCCAGGAGAGACTGACATGCATGTCATCAATCTTAACTCTCTGTGTACTTTTAAGGGCCAGCCGTGTTGCCCTGTTCTGAGCCAACTGCAATATTCCCAAATCCCTCTTTGTGGCACCTGACCACACTACTGAACAGTAATCTAAGTGCGACAAAACTAGGTCCTGTAGGACCTGCCTTGATGATAGTGTTGTTAAGAAGTCAGAGCAGCGCTTAATTATGGACATACAGTGGGGAAAAAAAGTATTTAGTCAGCCACCAATTGTGCAAGTTCTCCCACTTAAAAAGATGAGAGAGGCCTGTCATTTTCATCATAGGTACACGTCAACTATGACAGACAAATTGAGGGAAAAAAATTCCAGAAAATCACATTGTAGGATTTTTATGAATTTATTTGCAAATTATGGTGGAAAATAAGTATTTGGTCACCTACAAACAAGCAAGATTTCTGGCTCTCACAGACCTGTAACTTCTTATTTAAGAGGCTCCTCTGTCCTCCACTCGTTACCTGTATTAATGGCACCTGTTTGAACTTGTTATCAGTATAAAAGACACCTGTCCACAACCTCAAACAGTCACACTCCAAACTCCACTGTGGCCAAGACCAAAGAGCTGTCAAAGGACACCAGAAACAAAATTGTAGACCTGCACCAGGCTGGGAAGACTGAATCTGCAATAGGTAAGCAGCTTGGTTTGAAGAAATCAACTGTGGGAGCAATTATTAGGAAATGGAAGACAAACAAGACCACTGATAATCTCCCTCGATCTGGGGCTCCACGCAAGATCTCACCCCGTGGGGTCAAAATGATCACAAGAACGGTGAGCAAAAATCCCAGAACCACACAGGGGGACCTAGTGAATGACCTGCAGAGAGCTGGGACCAAAGTAACAAAGCCTACCATCAGTAACACACTACGCCGCCAGGGACTCAAATCATGCAGTGCCAGACGTGTCCCCCTGCTTAAGCCAGTACATGTCCAGGCCCGTCTGAAGTTTGCTAGAGTGCATTTGGATGATCCAGAAGAGGATTGGGAGAATGTCATATGGTCAGATGAAACCAAAATAGAACTTTTTGGTAAAAACTCAACTCGTCGTGTTTGGAGGACAAAGAATGCTGAGTTGCATCCAAAGAACACCATACCTACTGTGAAGCATGGGGGTGGAAACATCATGCTTTGGGGCTGTTTTTCTGCAAAGGGACCAGGACGACTGATCCGTGTAAAGGAAAGAATGACTGGGGCCATGTATCGTGAGATTTTTGAGTGAAAACCTCCTTCCATCAGCAAGGGCATTGAAGATGAAACGTGGCTAGGTCTTTCAGCATGACAATGATCCCAAACACACCGCCCGGGCAACGAAGGAGTGGCTTCGTAAGAAGCATTTCAAGGTCCTGGAGTGGCCTAGCCAGTCTCCAGATCTCAACCCCATAGAAAATCTTTGGAGGGAGTTGAAAGTCCGTGTTGCCCAGCGACAGCCCCAAAACATCACTGCTCTAGAGGAGATCTGCATGGAGGAATGGGCCAAAATACCAGCAACAGTGTGTGAAAACCTTGTGAAGACTTACAGAAAACGTTTGACCTGTGTCATTGCCAACAAAGGGTATATAACAAAGTATTGAGAAACGTTTGTTATTGACCAAATACTTATTTTCCACCATAATTTGCAAAAAAATTCATAAAAAATCCTACAATGTGATTTTCTGGATTTTTTTCTTCTCATTTTGTCTGTCATAGTTGACGTGTACCTATGATGAAAATTACAGGCCTCTCTCATCTTTTTAAGTGGGAGAACTTGCACAATTGGTGGCTGACTAAATACTTTTTTTCCCCACTGTACTTCTCCCCATCTTAGCTACTGTTGTATCAATATGCTTTGACCATGACAGTCTACAATCCAGGGTTACTCCAAACAGTTTAGTCACCTCAACTTGCTCAATTTCCACATTATTCATTACGAGATGTAGTTGAGGTTTAGGATTTAGTGAATGATTTGACCCATATACAATGCTTTTAGTATTGGAAATATTCAGGACTAACTTATTCCTTGCCACCCATTCCGAAACTAACTGCAACTCTTTGTTAAGTGTTGCAGTTATTTCAGTTGCTGTAGTAGCTGATGTGTATAGTGTTGAGTCATCCGCATACATAGACACACTGGCATTACTCAAAGCCAGTGGCATGTCGTTAGTAAAGATGGAAAAAAGCAAGGGGCCTAGACAGCTGCCCTGGGGAATTCCTGATTGTACCTGGATTATGTTTGAGAGGCTTCCATTAAAGGACACCCTCTGTGTTCTGTTAGACAAGTAACTCTTTATCCACATTATAGCAGGGGTTGTAAAGCCATAACACGTACGTTTTTCTAGCAGCAGACTATGATCGATAATGTCAAAAGTCGCACTGAAGTCTAACAAAACAGCCCCCACAATCTTTTTATCAATTTCTCTCAGCCAATCATCAGTCATTTGTGTAAGTGCTGTGCTTGTTGAATGTCCTTTTCTATAAGCATGCTGAAAGTCTGTTGTCAATTTGTTTACAGTAAAATAGCATTGTATCTGGTCAAACACAATTTTTTCCAATAGTTTACTAAGGGTTGGTAACAGGCTAATTGGTCGGCTGTTTGAGCCAGTAAAAGGGGCTTTACTATTCTTAGGTAGCGGAATGACTTTTGCTTCCCTCCAAGCCTGGGGGCACATTCTAGTAGGCTTAAATTGAAAATATGGCAAATAGGAGTGGCAATATCATCCGCTATTATCCTCAGCAATTTTCCATCCAAGTTGTCAGACCCCGGTGGCTTGTCATTGTTATAGACAACAATCATTTGTTCACCTCTTCCACACTCACTTTACGGAATTCAAAATGAAAATGATTGTCTTTCATAATTTGGTCAGATATACTTGGATGTGTAGTGTCAGCAATTGTTGCTGGCATGTCATGCCTAAGTTTGCTAATCTTGCCAATCAAAAAATGATTAAAGTAGTTGGCAATATCAGTTGGTTTTGTGATGAATGAGCCATCTGATTCAATGAATGATGGAGCTGAGTTTGCCTTTTTTCCCAAAATTTCATTTAAGGTGCTCCAAAGCGTTTTACTATCATTCTTTATGTTATTTATCCTTGTTTCATAGTGTTGTTTCTTCTTTTTTGTATTCAGTTTAGTCACATGATTTCTCAATTTGCAATACGTTTGCCAATTGGTTGTGCAGCCAGACTTATTTGCCATTCCTTTTGCCTCATCCCTCTCAACCATACAATTTTTCAATTCCTCATCAATCCACGGGGATTTAACCGTTTTTAGTCATTTTCTTAATGGGTGCATGCTTATTAGTAACTGGAATAAGCAATTTCATAAATGTGTCAAGTGCAGTGTCTGTTTGCTCCTCATTACACACCACGGACCAACATATATTCTTTACATCAACAACATAGGAATCACTACAAAACGTATTGTATGACCTCTTATACATTATATTAGGCCCAGCCTTTGGAACTTTGGTTTTCCTAGATATGGCCACTATATTGTGATCACTACATCTAATGGATTTGGAGACTGCTTTCAAACAAATCTCTGCTGGATTAGTAAAGATATGATCAATACATGTTGATGATTTAATTCCTGTACTGTTTGTAACCACCCTGGTAGGTTGACTGATAACCTGAACCAGGTTGCAGGCACTGGTTACAGTTTGAAGCTTTCTCTTGAGTGGGCAGCCTGATGAAAGCCAGTCAATATTTAAATCACCCAGAAAGTATACCTCTCTATTATCATTTTACATGTACATTTTAGTCATTTAGCAGACGCTCTTATCCAGAGCGACTTACAGTTAGTGAATACATTTTTTATTTTTTCATACCCGTGATATCACATACACTACCATTCAAAAGTTTGGGATCACTTCGAAATGTCCTTGTTTTCGAAAGAAAAGCAATTTTTTTGTCCATTAAAATAACATCAAATTGATCCGAAATACAGTGTAGACATTGTTAATGTTGTAAATGGATATTGTAGCTTGAAACGGCAGATTTTTAATGGAATATCTACATAGGCGTACAGAGGCCCATTATCAGCAACCATCAGTCCTGTGTTCCAATGGCACATTGTGTTTGCTAATCCAAGTTCATCATTTTAAAAGACTAATTGATCATTAGAAAACCCTTTTGCAATTATGTTAGCACAGCTGAAAACTGTTGTGCTGATTAAAGAAGCAATAAAACTGGCCTTCTTGAGACTAGTTGAGAAATTGCCAAGAAACTGAAGATCTCGTACAACGCTGTGTACTACTCCCTTCACAGAACAGCGCAAACTGGCTCTAACCAGAATAGAAAGAGGAGTGGGAGGCCCCAGTGCACAACTGAGCAAGAGGACAAATACATTAGAGTGTCTAGAAACAGGCGCCTCACAGGTCCTCAACTGGCAGCTTCATTAAATAGTACCCACAAAACACCAGTCTCAACGTCAACAGTGAAGAGGCGACTCCGGGACTCTGACCTTCTAGGCAGGGTTGCAAAGAAAAAGCCATATCTCAGACTGGCCAATAAAATGAAAAGATTAAGATGGGCAACCTCCAACATCGGCATTTCTATCTTTTCTGTAAATGTTATAACATTGTATTGCTACCACTGTATCATCAAAGGTATTATCTAAGTGAGTTTCAGAGAATATGAATGTCATCTGTTACTAGCAAATTATTGATTTCATGAACCTTGTTTCTTAAGCTTCATATGTTAACGTGGGCTATTTTGAGCACTTCTGGGATGCTTACTTGTTTTTATTGCTTTACTGGGAAGCTTAGCAGCAGTAGACTCATGTTCTTTATGTTAGTGCACGGTGAGCTGCCTCCTCTGGGACACACTGGCTCAGCGCTAACAGTATAAATCTGGTTCTTAGGCACATGATTACTGCATACAATACCTGTAGGATCAGCGGTGGCAGTAAGAGGGACATACATTAGGTTACTTATATTGTGACTACCGACACCCCTGATGTAATGTACATTTGCTGAAGCATTTTGACAACTCTGCATCACAATGGTAGGGATTAGCTGAGCTGGGCTTGGGTCATTGCTAAGTCATTGTCTCAACGCAGCCTTATAATGATTTGGGTGGATCCCATCCTCCTTATAAAACATGTTTTGTTTCCAAAAGGTATCGAAATTGTCAACAAAAGTTACGGATAGGACCGTATGATCTGTGTGTGTGTGTGTGTAGTGTTACTGAAGCTTGGGCATCTCTTTTCTTCTCTCTTTTCTCGTCCTGTTCTCCCCCTCCTCTCTGACAGTTGTGTGTGTGTGTGTGACGTGTGTGTGTGACGTGTGTGTGTGTGTGTATGTGTATAAACTGGGTGTTGATCTCTCAGCAGGGGCTCCCTTATCACAGACAGCAGTAGGAGTTAGACCAGCAGCAGGAGGGATGACTTTACCCTCCATCTTACCCCCTTCCCCTTACTCCACCCCTTCAGAGAGCTTAGAGCTGGATGAAAGCACTTCTGACCATTTAATGTTTGACTGTCCGCTTTTAAACTTGTTTTTGTTCATTTCAACGATGACACTGGATAGCCATAAAGCACAGGCAGAGTATGCAAACTTCATATAACCTCTCTCTCTCGTTCTTTCTCTTTCTTTCTCTCTCTCTCTCTCTCTCTCTCTCTCTCTCTCTCTCTCTCTCTCTCTCTCTCTCGCTCTATATATATATATATATATATATATATATATATATATATATATCAGGTATCTGAACTACTTTGCCACTAAGTCCAGTCCTACGGGGGTGATTCTGGACCTGTGGGAGGCCCAACACTTCCCTGATGGGAACCTCGGCCGCCTGGCTGCCGTGCTGGAGGAGATGGGTCGCCATGAGAACCTTGTGCTCATGGCAACAGACCACTGACACCCGTCCTTCAAAGAACAGGATGTTCCAGGGAGGAGTGAGAGATGAGTCACAGAGAAAAGTAGTGAGAGAGGAACAATCTGTTAGCTGAAATACAGGAAAGGCAGAGCTAGACCTCTCTTCCATCAGAGAACACACATCCATAGAGACACACACAAACATACACTGAACAAAAATATAAATGCAACATGCAACAATTTCAAAGGTTTTGTGAGTTACAGTTCATATAAGGAAATCAGTTAATTCAAATAAATAAATGAGGCCCTAATCTATGGATTTCACATGACTGGGAATACAGATATGCATCTGTTGGTCACAGATACCTTAAAAAAGGTATGGGCATGGATCAGAAAAGCTGGTGTGACCACCATTTGCCTCATGCAGCGTGACACATCTCCTTCCCATAGAGTTGATCAGGCTGTTGATTGTGGCCTGTGGAATGTTGTACCACTCCTCTTCAATGGCTGTGCAAAGTTGCTGGATATTGGCGGGAACTGGAACACGCTTTCGTACACGTCGATCCAGAGCATCCCGAACATGCTCAATGTCTGGTGAGTATGCAGATGATGGAAGAACTGGGACATTTTCAGCTTCCAGGAATTGTGTACAGATCCTTGCAACATGGGGCCATGAATTATCATGCTGATACATGAGGTGATGGTGGCGGATGAATGGCACGACAATGGGCCTCAGGATCTCTGTGCATTCAAATTGCCATCGATAAAATGCAATTGTGTTCATTGTCCGTAGCTTATGCCTGCCCATACCATAACCCCACCGCCACCATGGGGCACTCTGTTCGCAACGTTGACATCAGCAAACCGCTCGCCCACACAACACCATACACGCTGTCTGCCATCTGCCCGGTAAAGTTTAAACTGGGATTCATCCGTGATGAGCACACTTCTCCAGCGTGCCAGTGGCCATCGAAGGTGTGCATTTGCCCAATGAAGCCTGTTACGACGCCGAACTGCGGTCAGGTCAAGACCCTAATGAGGACGACGAGCACGCAGATGAGCTTCCCTGAGACAGTTTCTGAATTATTCGGTTGTGCAAACCCACAGTTTCATCAGCTGTCCGTGTGGCTTGTCTCAGACCAACCATTGGCTGGCGTGGATACATGTGGTCTGCGGTTTTGAGGCCAGTTGGACGTACTGCCAAATTCTCTAAAACGACATTGGGCTTATGGTAGAGAAATTAACATTCAATTCTCTGGCAACAGCTCTGGTGCACATTCCTGCAGTCAGCATGCCAATTGCACGCTCCCTCAAAACTTGAGACATCTGTGGCATTGTGTTGTGTTACAAAACTGCACATTTTACAGTGGCTTTTTATTGTCCCCAGCACAAGGTTTGATGTGTAATGATCATGCTGTTTAATCAGCTTCTTGATATGCCACACCTGTCAGGTGGATGGATTATCTTGGCAAAGGAGAAATACTCACTAACAGGGATGTAAACAAATTTGTGCACCAAATTTGAGAGAAATAAGCTTTTTGTGCATATGGAAAATTTCTGGGATCTTTTATTTCAGCTCATGAAAAATGGGACCAACACTTTACATGTTGCATTTACATTTTTGTTCAGTATACTTTGCATAGCCGTGCTCCACTTTCAGTATATTGAACTAGGAAGTTAGTCAGCCCTGTCTGTAGTCTCTCTGGTACAGTTTTCTTTACCATAATACAGTTTCCTAGGAAACGCTTGATAGTTCTGTCCATGTTTTGGATGACCTCCTGGATGTCTCTCTGTGGTGACAGACTGGATCAGGGCAGAGGACCATGGGAAGGGGTGTGGCCAGAGGGAGTGGGGAAGGCCCCTCCCACTTCACCTGCCCCATGGATCCCCATGGTAACTCCTGGAACCAACAATACTGTTTAAGGACTTGTCAACATTTCTAATGAAAGAACTTGTGTCAGTGACTATATATAGCTGTATTTATTAACACATCTATTTATACACAAATATGTCTCCTTCTGTATTTTATGCAGCCTAATATTGATTACTTTAGGCTTCGTTTACACACAGCCATCTTTTGACCAATCAGATCTTTACCAGCAGATCTTTTTCAGACCTGATCTGATTGGTCAAAATACCAATTAGTAAAACAATATCAGAATTGGGCTGCCTGTGTAAACATAGCCTTTGAGTTCTCTTGTGTTCTTTTTCCCTGCTTTCCTTGCAGTTCCCTTTCTTTTCATTGTGTCATCGTGCCCCCTGGTGGATTATCTTGTTAATGACGCCTACTGTACAGTCACTGATACAAAGCCAATAGAACAACCTGTACATAAGCAGAACATTGAAAACTGTAACCTTTTACAGTGTTAGTAAGACTGTCATTATTAATATTTACTGTTATCATTCCTGTTGTGTATTATTATTGTTTTACAATTATTTTTAGTTACTTTCTATTCTACAATTATTTACAATTTGCCTATTTAATTTGAAAGTATATATTTTGGTTTAGATTGCACTATCAAGTGTTGGCTTGTTAGCCCATAAAACCAATGATGCTGATACAAGGAACTGTCTGAGAGGTCATTCAATCAAAGGTCAAAGTTCAGTAGTTATCTGTCTGGCCAAGTTGCAAAATCAGAAGGCCCGCCAAGTTCTAAAATGTATCTTCTTAAAATCAGATTTTAAACCTAGCCCTAACCTTAACCTCACTGCTAACCTTATACCTAACCCTAACCTTAAATCAAGACAAAAAAGTGAATGTTTATTTTCATAAATGTTTCCAATGTAGACAATTTTGACTGACTTTGCAGCTTGGTCATCAAGTGGGAACCGCATAATGGAGCATCTCAATCTGCTCTCATCATGTATGGTCCTCTGATGATGTCCTCATCCATATAAGACAGAACCAGAGTAGTGGAAGAGATGGGAGTCTGTCTCCCACGGTGGAAGATGGGTCATTTGTTGATAGTATATTTTTTCTTAGGACTGATGCAGCCTGATACGATTGTCTTTTTACCAAATAATTGACATAATATTACGTACAATTCCACGCTAGCATTCTCTTTCATTAGGTCTAAATACCTGTAATTTGATTGTTTAACATGTCAAGTTACTGAATGATAACATACATTTACAGTTGCTGTTAACGTTGAGCGGGGGGAATAGAAATAAGGTGAAATCATGGGAAATGTGATGCATTATCTATTTATTTATATTATAAATGGGAAATTCAGTATAAGGATTGTATGATAACTGTCAACAAAACATCCCTTTACAGCAGCAGCACTGACGACAGTCATTTGATTAGTTTTGGTTCAAATCATTTTGTCTTGACAGTTGGGAACTTTCCTAAAGCCGTCTATGCAAACTTTGCATTCTTTATAAACAAAATGTAGGTACTGCTAGCCGTTGCATTCCATCGTTCTCCTAAGGCTTCATGGGTAATATTGTATAGTGAGAACGTAGCTAATTCTGTTCTGGCACTCATGTTACTTGCAAATGCTTACATTTCCTCTGTCAAGTTCCTGTACAAAGTGTAAGAAATAATAATAAATTATATTTATATGCAACACTGAATGCAGAGTCCGACTCTCCTTTTCCACATCCTGGTTCAACCCTAACACTAGCCTCTACCACAGCGTTTCCTGAACTCGGTCCTCGGGACCCCAAGGGTGGGTCATTTCTTCTTCCCCTAACTACACAGCTGATTCAAATGATCAAAGATGCTTGATGATTAGTTGATTATTTGAATCAGCTGTGTAGTGCTATAGCAAAAACAAAAATGTGTACCCCTTGGGGTCCCGAGGACCAAGTTTGGGAGACCCTGCTCTACCATAACCCTAACCCTAGCAAGGTGTAGGATTTCCTCAAGGATTACTGTAGGATATTTCTGCAGTTTTCCTGTGTGTGTGTGTGTGAGAGAGAGAGAAATCATCTAAAAAAGAGACGATATGGACATTGACAGCATTTTATTAGGGAATGTTCTCCTGGTCCACACACTCTCTTATACACATATGTACAGATTAAATAAGGCATACGCCATAGTGGTGGAGTGGTCGGCCGGGGAGTTATTCTGTACACAAGTCAAAGGCAAACAACCAAAACACATATTTAACATTATTATTAAGTCCATCAGTATCAATACATTTCAACATTATTATTTACAATTCAATTCTGTGAGGGGAGGTTTTTTTTGTTATATTACAGTAGCAAGGCAATCATGGGGGATACCATATTATTGGCATGACTCAGCTAGCCTGAGTAACATCACTCCCAAGCGTATTAACCATCATTTAGCCAGAGTAACATCACTCCCGAGCTTATTAACCATCAGATGTATCATAATCTTGTCCTATAGTTAGTCGTTGATACAGAGACATATCAGGGGACTAAGAATGGCTCCCTTGGATCGCCAAAGGGCCCAAATGTAGCTCAATGTTGAAGCTGTGTGTTTTCCTGTATGAATAGAATAAACAAATGCCTGGGTTTCTAAGGCAGTAACGCTGCAAGAGAGATATACTTCACTTCCAACAGTATGTAGAGATTTCTCTACAGTTGTAAAAAAATACAAATAAATAGGTCCAGTTGCTAAAGCACAATGGGCAAAAACGGCAACACTTTATTTGAACTAGCCTCATAACCCTACATAACAATGTTGTAAACATGTCAAAGCTTCATGAACATTCTGACATTGGTTTGAAGGGGATTTATGGTGGCTAGTTCAAATAAAGTGTTACCACAAAACAAACAATACTGTTATATGGCTTTAGATGGACAGAGCAGGAACCCCCCTCCACTGTGAGGGAGGGAGTGACTCCTCCTCTCCTGCAGAGGGCACTGTCTGTCCTTGTGTTCCCCCCTCATTTAGAAAGCCAATCAGCTTTCACAGAAAGCAACACCAGACCAGCCCAGACCAGACCAGACCCTGCCCACTGGGACTCTCTCTATCCCAGGGGTGGCAGTGGCATGGGCAAAAAGAGAACAGACCCTGACCATGGGAAAACATCTCTCCCTCTCTTTCTCTCTCCCACTCGCCTTGCCCTCCTCCTATGGTCCTGGCATAGTGGCACTAGGCCATGGACATGTATCTAGGTGTTGAGTGTCTCTAGGTGGCAGCAGCAGCGTGTCACTGTTTGATATCCTGAGTCTCAGACATCTTGGCCAGGGTCTTCTTCACTCTGAGAGCTGTGAGGCGAGACGCTGGGTTGTGGGCCCAGCACTCCGTCATCAGCTTCCCCATCTGTCTGAGACACTAAACACACCGAGGTCAGAAATCAACATACTGTACACTCACACACAGTAGCCTATGTAAGAGTATACTGATCACAAGCATACAACACATAAAAACGGAATCACAAAGAGGGTGTTTCCTCACCTCATCACTGCTCCAGCGGTTGGCGAAGGAGGGCCTCTGTCTCTTGATGCACACAACCTCCCTCATGTCCTCATAGGAGGGGTCAGAGGACACCAGGTCATGGTAGGGCAGCTGGTACTCCTCTACGATGCCTACAGGACACAAGTCACAAGGAGAGAGATGTTAGATCTCTACATACTGCATCATCACAGCTGAGATGGAGGTAAGATAATACACAGCCTGGAAGGAGGTCAAATAACTGAACAGTATAAAAATTTTTTTTTATCATAACATTGAATAAGAAAAAATAGAATTTGGATCAGCATTTTGGCAAATGTCTGAATGCACATAAGGTCAAAGGTCACATCAGCTCACTTTACATATACAAATTATATTAAGACATTGTAAAGCAGAGCATTGTGGGCCGTGTCTGACCTCCAGAGACGCAGCGCCGGGCGATCTCCCAGAGGATTAGGCCGAAGCTGTACATGTCGGCCATGATGTAGGACTGGAAGTGGTTCCGGTTCAGATTCTCGTCTAGGACCTCTGGGGGCATGTAGCGCTTAGTGCCCACCCTTGTGTTGGGAGGGATGTCCACCTCATTGGTGTCACTGAGAGAGGGTGGTGTATGGGGAGAAAGACCATATCTTTTCATCAACATGGCACTTTTAAAGCAACACCGTCTTTGTATAAACGTGTATTGCTGGACTGATTCCATAGTTTGGACTAATGCAAATGCTGAAAAGTATACAAAGATAACAGAGAAGAACGATTCTGCTCTATAAAGATGTTTTGCTATCTCTACATTCATGATCGGATGTATGGCACATGTCCCTTCCTGTCTTACCTGATGAATTTGACAGCCAGGCCCAGGTCAGCGATGCAGCAGGCCCCATTCCTCTTCACCAGGATGTTCTTGCTCTTCAGGTCTCTGTGGGCGATGGCTGGTTTACCCTGGGTGCCAAAGATCTCTGTGTGGAGGTGGCAGAGGCCTGACACTGAGGAGTAGGCCAGCCGCAGCATGGCCTTGATGTCCAGGGTGGTGGACTTGAGGTAGTCATACAGAGATCCACTCTCATGGTAGTCTGTGATCAGGTAGAGCTGGGTCCACGACCCTGTGCCCTTTATGTCCGCCGCTATGAAGCCTGGGTAGGGAGGAGATTGGGAGATCTTTGAGGAGATACAAAGACACACACATACAGAGATGCATGCACGCAAGGATGCACACACACACACAATACACGCACACTCAATCTCTCCCTCTCTCCTTACCCAGTATGTTCTCGTGTCTCATGAGGACAGTTTGGTAGATCTCGGTCTCTCTGAACCAGCTGGCCTCCTCGGTGGTGAAGAACACTTTGACAGCCACTCTCTCTCCTCTCCAGCGACCCATCCACACCTCCCCATAGCGGCCCTTACCTATCTGCTTCACCATCTGAATCTGCTTGGCTATGGTGCGCTGCACCTGAGCACAGGAAAACACACACACCGATATCAATATCAAAATCATCGTCATCAACACTGTCATATGCTATATCATTGTACATCATTATCACAATTTCTAGTCAAAGTCAACATAACTAGCACATTGAGAGAGTAAGGTCTTTCTACAACACTGTATTGCTGGACTGTTTCTCCATTGCAAGTAAGCATTTTGTTGGACAGTGTATACCATGTGTATCTTGTACATACGACTAATAAAACGTGAAACCTGGTTGCTAATGTGTGTGTGATGAGGTTCAGGTCTCACCAGCAGTGGGAGTCCTGATCCTGAGCCAGAGCTCTGGGACTGTTCTATCAGGTCCTTCAGAGATTCTCCAGGAGGGATATAAGTCTCATCCTGCTCCAGACCAATACTGTAGCGAGAACGCGACTCCTGGCGCTTATACCTGGAAGACACAGTGGTAAAGTCCTCAGTAATACAAAGCTACAATTCTGCTAAAAGCATTACATTGGTCTATGTTACCAATCTCCTCAGTGTGTGTCTGAGTCCAAGTCCATGTGTGTTTTCTCACCTGAAGTAACAGAAGACGATGACGAGTACCAGGATGATGCAGCACACTGTGACAGAGATGAAGAGAGCCATGGGGTGGATACTGCTGTCCACGTAATCTACAGGGGGGAGAGAGAGAGAGAGAGAGAGAGAGAGAGAGAGAGAGAGAGAGAGAGAGAGAGAGAGAGAGAGAGAGAGAGAGAGAGAGAGAGAGAGAGAGAGAGAGAGAGAGAGAGAGAGAGAGAGAGAGAGAGAGAGAGAGAGAGAGAGAGAGAGAGAGAGAGAGAGTCAGCTCCACAGATCCAAACCTAACACTGGGGTCACTTCAACAGCACCAGTTCTCCGTTAACGTGTTTATTACAGTTAACTTCCAAACCTTCCCAAGTCTCAGAGATCTTCCTTTGCACTCTCCTACCCCCACCTCCCCTCTTCTCTTGTTCCTATCTCCTCCCCCTCTCAGTGTGTGATCGATCACATCCCCTTCCTGAATCCCACAGATCCGGTGTCACACTGACATCGCCACGGCAAATCCTGAAGCCCAGTGCTGCTCTGGTGCCCCAGTCTTTCTGCCAGCCTTTCTGCCAGCCTCCTGTAAATCATTCACACACATACTGTACACATGACGGTAGGCACACACATGGAAATGATCTAATTTTACAATTTGCCACGTTTGACAAATCAATTTATCTTTGACTAATTTCCTTGATAGATGTAACACACACACCGTGTGTGTGCGAGTGTTGGTTTGTAGCTAGAGGAGTGACAGATGGACAGATATCTCACATCCGTGGCGGGGCAGGAAACTCAAGCAGGCCCTGGGGAGAGGCTGTCCTTTTCATTAGAGGGTGAGAGAACAAGCCAAGCCTGCCGGCTCCATTTCACCTGCCTCCCTCTGCCTCTCCGCAGCTTCCCCCGTCTCCCCCTGCCCCAGAGCGGCACACGCCACTCCAGCCAGCACTACATTGTGGTTTGTAACAGTTTAAACTGTCACTACCCATCACACCCCGGTGCAGGCTGAGGGAGCCCACTCTGAAAGCCACTCGCGCACAAGATGACAGAGTTTCAGTGTGTTGACTGGCTGGAATTCGCTGTGTGTGTGTGTGTGTGTGTCTTACCAGGGGACATCAGTGGTGGTAAAGTAGGATGCAGGTCTGTATTGCAGAAGTCCTGGTCTGTACAGCACTCCACAGCCCTCCTCCGATGGGGACTCCCATTGTCCTGTTGTGACACACCATAAACACACTGTTACATCTACACCACCAGGGTTTTTACAATGTTGCTTATTGATGGTGAAGAATCTGTGTTGTACACAAGGCTGGTCTGACACATTGCTTTCACTGTACATAAGGTCTGACTTTAAGAGATTCCTTGGAGAGCTGTAATGAGTCATAGAGGGTTCATAGAGGGTGACTGCCTGCACGTCATGGCTTTGCCATATACACCACACAAACACAGCAGACTTACCCTGCACTGGAACTCCAAGCCCATCAGCCCCAGACATCCAGAGGAGAGCACAGGGAGACTCCCCTCTTCTTCCTCCACCATGGTGAAGCAACAACCATCAGTCCTGAAGAGATACCATGATCATCATCATCATCATCATCATTACCACCATCACCATCACCACCACTAGCCTCATCATTACATCATCATCACAAGCCTCATCTTCATCATCACTACCACAAGCATCATCATCATCCATTGTCAACAATCTTTCAACATAATATGAGAGGATTTTATATCTTAGCTATTTTGTAATGACACATTTCATGGTGCTGAGCAGGTTATATCAACAATCTAAATCTAATGTAATAAACACTACTAGACGTGGTTGGAGACATTTATATTTTACATTTAAATCTTAGTCATGTAGCAGACGCTCAAGTTGGGGTGTAGGGTTTGAACATAGCCTGAAGGTAGGGAGGGGCATTTCCTCTTGCTGCTCCGTAGGAAAGCACCATGGTTTTGTAGTGGATGCGAGCTTCGACTGGAAGCCAGTGGAGTGTGCAGAGGAGCGGGGTGACATGGGAAAACTTGGGAAGGTTGAAAACCAGGCGAGCTGCAGCGTTCTGGATAAGTTGCAGGGTTTTGATGGCACAAGCGGGGAGCCAAGCCAAAAGCGAGTTGCAGTAGTCCAGACGGGAGATGACAAATGCCTGAATTTGGACATGTGCCACTTCCTGTGTGAGGTAGGGTCGTACTCTATGGATGTTGTAGAGCATGAACCTGCAGGAGCAGGTCACTGCTTTGATGTTTGCAGAGAACGACAGGGTGCTGTCCAGGGTCACGCCAATGTTCTTTGCACTCTGGGAGGGTGACACTGTGGAGTTGTAAACCATGATGGAGAGGTCTTTGAGCTGGCAGACCTTCCCAGGGAGGAAGAGCAGCTCCGTCTGGTCGAGGTTGAGCTTGAGGTGGTGGGCCGACATCCAAGCGGAGATATCTGCCAGGCACGCAGAGATGTGTGTCAGAAGGGGGGGAAGGAGAAAAGTATTTGAGTGTCATCCGCATAGCAATGATAGGAGAGACTATGTGAATAGAGAGAAGAGGAGAGGGCTTAGAACAAAGCCCTGGGGAAGAGGAGGATAATAATAATAATAATAATATGCCATTTAGCAGACGCTTTTATCCAAAGCGACTTACAGTCATGTGTGCATACATTTTTACGTATGGGTGGTCCCGGGGATCGGACCCACTACCCTGGCGGTACAAGCGCCATGCTCTACCAATTGAGCTACAGAGGACCACAGGATCTGATGGTTCACGGTGTCGAAGGCAGCGGATAGATCTAGGAGGATGAGAACAGAGGAGAGAGTCAGGTTTGGCAGAGCGGAGAGCCTCCGTGACACAGAGAAAAGCAGTCTCGGTTGAGTGACCCTTGAAGACTGACTGGTTAGGGTCAAGAAGATCGTTCTGAGAGAGATAATGAGAGAGTTGGTCAGAGACAACACGCTCTTTTGGAAAGAAAAGAAAGAAGGGATACAGGTCTATATTTTTTGACGTCAGATGAGTCAAGTGTTGGTTTCTTGAGGAGGGGAGTGACAACAGCCAGCTGTCAGGGATGAGTTGATGAGGGAAGTGAGGAATGAGAGAAGGTCTCTAGAGATGGTCTGGAGAAGGGAGGAGGGGATGGGGTCGAACGGGCAGGTTGTCGGGCGGCCAGACCTCACTAGTCGCAGGGCATAAATAAATCTGTAATAATGCTGGTATTTAAATAATATCTCTTTGCCCTCTGAGTTAATATCTTTATTTGAGTTCCTGATAAATCCACCAGTGTATTTTTGTTCAGTTAATTGGTGTTCTACAGGATAATAACAGATTACCTCTGCTGTGTAATAATGAATGCAAGCTAATTGCACATTACAGATTAGATACAGCTGATTCTAAGACGGTTTGAAAACCACACACCAACCACAGTATCAACACAGTTCTATTTGTGTGTGTGTGTAATATACCTGCAGGTGTTGTTGGTAGAGTCTTCAGGACAGTGATGGTAACAGTGACACCAGAGTATCCTCTGTGCTGGAGCCGGGGCAGTACTTCCACCCTCCTTCCTACTGTCTGACCTGTCTCTTCCAGGGTTCCTCAGAAGCAGCATGGTATCCAACACATTGGCTACAGGGACACAGAGAGGAGACAGACCGGGATTAGACCCAGGACAGACCAGGCATAGGCCCAGGACAGACCAGACATAGACCCAGGACAGACCAGACATAGACCCAGGACAGACCAGACATAGACCCAGGACAGACCAGACATAGACCCAGGACAGACCAGACATAGACCCAGGACAGACCAGGCTTAGAGCCAGGACAGACCAGGCTCAGAGCCAGGACAGACCAGGCTTAGAGCCAGGACAGACCAGGCATAGACCCAGGACAGACCAGACATAGACCCAGGACAGACCAGACATAGACCCAGGACAGACCAGACATAGACCCAGGACAGACCAGGCTTAGAGCCAGGACAGACCAGGCTTAGAGCCAGGACAGACCAGGCTTAGAGCCAGGACAGACCAGGCATAGACCCAGGACAGACCAGAAATAGACCCAGGACAGACCAGACATAGTCCCAGGACAGACCAGACATAGACCCAGGACAGACCAGACATAGTCCCAGGACAGACCAGGCTTAGAGCCAGGACAGACCAGACATAGACCCAGGACAGACCAAACAAAGTTATATGGACACTGTCATTCAAACGGATGCACCAACCTTATAGTAAAACTTAAGTGCACACATAACTAAGGTAAATTAAAGTTAGAGTAAATCAATGCTACCAAATGTGACACTTTCTCCACTCTTCAACTCACTCTTTCCAGACAGGCTTGAAAAATCGAAACGCCTTGGCACTGTCGCCATAGCAATGTAGCCACAGAAACGGTGACAGTGTCTGGTGAAAGCTACCCTGCTGTTCTTTTTCTGGTCTCACCTCAATGTTCCTGCCTGAGACTGGAACAGCAATGCCCTGCTAGGGCTGCACTTAGTACATATAGCAAGACTGGAGAACTCTCACAATAAATACCTTGTGCTCTGTGTGTGTGTGTGCGCGCGCGTGCATGCGTGAGTGTGAGTGCGTGTGTGTGTGCTCGCGAGTGAGTGTTTGTGTGTGTGGCGGTCTCATGAGAGCAGTTCTGTAAGGAGTGTATGGCATGTCGTTTCAGTATCCAAGGACATATCTCTCACACTCCTTTTGGCAGAGCAGCTCAACGGAACCCTTGTGGCTACACGTTTGTTTACGATGTTATTGACCCCTCAAAATAATACTTATACTTCACCATCAGTAGGAGCAGTATATCCTATACATTAATGAATACAACCCAAAACAACTCTAAAATGTCCTGTGAATATTTATACGGGTGTGAATATGTTGTTGGAGACCACCTTATTACGTTGGCATTTTATATTTACAATAGGGAATTTAAAACATGAACGATCTAAGTGAAGATTGTGTTGGTTTTTTATGATCATGTTTTGCAATTTAGTATTTTATTGTGTTTTGTATTGATGTGTGTGTTTGTATTGTGCAGGGCTCATTTGAAAAAGAGACTTGGTCTCAATATGACACCCTGTTAAAGTAAAGGTTAACAAAATAAAACATATACCAGCTCTAATGTTTTAGTACTCCCTCCCAGTCCCAACCATCCTACCTCGGAAAGAGAAAGAGGCATTTTAACAGGGCTCAGCCAGTGTTACTGTGGGTTATCCAGCAGAGACCAGCTACGCACTCACAAGTGTTTCATCCAAACTACAATAACACAGAATAGGGCAGGCTCAACCACAGAGCAAAACAAAGTTATGCTCATATACTTTACTAGAAAAACTGGGCGCTCGTGTTACCAGCGAACCTTACCTTCTCCCCCTCTTAGCCTTTCACCCATTCAGCCTGCTACACCAGAGAGAGGCAGTGGTGGAAAAAGTACTAAATTGTCATACTTGAGTAAAAGTATAGATACCTTAATAGAAAGTTACTCAAGTAAAAGTGAAAGTCACCCAGTAAAATACTACTTGAGTAAAAGTCTAAAAGTATTTGGTTTAAAATATACTTAAGTACCAAAAGTAAAAGTATAAATAATTTCAAATTCCTTATATTAAGCAAACCAGATGGCACCATTTTCTTGTTTACAAATGATGCATGTGTGTTTAGTGAGTCCACCAGACCAGAGGCAGTAGGGATGAACACGTGTTCTCTTGATAAGTGAGTGAATTGGACCATTTTCCTGTCCTGCTAAGCACTCAACATGTAACGAGTACTTTTGGGTATCAGGGAAAACGTATGGAGTAAAAAGTATATTATTTTCTTTATGAATGTAGTGAAGTAAAAGTAAAAGTTGTCAAAAATATAAATAGTAAAGTCAAGTACAGATACCCCCAAAAAACTACTTAAGTAGTACTTTAAAGTATTTTTACTTAAGTACTTTACACCACTGGAGAGAGGCTGAGCGCTCAGAGCACCTCGACTAGTAACTACAACCTTCAGAGAGGCAGTGATCATGAAGCCTATATTATACTATGTTACAAGTCTCATATGAGTAACAATAAACACAAAGTGGCCATGACTGATAACAACACAGAGAAAACAGACATTCTGTAGACTATGCTCTATCTGTCATAAGCGCTATATGATTCCACTTACTGTAAACCAGTGCAATGATGGACCAAGACTTAAATGGTCACTGTTTGTGCTCCATGGTAATGCTATTAGGAGGAGGAGGAGGAGGAGGAGGAGGAGGAGGAGGAGTGAGTTTAGGTCATCCAGAGCATGAACTACTGCACCAGTCTCCCTGTAGGTCCTAAACCAACATCCCCACTCCAGCCAGCCATTAACAGTAATACATGTATTCACTTACACTGAGGTAAATATTGTGTTCGTTACTACCTCAACCCTGCAAGTGTTAACATAACTGCTCTGACCAGCTGTTTTTCATACAGCTGCTTATACACAAATCTAATCATAATCAATCCACTATTGTGTTTTGATGATGAGAAATGTATGTGCCAGTATTATAGTCTTGGGGTCCGCTTCTCGTCCTGAGTGGACACCTGACAGAGGACCATTCTTCACCATTTCTACAGAGACTTAATCCATTCCCAATTAATTCTACTGAGTATCAGACAGCCCACTATTCAATAGAGTAAGTTCAGTTGGGCCAATGGCCCCCATGGGCCCCTGTTGTCCAAGAGCCAATCAGATTAGAGGGCAGGGCAGTAGGGGAAGAGATTTATCAGTTTAGTGTCTGGATGGAGGGCCCATGGGAACTCCTAGGTCAAGTCCCCCTCCATTCTCTGTCTCTCTTCTCTGTCTCTCTCTCCTTCCCATTCTTTCTCCTTCCCTCTCTTTCTCTCTTTATCGTGATGCTATTGGCAGACAGTATTGATCCAGACAGTCATAGTAATTCATTACTCTGGTCAATGGCAGTCTAATGAACACTCATTCAATCAGGCAGTTCATCAGCCAAATAAAAAAAAACACTTCAAATCTGGACAATATATTTTCTCAAGTCAGTACAGACCAGGGTTTGGAACTGGTTCAGGGAACAGAACTGAACCGTTTTTTAGAGGAACAGAATCAGAACCGGGAAAGAAGGTGATCTATACTTGTTAACGCTATTTTACGTTCCGGGCATTTTTTCCCAGTCCCATAAAAAAACGCAACGAAGCGCCTATGCAAAGCCCTCACAGTGTCACTCAGAAACGTATTCCAGTGTCCACCTGCCAGCTGAAAAGCTACTTGCCCCTCCCCCTCCAAAGCATAGGCTACTGTAGTGTGATTCAGAAATTAAGTAGAACGATTTTGAATTAGAGAAGAATGCATTCACTTTTTAAATGATAGTTAAGGATACTATAGTTATCATGTTTCACATTGGATTTTATTCACTACATTTAAAATCTGGTGCCACTCTGCACACACAAGCTTGTTAGCTAGCTAGCTCTTGTCCAACATTAAGCCAACTCTCAGAAGTGCAAAGACATTCAAAGTTCCTTCATAGAAGCCGCTCATCCATAGGGATAATTTTGTGGGCCTAATTCAGATAATGCATGTTATAACAAGATGCCCAGCGCTTCAAGACAAGCTTCTTCCTCCACCCTCTCTCGCTCTCTCCCCACCCACAACATTTCAGTCAGTTCTCACGCCCTATACTTGTCTGTCCAATGCATGTAAACTAATATAGCTTTCCCGCTCCATATAGCAAGCTACTCTATCTGCACTGATTGGTGAAGTCATTTAATGTCGAGCTAAATGTAAAAATATAAATATTTCAGAGGTTGAAAAAGTTACAGAAAGGAACTATATAAACATTATTTTGCTGGTTGGATCAGTGGAATGGAACGGAAAACAAAAACGATTGGAAAATAATTCAGGTTCCAACCCCTGGTACAGACTGAATATTATGTAAAAAGGCAACAGTACAGCCTTGGTACGGTATGCTGTAAGGACTAACTGTAACCGTTGAGAACAGTTCGTATGAGTGTGTGTGTGTGTGTGTGTGTGATTCATGAGTGCTGAATCAGAAGAGAGCTGAGCAGACACATCCAGTCAGTGTGTTCCTTTAAGAGCAGCACACTCCGTCCACTCCAATCTAACCACCCTGTCAGAGGAGGGGTTTGGGCCACTGTGGGCCCATGGCTGTGGCCTTGGATGCACTGACTATCACACATTCCTTTTCATGTGTGTATCTGATGTGCATAAGAAGGGACCCTTTTATGAGTTTATCAGTGCTGTGATTCTGTCCAGATCGTTTTTTGTTTTATAGAAACTCACGTAAAGGCAGGGGTAACAGAATGGACAGAGACTCCTTTTTTCCACTGCAGCAGGCCGGCTACAGGAAAGCTCCATCCATTCCAAGTACCTGTTGTCATTTTTCTTGCGAGGGAAAGAAAACCCCCTTCGGCGTAAAACAGGGGAAATCCCAGACCCCAGGGCCACAGGCATGGAGTAAAACGACAGGCTGGGAGAGCTGCTTAGCCTCTCACTAAGATCCATTAGAACACACACTACCTCTCTCCATGTAGAGTCTACTCCCCTCTCCTTATGGACACACAGAGTGATGGGGGGGGGTTGCTGTTTTAGAAGGGGGTTTACGCCAACTCCTGTACCCCTAACCCCTAACTAGCCTTTCTTCCCTCGGGGAGACAAGGTCCCAGTCTGAGCAGACCCATGGCCCGGTATAGGGCACACTGACTCAACCCTATATATTATAGTACTACTACATGCCTACTCCCCTGGCCCCTGGTTGGTTTAGAGGCCAACACAGAGGCGGTTAAGGGTCCATGGTTGAGTTTGGGTCACCTCCTTGGGGCAGATAGACAGGGTGTGTTGGGCGGCATCCGCCGGGGTGTGTAAGGGCAAGTTTGTTAGGTTTATTGGCCAGTGGTTACTGTATGTCACCCAGGTTTTTACAGAGTATATGGGGTGTTAGGTAGACTCCATCTCTGTTACATTAATCCTGGGCTTTTCTTTCTATATCTCTCTAGTATAGACACACACACACACACGCACACGCACACATACACACACACACACAACAAACAGACTTTTGTTGTGTCAGCCACGGGGCGCTCCCAAGGTCACCCCGAAACTTGATCCGCACCCCCCACACATTCCAGAAGGTGTCCCTCTAACGAGATACACACACACCAAAATGTCCTACTGTATTACACACTGACAAACACACACACAAACACAGACAAACACATTAACACATACAACGTTATACTAGCAAATTAACATTTTTAAGTGGATGTACCATGCTAGCTCAAGCCTACAACTCTCTAACTTTTAGACAGTGTATGGCGGTAACAAGCATTTAGAAGTTAATACAAGAAGTTAATAAGGCTCAAGTAGTCCTTTCATTAAAGTTAACTCAACGGGAGTGAGATGTAATTTGATCTTAGGGTCCGACAGTCCGATGGCTAACTGTGAGGAAGAGGGAGAGAAAGAGTGTGAAAGTGAACGAGAGAGAGAGAGAGAGAGAGAGAGAGAGAGAGAGAGAGAGAGAGAGAGAGAGAGAAGAGAGAGAGAGAGAGACGAGAGAGAGAGAGACGAAGCACAGAGAGAGAGAGAGAGAGAGAGAGAGAGAGAGAGAGAGAGAGAGAGCGAGAGAGAGAGAGAGAGAGAGAGCGGAGAGAGAGAGAGAGAGAGAGAGAGAGAGAGAGAGAGAGAGAGAGAGAGAGAAAGAAAAAGAGGGGAAAACCAACAGAGCGACAGAGAGAGAAGTTCCTCCAGGTGCTACCAGAGTAAATCACCTCCTCAAAGGAGCCATCTTCCCAGAACACCCTCTTACCCTCGCCCTCTGACCCTATGTGGGTCACCAACGCACTGCCGAGCTGCCACCCTGTCATACATCATCCCCCATCCCTAACCCTTCAACCCCCTCCACCCTCCTCACCCCCTCTTAACCCGCCTTAACCCCTATAGGCTTCAAAGGATCCTGCCACACAAATACACGCACACACACACACACACACACACACAGGGGCCCAAAGGTATGACAGGAAAATCAAACCCTGCCCTCGTATCAATCATCCATTCTCCACCGTGACTGGTCAGGTCGACCCCAACCTTCTCCTCAGAGAGAGGCTCTGTTTCCCCCACCTGATGCCTGATACCCATCCTGTCTGGAGAGGAGAAGAGCATCTGTTCCACACCATGGACCCTCACCAATCTGTTCTGTGTTTGGTGGGCCTGATCAGGGCCTGGCTAGAGAGGTGTTACGCTGGGGATAGAGGGGCTAGGGGCGCACCCTGGGGCTCCCGCCGCCTTCCGCCTGTGGAACTAATGCTCCAGCAGATTTATTGGGCGCACATCAAGGGAGCCCCTCCGACTCGTGCCCCTTGACACACACTGTGTCCCCCTGAAACGTCTTACCCCCATCCCCTCTTCACCGGCCCAGGCATACCACTCACACCAAACCCTACCTGTCAGGGCTTAATGGATGATTTAGCACAGAGAAAGAAAACCTTCCACATGTCTAGAGAGAGGAGAACCACAGAGCCATGCTATCTCTCCAACACATTACCCCTTCCAACAGGGAATGGACTGGCTGGAGAAAAACAGACAAGGTTTGTATTAGTCTAAGTGATTGCAATTCCTCAAAAAGTTGTGGACATATAAACACATAGGTGGTGTGCTACTAGGACTCCGTGCAGGTCTTGTTGGTTAGGTCCATCAGCATGCATTGTGGCAGTTCTTCCCATGACTTCACCTCTCAATATGCAGACTAAAACTTCTGTCACCAGCAGGGCACTTTGCATGTACGTGTGAAGCCATCTCAAGGAGGTTTTTCATTTCCCATTAAAAACATAACTGGAAAACAGGCCGCTTATCACACAGAACACCTGTAGCCAGAGGCACGGACACTCTCTCTCGCTGTTGTGAACAGAAACAAGGACATACACATTGGTACGCGCACACACACACCCATGCGTGCTTGCACACACAAACTAATTTACCTGGGCCGCGTGATTAATCTGATGACTAGTGATTGCCAGTAAAAACTCTATCTGATAAGAGGAGCTTGTGGCACGGAGGACGCCTGGTCAACAAAGCCCCAGCCTGTGTCTCGGTTACCCAGTGACGTGTCACTGTACCAGTAATCATGTTAACAGTAACAGCCACCACAGAAGCAGGCTACAGTATATCTGGCTAATCCTGAATACCTGGGTCGGGACAGAATTGATTGGATTCCTGTGGTGCCAGTCAGATATCGTTCAACCATTGACCAAACCAGATCAGTTTATCATCTATAGATGGAATGAAAGAATAATTGCAAACCAACGTTGAAAGTGAAATACAGAGCAATGTGGAGAATTCAATGTTTGTGAGTAGACAGTAGTGAAAGGGAGGTTTCTCTGACAGATATGGAAGGAACTAAATGTGTGATAGAGAGCAGTGTGTAGGTTTGCCTGATTTAAACTGAGCACACATAGAGGAGCTGAGAGGATCCAGCCACCTCTCCCGGTTCGTCTCCTGTTCAGTGACGAGCCAAACCTTAGCCTAGGCTGCAGCCACTACCATCTGTCTTTCTTCTAACACCATGTTTAGACACAGAGAGCACCATGGACCCACTAACTCCTCTACAGACCTGTGCCAAACCATCTTTCTCACACACACGCATGCACAGAGACAGGCATACATACGGTACACGCACAGGCATACAGTGACACACACATATAGACCCACAAATACACATGCTTCCAAAATAACTAAAACAGACATATGTGAAAGCATGTACACACACACACACACACACACACACACACACACACACAGACATATATAGACAGACATAGACATACACTACTAGTCAAAAGTTTGGACACACCTACTCATTCAAGTTATTTTATTTTTTATTTTTTTTACAATTGTTTAATATTTAATATTTGAGATTCTTCAAAGTAGCCACCCTTTGCCTTGATGACAGCTTTGCACACTCTTGGCATTCTCTCAACCAGCTTCATGAGGAAGTCACCTGGAATGCATTTCAATTAACAGGTGTGCCTTCTTAAAAGTTAATTTGTGGAATTAATGTGTTTGAGCCAATCAGTTGTGTTGTTACAAGGTAGGGGGGTATACAGAAGATAGCCCTATTTGGTAAAAGACCAAGTCCATATGACGGCAAGAACAGCTCAAATAAGCAAAGAGAAACGACAGTCCATCATTACTTTAAGACATGAAGGTCAGTCAATACGGAAAAGTTCAAGAACATTGAAAGTTTCTTCAAGTGCAGTCTCAAAAAACATCAATCGCTATGATGAAACTGGCTCTCATGAGGACCGCCACAGGAATGGAAGACCCAGAGTTACCTAAGTTCATTAGAGTTACCAGCCTCAGAAATTGCAGCCCAAATAAATGCTTCACAAAGTTCAAGTAACAGACACATCTCAACATCAACTGTTCAATCAGGCCTTCATGGTCGAATTGCTGCTAAGAAACCACTACTAAAGGAGACCAATAAGAAGAAGAGACCTGCTTGGGCCAAGAAACATGAGCAATGGACATTAGACCGGTGGAAATTTGTCCTTTGGTCTGGAGTCCAAATTGAAGATTTTTGGTTCCCAGCCGCTGTGTCTTTGTGAGACGCGGTGTGGGTGAACGGACGATGTCCGCATGTGTAGTTCCCACCGTAAAGCATGGAGGAGGAGGTGTTATGGTGTGGGGGTGCTTTGCTGGTGACACTGTCTGTGATTTACTTAGAATTCAAGGCTCACTTAACCAGCATGGCTACCACAGCATTCTGCAGCGATACACCATCCCATCTGGTTTGGGCTTAGTGGGACTATCATTTGTTTTCCAACAGGACAATGACCCAACACACCTCCAGGCTGTGTAAGGGCTATTTTACCAAGAAGGACAGTGATGGAGTGCTGCATCAGATGACCCGACCTCAACCCAATTGAGATGGTTTGGGATGAGTCGGGCCGCAGAGTGAAGAAAAAGCAGCCATCAAGTGCTCAGCATATGTGAGAACTCCTTCAAGACTGTTGGAAAAGCATTCCAGGTGAAGCTGGTTGAGAGAATGCCAAGAGTGTGCAAAGCTGTCATCAAGGCAAAAGGTGGCTATTTGAAGAATCTCAAATATAAAATATATTTTGATTTGTTTAACACTTTTTTGGTTAATACATTATTCCGTAAGTGTTATTTCATAGTTTTGATGTCTTCACTATTATTCTACAATGTAAAAAATTGTAAAAATAAAGAAAAACCATTGTGAGATGTTCTGTGTTAAGCTGATGGCTGTAACCTCGTGCTCACAAAGACACATCCCACACACAGACACTCACAAGGAATCCAAGGCAAAGCCCCATGGTTTTAAAGTATGCCAGAATCCTCCCCACCCGCTCTGTGTCTATCATCTTGCGGCCTGTGTCTGTGTGAGCGCGAGGTTACAGCCATCAGCTTAACACAGAACATCTCACTAAAATTTGATTGGGTTTGTATAAATCTCCCCAATATCAGAAGAGACCATACCGTCACAGAGCATTTTCTGAATTAGAGATAGCTAATAATGCGCTCTCTCTCACTCTCACTCTCACTCTCACTCTCACTCTCACTCTCACTCACTCACTCACTCACTCACTCACTCACTCACTCACTCTCACTCTTTGTTGTCAAAGGTGTCCGTTACATACAGTAGACAGTGATCAAGACAAGAAACCCCCCCTCATTCTTCCTTTGAAACCACAGGTGCAGTGTTGAGCCTCCATAGATCCAAACGTTGTACACCCTTACACACACCCCCGGCACACTGCCCTCTGTAGTTCCCAGTCTCACGCAGTCCCACCGCTGGAGCAGAACATCTGTACAGGGATCAGGTTTTGTTTGGGGAACATGAGCTACATCCTGACTGGAAGCAGGCTGGGGCGGACCTACTGCTGCTGTTGCTGGGCCTCAGACCATAGAACAATAGCCCTAATGCTGCTGTGCCTCAGACCATAGAACCATAGCCCTAATGCTGCTGTGCCTCAGACCATAGAACCATAGCCCTAATGCTGCTGTGCCTCAGACCATAGAACCATAGCCCTAATGCTGCTGTGCCTCAGACCATAGAACCATAGCCCTAATGCTGCTGCTTCTATGCTTCCACTGGACTTACAGTAGGCCTACTATTTTCAATCACTGATCCCACAATTTGACTTTACCTAAACTGAATAGGCACAAAGAAAATGCCATCCTATAATGCCAAAGCAATTACACTGAAATAGCATCTATGTATGAAATGCTATTTCACAAGAGACTGCAATCAAAATATGTTTTCAACAAATAGTCAGTTTTCAGCTGTGTCTCTGTACTGTAGAAAAACTAAAAGTTATAGAGTGACATGTTGCCATGGTGTGGTCCTCCCATGCAGTAGAGTACGGAAGGTGGGATCCGGGATAGAGAGAGGGTGAGCTGACCTTGTTTACATTGCTGAGTCTAGTAGATGATAAAGCCAGTCGTTTTCCACTGCTTGTGGCCTTGCGGCTTCTCCACACATGTTACATCCTAGTTATGTTTATCTGAAATGGATATCATTTTGAAGTGGCATCATACTGTGTCTTTCACTGACTGGCGTTCACTCCTGTCCTGCATGGCGCCAAGACTCAAGGACTATCAGCAGCCATGTCACACATACTGTCTACTACAGAACAAAATAGGCCTACATTCAATGAGTAGTAAAACAGTCATTTGTGTGAGTTGTAACACCACACTATAAGGTGTAGGGCCTATTCAGAAAATATTATTATTTGGGAACTTTACATCAGCCTAAATAACAGGTGGTGAATTAACCACGGTGTGAAGATTTATGAGTTACCTCCCACGTGTGCTCATTTAGAGAACCATGACTGATCTGTCCCAGCAGTACTGGGGAGAGGGCTGAAGGGGAGAGGGCTGAGAGAGAACTGGGTTAAGGGGGAGAGGGCTGAGAGGGCTGAGAGGGGAGAGGTCAGAGAGAAGAGGGCTGAGAGAGGGAGGGCTAGAAGAGAGAGAATGGACTGGGACAGACAGACAGACAGACAGACAGTGTCTCTGTCTCTCTGACCGACCAGACACAAGTCTTCGTTTCACTGTGCCCACTAAAACAGCAGTTTGGGTTGGCAGGCTGATCTTTAAACATGAGTGGGAAATGAGAAGCAGCTGGTCTCCTGTCCTCCCAGCTTGGCCTGCCTGTCTGTCTGTCTGTCGCTCGCTGTGTGTGTGAGAGAGAGAGAGAGAGCTCTGTGCTTCGTGGTAGAACTGATGCCCACATGATCCACAAAGGTGTATCTGTGTGACTGACTGCTATTTTCATTACATTACATCAGAGTGAGACAGAGACAGACAGACTTTGGGTTGAAATAGTTCATTGTCCTTACTCCTGACCTATGCGACCTAAGTCAAGTGATATACTTTGTAGATGTCTCCATTGACTGAAGTCTACCACACTGATCATCAGTCAAAGTATTTCGAGACAAACTGTTAAAGCTGCCACCAACTGAGCATTACAGCCATTTCTGTTGGCTTTAAAGCCTGGCCATGTTACTTTATAAACAATGTAGCCACCAAGTCTCAGCACTTTATCAGTCCACAGTGCATATCAAAACCAGAAGCCTAGCAGGACCATTCTCTCTATGCCAGACAATCCTGGAACATTCCAAGGTGTTTAGTGGCTTACAGTATGTGCCATTCAAGGCCTTCAATGCATCTGATTATTTTATGGCTCTTTATAGGATATTCTGTCAGCTATGCACAATAAATAGTTATACATTGATGTATAACTATAAGATAATAGGGTCAGTGTTATAACATGGAATGGGTTGGCTGATTACCCATAATCACCACATTGGGTGCAGCTCGTTAGCAGCCAAATAGCACCTGGAAGGAGCACACCAAATAATGCTAAATTTGATATATTTTATACGAGGGGAAATCTAGTTACAGTTAACAGAGAGCGGGGCAGAGGTTTTACAGACTGTGATTAATTAACCCCTTCTTACAGCCAAGCATTTCAAAGACAAACTCAATTAACCAAGACAGTCACAGCTATTTTAGATTTGCAAGGGTGAGATGTGCGTGCGTGTACAGTGCATTCGGAAAGTATTCAGACACCTTCACCTTTTCCACATTTTGTTACGTTACAGCCTTATTCTAAAATTGATTAAAACATTTTTTTCCCCCCTCATCAATCTACACACAATACCCCATAATGACAAAGAGAAAACAGGTTTTTATAATTTTTTTGTTGTTGAAATATCACATTTACATAAGTATTCAGACCCTATACTCAGTACTTTGTTGAAGCACCTTTGGCAGCGATTACAGCCTCGAGTCTTCTTGGGTATGACGCTACAAGCTTGGCACACCTGTATTTGGGGAGTTTCTCCCATTCTTCTCTGCAGATCCTCTCAAGCTCTGTCAAGCTTGTAGTATATAGGGTCTGAATACTTATGTAAAATGTGCCGGAGCGGCAGGTAGCTTAGTGGTTAAGAGCGTTGTGCCAGTAACCGAAAGGTTGCTGGTTCTAATCCCCGAGCCGACTAGGTGAAAAATCTGTCAATGTGCCCTTGAACAAGGCACTTAACCCTAATTGCTCCTGTAAGTCGCTCTGGATAAGAGCGTCTGCTAAATGACTAAAATGTAAAATGTCATGTTATATTTCCGTTTTATTTTTTATATACATTTACAAACATTTCTAAAAACCTGTTTCGCTTTGTCATTATGAGGTATTGTGTGTGATTGATGATGGAAAAAAATATTTAATCCATTTTAGAATAAGGCTCTATTGCAACAAAATGTGGAAACAGTCAAGGGGTCTGAATACTTTCCGAATGCACTGCATGTGTACCATTTGGGAGTTGGAGATTGGTTTTAAAGCTTGACACCCAACTGTGTTCTTAACAAATGTGTGACAATTGAGCATTTCTGCGCAGGTCAAACCGGTCTCAAAGTCCAACACCATATCACACCACACCACACACCACACCATACACCACACAGAAAGACACCATAAGTTATATAGGCTAAATAAACAAAACCTTCCCATTCAAAAGACACCAGCTATAGTATAACAGAAGCTTATACATATGCAAACTAGGTTTGCTCAAAATTATTGACACTTGTTGCTCTGTGCAAACAAATGAAAATATCCATGATTAACTCCACATAATCAATCTCTTTCTCTAAGTTGATAGCCTTTGAAACAGGAGAGTGTCATCTTCCCCAGCCGAGCCTCCAGCCGTGGATCCCCTGCAGTCCATCACAAAGCTTTCAGTGGCATTCATTGAAAATGACAACTGGCTGTCCATCTTAAAACAATTCAAAACATGAAAAGGGTGAGGGGGGGTGGCCGATGACTGCTAATACTCACACGCTAGACCCGGTGGAGATCATACTAGCTTTGCCCCTTCATAAATACCGCTGGGCAAAAAATAGACCCACAGCCAACCTTCCAGTGAGTCTGTGCACCTCCTCACCCCAACAATACACATAGTAAACCTGCCTGCAGATTGTGAAAACCTGCCTCGGCTCTATAAATCAAAGTGACTAACACTACAGTACTCTACCACTAGGTTAGGTAAGCATCAGAAAAAGAGGATAAGTTATTAATAACCCAACTAGATGAATAGACTTGCTTTCAATATGTCAGTTATCAAACGATAAAACCACCAATCAGACAATCAGTTACAGTACCAAAAACAAAATAAATAGAGACCATGCTGAAGTTTCTTATTAGTCAGCCCCAGTCCATCAGCAGAGAGAGAGAGAGAGAGAGAGACAGACAGACAGAGTCCTGTAGTAACAGAGACGCAGTAGATAGTCCAGTGTTGGGCTACTCACCGTCAGTCCCGGGGCTCAGTGAAGCCAGTCCAGTCACCAGCAGTACAGTCCTCCAGGCCCATCCCCACGGCAACCACACCACCACCATCCTACTGTTCTTGTACCAACGCACGCACAATCCCTGAGACACTAGCTGGCAACACAGCCGCACCCGCCGCTACGCAGAGAGGATGTGTGTGTGCCTCTACGTGAGTGAGTGCCAGTCCCCCTCTGTCTCTTCTGCGATCTCAGGAACTCCCCACAACACACTGCCACCCTGCAGCCTCCAGCGCTATGCACTGACAGCCTGGGAGAGAGAGAGGGGAGAGAGAGAGGGGGGGAGAGGAGGAGGAGGGAGTTACTCAGTTGCTCTCTCTCACACTGTTGTTTGGCCAGCCTTTTCTCTGAACACCTCATGGGGAGAACAACAAAAGGTACAGCTGAGCCTCCCTGGACCCCACCACACCCACACACCCACACCCACACCCACACCCACACACACACACACACACTGGCACACATACATTCCCGTTCAAAAAGTAGGACATTGGCATGGGGGGGCAAAAGAGGGCAGCGGGGGGAAATATGGAGCAAAAGGGGGGTTGATTGGGGTCTGTGAAAGGGCATATATAAAACCAGTTTGACACAGAGAGGGTGAAAGCATGGAGGATGAGAGGGAAAGTAAGGATGTTTCTCATAGATGTGCATTACAGAAGTCTGGTCGCCTGAACTCATCCATGAGCATGATTCAACGCAACGTGTTTTTGTTACTTCATCCAGTGGAAGAAGTGGCGATGTATCTCAGCATATCTCTGGTGTTCAGGAGAGTAGTTCCTGTGTGTGTGACAGCTCATCACAGACCAGTTACAGAGCAGTATGCAAAGTGTGAAGAAAACACAAACGGCCTGACGCGCGTACACACTCACAAAAGCTCTTCATATGTCATGTGATTACCGCCCACACCTCTGGGCAGCAGCACACCCCCTCTCTCTCACCAATACACACACACAACCTCCCAATTGGGCCAAATTCCACCAGGCAGCACAATACTGTCTGTGGGTTACAACCTTAAGAGGATTAGCCCAGCTATTACCAAGATTATATCAAGTTTTCTAGAGTGCCCCTCAAAACAGTTTGCTGTGGTGTGCTGGTGCAACAGGGCCGATTAACATACAGTGTCATTCTAGGCCGTGATTTGGTGGAGGGTGTGTGTTTAACCACAAGAGAAAATAAATCTGTGGTCCAAATGGTGGGGTGAGCGGTAGGTAGCCAAATAAAGACAATAACAGCTGCCATATAGTCATGATGGCAGTCAAGAACGTGGTTAGAGGAAAAACAACAATGTAAAAGTGGAAATAAACAACCAACCAAATGGGCTGCTCTTCTCCTACACCTGTTATTTCTCCATAAGGACCTCCATGGACAGCCGCCTGAATCCACTCTCCCAGCCAGGATAGGGGGCTTCTCTCCCAGCCAGGATAGGGGGCTTCTCTCCCGGCCTGGATAGGGGGCTTCTCTCCCGGCCTAGATAGGGGGCTTCTCTCCCAGCCTGGATAGGGGGCTTCTCTCCCAGCCAGGATAGGGGGCTTCTCTCCCAGCCAGGATAGGGGGCTTCTCTCCCAGCCAGGATAGGGGGCTTCTCTCCCATCCAGGATAGGGGACTTCTCTCCCAGCCAGGATAGGGGACTTCTCTCCCAGCCAGGATAGGGGACTTCTCTCCCAGCCAGAATAGGGGACTTCTCTCCCAGCCAGGATAGGGGACTTCTCTCCCAGCCGGGATAGGGGACTTCTCTCCCAGCCGGGATAGGGGACTTCTCTCCCAGACAGGATAGGGGACTTCTCTCCCAGCCAGGATAGGGGACTTCTCTCCCAGCCAGGATAGGGGACAGGACAGGGGGGCAGTAGACAAGGGCTGTAGTCTGGAACTCTTTCCCTGCAAGGCTGTATGTCTATCTGTCACTCCTGATTTGCGCCGCGCTCTGGATTAAATGTGATAAGTCTGCCTTCCCTGGAGCACGAGTGCATGGGGAGAGATGTGAACGGGTCAGCGCACCTCACACACCCCCTCTGAGCTGCATCAAACGCCCAGCGTGGAGTCCCCCTGCCCTGATCAAGCAGCCGCGAAGACCCAGGGAGATGGGAGGGGGTGAGGGGGTGAGGGGCGCAGCAGGTGGGGGTGGTTGGTGGGGGTCTGGTCGGGCAGATAAAGGAGTTTTGGAAATGTCGGCTGGCTGGGGGGATTTTGAGATGTTCAATTAACCCTTTCTATCCTGACCGCTTTCACTATTGCTTTGATTCCTCCGTTGAGCTCCAAACCGCGGATCCACTTTTCAAGTCTTGTTACATATAGCCAGCCGTCTGTTGGTTAGGTTTGCTAAGAAGAACAATCTGTCAGCACCTTGACAACTTCAAGCAACCATGCTGTTATTAGCTGTTGCTCTCCAACTAAAACCTGATCAGAGAAACAGGAATATTTGCTTGGACATGCAAAGCACCTGCATACAACAGCTTGACTCATTTAGCTGGCACTTGGTGTCTTTGATGGTTATCACTACCACCCACAAATATGTCATTTGAGAACAGTTGTAAAAAAAAATATTAGCAGTAATGTGGCATGAAAATATGCCTAGCTTCTTGAAATTCAAAGGAAAACATTGAGACAAAACACCCTTCATTGTACTGCAAGATAAATGGTGAAGAATAACCTCAGAAACCTCACCACTAAACCATGGTAACAAAAAGACGTGACAACAACCCAGATGATGAAATTACAATGGGCCAGCGAAGGAATGCGTGTCATGAGCAATGTTCCGCCGACGGCCACACTGACCCCAGGCTCTGTGAGAAATAGGGGGGATTTGCCCGAGGCCTCTGTGAGAAATTGGGGGATTTTCAGCAGCTCAGTGGTTAAACCTGCTGCTGTCACAGAATCTTGGGCTGAATCTTGGGCCGTTTATTACCGTGGCAACACAGCTGCATGGAGCAGGGAGTCCAATCAGGGTGCAGGGATGGAGAGGAGTGTGACATCATGTTTATCCCAAGGCCAGACAGTGAGACATATCTCCTTTTGTGGAGCTCTCATCAACTTCATTCTCATTTCACATGAAGAACACTGACATCTTCCTTATTGTGAAATACACCCAGCTCCCATCTCCCTCTCCCCCAGCAGGCTCCTGGTTTCTCTATAGAGTTCCTAACCATTAACTATCTTGTCAGTTAGCTGTCAGGCAAAATCAGGACAATACAATATGGTAGCCAGGTTTGTGGGATAAGTTTATTAGAAAACAAACCAATGCTGTTAAATGTTTGTTATAAAACGTATCCACCTGCTTTGGCAGTTCGACACAAAAGCAGCATAGTCTGTGTATGACCCAGCACTCTCTAAATCATTATGTGGATCCCATATATAAATGATATCCCATTTTAAATGTGACCCCCCCTTCTCTTTAGCCCACAGCTCTCCTCCCCTGCAGAGCTCATCCAGAGAGAGAAGAAAGAACCTTATGAATATGCAAGACCACACAATGGAACAGCTCAGAGATTCTGCTCCGTTTCAAGCTTTGAAGTCCAAAGGAATGCTGAGTGAGTAGAAAGAAAATACAAACTTTATTCAATGATGGTAAAAGAATGTCACATCAAGGCTCTCTCTCTGTGAGGGACCTGCTGAAAGCACTCAGCCACAATAATTTCTATTGCTGCAGATGAGAATGGATAAGACTCCTCCACAAACCCATTTCACAAGAGAATGATAGCTGGCCTTAATTCTGAGATTCTGCATTCCCCCGTTATGAAATAAAAACACGAAGGGGAGGAGAAACAAGGTCTTAGTACACAGAAGGACAGAAGAGTTTTTCCAGTTGTCATTTCTGAAAATAACACGGAATGCCACCAACATCAAATGCAATTAGGGCTGACCCCATTTAGTCGACTGGTCGATTGTTTGGTAGATAGGCTGTTGGTCGACCGAGATTTCTTTAGTCCAGCGGTAGCCCCCCTAAAAAAATCACTCTAAGACATGTGCTACTGAAATTGTATATGGTTATATTACATAGGAACAATGGTGCAACACTAATATAAATAATATTATTTTATAACAGATGCGCTTTCTCCCACGTAGGATAGCGGTCGCTGTCCGCGGATCTGAAACACATCAGTGCGCTGTTGAATTGGCGCCTTTTCCTAGACCATGTGGCTATGTGCATAATAGCACCAGCATATTGGTGTAGAGAACATTGCGGCGGAGGCAGCAGCGGAGTAAGAAGATGAGAAAACAGCCTTTGCCTTAAATGACTAAGAAAAGTGAGGAGAGAGGAAACACCAACTTAATTAGGTCTATAATCAATAGCCTAACTGTTGAATGTGCCTGGCTTTATAAATCATCCATATACGGTAAATCTATAGGAATAAGACAGATCCTGCTTCTGTTGCCTGTTTGAGTGTTTGTTTAATAGCCTACTGATTCCGTGAGCACCAACCACAACATGTCGGATAAACAATTTCACAAATTACGGCTGTGTTTAATCTTTGCTATGCTGTAATAAAGGCTTTAGACTTTTTTTCATTCGAACAGCCTCTCTGGTATTATTTATCATTTATTTAGTGTTGTTTACACGGTTCCAAAATGTCAGAAAAAGTATATTTATAACAATAATAATAATAATAACCCTCCTTTTTCTTGATCTCCTTATTGTTATTATTGCTATTATTGTTATGAATCATCATTATTATAATAATAAGTAAAGTCATTATCATTAGTACGCTTAGTATCAGCCTTGTATAACCACCATTGAGCTGAAATCTTAATACTGTAACTTACTTAGGGCTATATTTCAATACTTATATAAGCTACAGTACTGTATCAATCAATCATTCATTCGTTCATTTACATTTTAGTCATTTAGCAGACGCTCTTATCCAGAGCGACTTACAGTTAAGTGAGTGCATACATTTTCATACTGGCCCCCCGTGGGAATCGAACCCACAACCCTGGCGTTGCAAACGTCATGCTCTACCAACTGAGCTACATCCCTGCCGGCCATTCCCTCCCCTACCCTGGACGACGCTGGCTAATTATGCGCTGCCCCATGGGTCTCCCGGTCGCGGCCGGCTACGACAGAGTCTGGATTCGAAGCAGGATCTCTAGTGGTGCCACTCGTTCATGTCGTCACACAGCATACGAGTCATTCATGATACGAGTCATTCAAACATTTTAGCTTTAAAATAAAATAACAAAGTGATCCTTGAATAATTAGCATAAACAATAAATAAACCGTTCCATTTTGGAAATTGCATTCACGAATGAATGCGACTGGTTTTAGTATTTGCTGTAATGAAGGCTTTACAAAAACAAAACAAAACTTTACAAAAGACTATTGTATACTTGTGTTGTTTACATTGTTCCTAATGGTCAGAGAAATTATATTGTAATCTAACGGCACCTGTTTGGCACACATAATATGCACGCAGCGCTTGCGCCTTACCTTATTTGTCTTGATCTCCAGTATTTTCCACAACTAATCAAATTTCTTCCACACATCTGACTTCCTCTTTACCTTCTGAGCAAACAGTAAACATTCCCCCGTTTCGTGTTTATTTGTCACGACCTCTGCATCAATTTTTCTGTCACATGTGTTACAGTGTTCGGAGTTTGTTATAACCAATTTATTGATATGATTATGATATGCTCTAGGTCCTATTGGTCACGAGCATGCAATGCATACATGTGTCACGTAAAGAGAGCAAGGGTTGAGGGAATAGGAAATGTTTTTCCTTAACAAATGAGGAATTTCAGTAACTGAACTTTTCAGTCAGAAAATGGCTGTTCAGCAACACGGACAGCGCGATAAACACTGTTGATGTTATGTGGTGGTCGCTGCAGCAGGGAGGAGAGAGAGACAACGGGTGCTAGTCACACAGTCACTCGCTGTCTGTTTTTTAAACACAGCGGAGTAAGTCTGAGCCTGGCCCGGCACAATCAAATTAATTGCTGCTCGGACTCCTCTAGTAATTTGTGTGTCTTAATTATTTAATCAAACAGTGCGCTTAAAACATCAGAGAAGCTCACTGCATATCGTTGATTTGATTAAAATGAATAGGATGTGTCTATATATGGAAAAATACAAGTTTGAAAATGTAGATCAATCGATTGGTCGAAGAACAGACGACTCTCGGTCGACCAAGATTTTTTTTAGTCGGGGACAGCCCTAAATACAACTCATTAAACTGGTTTTGGGAATGAAATGTAAACCGCTATGTCCTGTATCAGTTAGAAAATACACCTGCATGCAAATATTCACAACACAAGATGTTGGATCTCTCTGTTCTAGATAAAGGTAGTACAATGTGTATCTATGTGTCAATTTATTGCATAGGAAAACCCACGCAGATAAATAAGTTATAATTAAGTGTAAGGTGCAGTGGGTGTTGACTGACTGATAGACAGGGGCCCGGGCCCACACAGTTCCTGTGAGCTGAATGCCTGCAGTCCTACACTAGGCTGTATAAATGTCATGATGTTGGTTTGTGATGCTCGTAAACATCTCACCTGCGCACACACACACTGATCCTAGCCAGGCAAGTTCCTCTCTCTACACAGAGCTTATGTTACTGAATGTTTCCGATACAAACACAGAGAAAACAAAGAAGGCTAACATTTCACATCTGAATAAGCATTCATAAAATGTACTCAAAAGGTAGATGATGTAGGACGTCATTTCAGACACTTATCAACAATGCAAAGAAGGCACAAGGTAAACCATGGTATTAGACTACAGTGGGGAAAAAAGTATTTAGTCAGCCACCAATTGTGCAAGTTCTCCCACTTAAAAAGATGAGAGAGGCCTGTAATTTTCATCATAGGTACACGTCAACTATGACAGACAAAATGAGAAAAAAATAATCAAGACAATCACATTGTAGGATTTTTTATGAATTTATTTGCAAATTATGGTGGAAAATAAGTATTTGGTCAATAACAAAAGTTTCTCAATACTTTGTTATATACCCTTTGTTGGCAATGACACAGGTCAAACGTTTTCTGTAAGTTTTCTGTAAGTCAGATCTCCTCTAGAGCAGTGATGTTTTGGGGCTGTCGCTGGGCAACACAGACTTTCAACTCCCTCCAAAGATTTTCTATGGGGTTGAGATCTGGAGACTGGCTAGGCCACTCCAGGACCTTGAAATGCCTCACGACCTCCTTCGTTGCCCGGGCGGTGTGTTTGGGATCATTGTCATGCTGAAAGACCCAGCCACGTTTCATCTTCAATGCCCTTGCTGATGGAAGGAGGTTTTCACTCAAAATCTCACGATACATGGCCCCATTCATTCTTTCCTTTACACGGATCAGTCGTCCTGGTCCCTTTGCAGAAAAACAGCCCCAAAGCATGATGTTTCCACCCCCATGCTTCACAGTAGGTATGGTGTTCTTTGGATGCAACTCAGCATTCTTTGTCCTCCAAACACGACGAGTTGAGTTTTTACCAAAAAGTTCTATTTTGGTTTCATCTGACCATATGACATTCTCCCAATCCTCTTCTGGATCATCCAAATGCACTCTAGCAAACTTCAGACGGGCCTGGACATGTACTGGCTTAAGCAGGGGGACACGTCTGGCACTGCAGGATTTGAGTCCCTGGCGGCGTAGTGTGTTACTGATGGTAGGCTTTGTTACTTTGGTCCCAGCTCTCTGCAGGTCATTCACTAGGTCCCCCCGTGTGGTTCTGGGATTTTTGCTCACCGTTCTTGTGATCATTTTGACCCCACGGGGATGAGATCTTGCGTGGAGCCCCCAGATCGAGGGAGATTATCAGTGGTCTTGTATGTCTTCCATTTCCTAATAATTGCTCCCATAGTTGATTTCTTCAAACCAAGCTGCTTACCTATTGCAGATTCAGTCTTCCCAGCCTGGTGCAGGTCTACAATTTTGTTTCTGGTGTCCTTTGACAGCTCTTTGGTCTTGGCCATAGTGGAGTTTGGAGTGTGACTGTTTGAGGTTGTGGACAGGTGTATTTTATACTGATAACAAGTTCAAACAGGTGCCATTAATACAGGTAACGAGTGGAGGACAGAGGAGCCTCTTAAAGAATAAGTTACAGGTCTGTGAGAGCCAGAAATCTTGCTTGTTTGTAGGTGACCAAATACTTATTTTCCACCATAATTTGCAAATAAATTCATAAAAAATCTTACAATGTGATTTTCTGGAAAAAAAATGCTCAATTTGTCTGTCATAGTTGACGTGTACTTATGATGAAAATTACAGGCCTCTCTCATCTTTTTAAGTGGGAGAACTTGCACAATTGGTGGCTGACTAAATACTTTTTTCCCCCACTGTATGTTGTAACTGCTAATTGAGTTACTGGTCCTTCACTGGTATGGAATGAGCTACAGCCCAACCAAAAGAAAGCGCCACAAGACTGGGAGGAAGAAATTGGTGTGTTTCTTTGTATTAAATCAGTGAAATTTCTCTGTAGCTAAAACAATAGCTGGAATAATTACAGTTTGGTAGCAGCTTTATAAAACATGAACCGTACAGTCTATTGGGTGAAGAGACAGAGTTCCTCCGCTGCCCAGGGGAAGAGGCTGGACGAGACACTACAGTGAGCCACGCTCTTAAAGGGATTCTGTAGACAGTAGTGTAAGAGGGCAATCCTCCCTGCAGCTGTAAAGCACCTCTGGCATGGCCCAGACTACTGTGAATTATGACATGTCTACATCCCAGGGCACTTTTACTACACAGACACTTAGGTTTTAGTTGACTGTGTTTCTTAAAATATCCCTAATTGGTTGATAGACACGTCCACACAAAAGATAGATAGCCTGTATAAGGCATTCTCTCTTTTGAAAAACAGTATTATGGTATTTTTACACTTATATTGTTGTAAATTAAGAGTCTGAAGTGTTATAAATTATAAGTGGAAGAATAACTTATTTTTCCATCATTTGGTTTCCATTTGTTTATTGGTCCTTTTGTTCAGGAGGAATGTGTTGGTTGTTCCCAGAGAGAGGGAAGGAGGAAAGGAGGGAAAAGCGATAGAACAGTGGAAGATGGAAAGGGGAAGTTATTTCACATCAGGCTGACGGTAGTGAGATTCCAGTCGTAGCAAACACTGACTCAGGACATTCCTCAGAACGAGCTGTCAACCAGCCTCATTTTCCAATCATGAAATGTTGCTTTCTGTTAGGCCCTGGAGCATAGTCTAGTGTATTTTGTAACTGAACTGAACAGTATGTCACACCCAGAAAGTGACTCCTTTTTAAATGTCACACCACAAGTGCTCTAAATAAAAAAGCATGTTGAGATGGCAAATTATCTCAGGTAAAATGTAACTCAGCTCTCTCAAATTACCTCTAAAATGTCAAATTATTTATATCTAGTGGATACTCCTCTACCCAGAAACGGACAAAACAATACAAACAATATGTGGTACCTGGGTAGTGTTAACAAAAAGCTGGAAGCTATTCAGACAAACAAACATGCCCCCAATCTCCATATCTCTGCTTGCTGCAGCATTGAGCTCCAGTGAATGGCCTGTTATTCTAGTACAGTTCGGGGCCTATACACTGGACCTATTTAACAACAGTGCACCTGAATCACACCTGCTCCTTACGTTTCACCCATGGGCACCTTGGTTACTAAACAGCCACACAACCCTGGAGATGGATTTCATCTACCCACTGTTTGGCCTCTCACTGCAGAGAAGGTGCGCCAAAGAATGAAAGGGTTCTTGTGGTTTTCCATGGCTAAGGCAGGCAACCCCAGGCACTGGCCAAGAACAGCACAAATCTCTCTCTCTCTTCTTTCACTCCACCTCTCGCTTTCCGTCTCTTCGTCAGTGTGTTCTGCTTACAGAGCCTAGTCTTGCCTGCCTGTAGCCTGAGTTTTTCCAATGAGAGGGCCGCCTTGTTTGTGTCAGCAGCAGGCTTCCCATCAGTTTCCCCTCTCTGTAGCCACACTCTTATTCAGTCATTGAACACCTGATAATTTCCCTCTGGCGCCTTCTCTAATATATGTAAGGTGTATTTCTAAGTTGGCATCCAATCACCAAAGGCTAAATCTCACCACAATAATAATAACAGAACAGAGCACCCTGGGTAAATTATATCAAGACAGTAAGAGTGATTGACATCTCTGAAAGTCATGAGAACTGAGAATATTGTACGCTCAAATAACCTGGAGCATTCTGAGGGAGACCAGTAAACATTTACATAGGCCTTAAAGGAGAGTAATAGCCCCGAATCAGGGGCGTAATGCACCCCAAAAATCTGAGGGGGCACAAAGTATATGAGAATGGTTTGGGTGGTAGTCCCCCGTCCGCAAGTTGGAGAATTTTGCATTTTTCAAATACCAGAAACAGCATTTCCCTGTAATCTAGGGCCATAATCATTATGCTTAATTCTATGTTTAAATTTTAAAAAATGTATCTGCATATCGAAGCATTCCTCTTGAGCTGTCTGTATCCTCCTGACTGGTGAAAACTACATTTGTATTTATTAAGGATCCCCATTAGCTCTTCCTATGGTCCAGCAACATTAAGGCAGTTTTATACAATTTAAAATATTACATGACATTACATTTAATAACACTTTAAACAATACATTAAGTGTGTTCCCTCTACTCTACTATCACATATCTACAATACAAAATCCATGTGTACGTGTTTGTAGAGTGCATCTTACCATGTGTATGATTGTCTCTTCACAGTCCCTGCTGTTCCATAAAGTGTATTTTTATCTGTTTTTTAAATCTGATTCTACAGCTTGCATCAGTTACCTGATGTGGAATACAGTTCCATGTAGCCATGCCTCTATATAGTACTGTGAGTCTCCCATAGTCTGTTCTGGACTTGGGGATTGTGAAGAGACCTTTGGTGGCATGTCTTGTGGGGTATGCATGGGTGTCCGAGCTATGTGCTAGTAGTTTAAAAACAGACACCTCTGTGCATTCAGAATTTCAACACTTCTTACAAAAACAAGTAGTGATGAAATCAATCTCTCCTCCAATTCGAGATTGACATGCTGAATTATTAATGTAAGCTCTCTGTGTACATTTGAGCCAATTATAATTTTCCGAGGTCCCTCTTTGTGGCACCTGACCACACGACTGAACAGTAGTCCAGGTGCGACAAAACTAGGGCCTGTAGGACCTACCTTGTTGATAGTGCTGTTAAAAAGGCAGAGCAGTGCTTTATTATGGACAGACTTCTCCCCATCTTAGCTACTGTTGTATAAACATGTTTTGACCATGACCGTTTACAATCCAGGGTTACTCCAAGCAGTTTAGTCACCTCAACTTGCTTAATTTCCACATTACTAATAACAAGATTTAGTTGACGTTTAGGGTGTAGTGAATGATTTGTCACAAATACAATGCTTTTAGTTTTTCAAATATTTAGGCGTAACTTATTCCTTGCCACCCATCCTGACTCGAACTGCAGCTCTCTGTTAAGTGTTGCAGTGATTTCACTCGCTGTAGTAGCTGACGTGTATAGTGTTGAGTCATCCGCATACATAGACACACTGGCTTTCCTCAAGGCCAGTGGTATGTCATTAGTAAAGATTGAAAAAAGTAAGGGGCCTAGACAGCTGCCATGTGGAATTCCTGATTCTACCTGGATTATGTTTGAGACGCTAGGGCTGTTGCGGTGACCATATTACCGCCACACCGGCGGTCACGAGTCATGAAGGCAGTCAAATTCCACATGACCGTTTAGTCACGGTAATTAGGCTTCTCCAAGCTCTGATGCTGCTGCTGGTCATTAGTAGCCTACCAAACTTGCTAACTGTCTGGTACTCAGCACTCTATTGTTGTGTTGCGCAACATTGTTATAGGCTATGCAATTGCGGGAGAAAACAGAGTGATGGCCGCTAATAAAAAGAGGAGGATCCCATCAGCTTTCTATAAGCTAGGCACATTGCTTATATTTACAACAGGAGTATAGCCTACCTGGCTGGCATGAAAATAAACCATGGGGAAAAGCGTCCTCCATTCGCTATTTAAGTGCATAGATGACATGTATTTTTTTCCCGCTGCCCCTGTTTCGATGCATGATAATGGTCCATTCTAAATCAAAACAAATGTCACACATACAGTGGGGAGAACAAGTATTTGATACACTGCCGATTTTGCAGGTTTTCCTACTTACAAAGCATGTAGAGGTCTGTAATTTTTATAATAGGTACACTTCAACTGTGAGAGACGGAATCTAAAACAAAAATCCAGAAAATCACATTGTATGATTTTTAAGTAATTAATTTGCATTTTATTGCATGACATAAGTATTTGATCACCTACCAACCAGTAAGAATTCCGGCTCTCACAGACCTGTTAGTTTTTCTTTAAGAAGCCCTCCTGTTCTCCACTCATTACCTGTATTAACTGCACCTGTTTGAACTCGTTACCTGAATAAAAGACACCTGTCCACACACTCAATCAAACAGACTGTCACTTTTGATTATGGTGTTTTCCGCTAATGGAACATTCGCACTTATACCATGTGCGCATTGCTGCGCTTATAATGTGAAGAAACAGCCCAATAGTTTATCAACATTTTATGCTAAATGTTCTGATCTGTTGTGTCAGCCACATTGCATAAAACATTTTTTGGGGTGCTAGTGGTTGTATTAATTTGGGATCTATCGCATCCCACAACTGTCCCAGACTATGTTTGGAATATTTATTTCTCACACAGAATAGAATAGGTCGACGTTTGTACTATGGGGGATAGTAGATTGACAGACGGCTAGTGCTTTTGCAGTACGTTAGGCCTTTTTTCTTTTCTTTTTCTTTTTCACCTTTATTTAACCAGGTAAGCCAGTTGAGAACATGTTCTCATTTACAACTGCGACCTGGCCAAGATAAAGCAAAGCAGTGCGATAAAAACAACAACACAGAGTTACATATGGGGTAAACAAAACATAAAGTCAAAAATACAACAGAATATATATATATATACAGTGTGTGCGAATGTAGTAAGTTATGGAGGTAAGGCAATAAATAGGCCATAGTGCAAAATAGTTACAATTTTGTATAATTCTGGAATGATAGATGTGCAAAAGATGATGTACAAATAGAGATATTGGGGTGCAAATTAGCAAAATAAATAACAATATGGAGATGAGGTAGTTGGGTGGGCTAATTTCAGAAAGGCTGTGTACAGGTGCAGTGATCGGTAAGCTGCTCTGACAACTGACGCTTAAAGTTAGTGAGGGAGATAAGAGTCTCCAGCCAGTTCCAGTCATTGGCAGCAGAGAACTGGAAGGAATGGCGGCCAAAGGAGGTGTTGGCTTTGGGGATGACCAGTGAGATATACCTGCTGGAGCGCAGACTACGGGTGGGTGTTGCTATGGTGACCAATGAGCTAAGATAAGACGGGGATTTGCCTAGCAGTGATTTATAGATGACCTGGAGCCAGTGGGTTTGGCGACGAATATGTAGTGAGGGCCAGCCAACAAGGGCGTACAGGTCACAATGGTGGGTAGTATATGGGGCTTTGGTGACAAAACGGATGGCACTGTGATAGACTACATCCAATTTGCTGAGTAGTGTGTTGGAGGCTATTTTGTAAATGACATCGCCGAAGTCAAGGATCGGTAGGATAGTCAGTTTTACGAGGGCATGTTTGGCAGCATGAGTGAAGGAGGCTTTGTTGCGAAATAGGAAGCCGATTCTAGATCTAACTTTTGATTGGATATGCTTAATGTGACTCTGGAAGGAGAGTTTACAGTCTAACCAGACACCTAGGTATTTGTAGTTGTCCACATACTCTAGGTAAGACCCGCCGACAGTAGTGATTCTAGTCGGGTGGGCGGGTGCAAGCAGCGTTCGGTTGAAGAGCATGCATTTAGTTTTACTAGTGTTTAAGAGCAGTTGGAGGCTACGGAAGGAGTGTTGTATGGCATTGAAGCTCGTTTGGAGGTTTGTTAACACAGTGTCCAATGAAGGGCCAGATGTATACAAAATGGTGTCGTCCGCATAGAGGTGGATCCGAGCGTCACCAGCAGCAAGAGCGACATCATTGATATACACAGAGAATAGAGTCGGCCCGAGAATTGAACCCTGTGGCACGCCCATAGAGATGGCCAGAGGTCCAGACAACAGGCCCTCCGATTTGACACATTGAACTCTATCTGAGAAGTAGTTGGTCAACCAGGCTGCACAGTACTGTCTATTATCAATCGCAGTTATAATATTGTTTAGGACCTTGAGCGTGGCTGAGGTGCACCCATGACCAGCTCGGAAACCGGATTGCATAGCGGAGAAGGTACGGTGGGATTCGAAATGGTCAGTGATCTGTTTGTTAACTTGGCTTTCAAAAACTTTCGAAAGACAGGGCAGGATGGATATAGGTCTATAACAGTTAGGATATAGAGTGTCACCCCCTTTGAAGAGGAGGATGACCGTGGCAGCTTTCCAATCTCTGCGGATCTCAGACGTTACGAAAGAGAGGTTGAACAGGCTAGTAATAGGGGTTGCGACAATTTCGGCGGCTAATTTTTGAAAGAAAGGGTCCAGATTGTCTAGCCCAGCTGATTTGAAGGAGTCCAGATTTTTTAGCTCTTTCAGAACATCAGCTGTCTGAATTTGTGTGAAGGAGAAGCGGGGGGCATGGGCAAGTTGCAGCGGAGGGTGCAGAGCTGGTGGCCGGGGTAGTGGTAGCCAGGTGGAAAGCATGGCCAGCCGTAAAATGCTTGTTGAAATTCTCGATTATTGTACATTTATCGGTGGTGACAGTGTTTCCTAGCCTCAGTGCAGTGGGCAGTTGGGAGGAGGTGCTCTTATTTTCCATGGACTTTACAGTGTCCCAACACTTTTTGGAGTTAGTGCTACAGGATGCAAATTTCTGTTTGAAAAAGCTAGCCTTTGCTTTCCTAACTGATTGTGTATATTGGTTCCTGACTTCCCTAAAAAGTTGCATATCGCAGGGGCTGTTCGATGCTAATGCAGTACGCTACAGGATGTTTTTGTGCAGGTCAAGGGCAGTCAAGTCTGAGGAGAACCAGGGGCTATATCTGTTCTTAGTTCTGATTTTTTTGAATGGGGCATGCTTATTTAAGATTGAGAGGAAAGCACTTTTAAAGAACAACCAGGCATCCTCTACTGACGGAATGAGGTCAATATCCATCCAGGATACCCGGGCCAGGTCAATTAGAAAGGCCTGCTCGCTAAAGTGTTTTAGGGAGCATTTGACAGTGATGAGGGGTGGTCGTTTGATCGCGGACTCATTACGGACGCAGGCAATAAGGCAGTGATCGCTGAGATCCTGGTTGAAGACAGCGGAGGTGTATTTAGAGGGTACATTTGTCAGGATGATATCTATGAGGGTGCCCATGTTTACAGATTTAGGGTTGTACCTGGTAGGTTCGTTGATCATTTGTGTGAGATTGAGGGCATCTAGTTTAGATTGTAGGTTGGCCGGGGTGTTAAGCATATCCCAGTTTAGGTCACCAAGCAGTACGAACTCTGAGGATAGATGGGGGGCAATCAGTTCACATATGGTGTCCAGGGCACAGCTCGGGGCTGAGGGGGGGTCTGTAGCAAGCGGCAACAGTGAGAGACTTATTTCTGGAAAGGTGGATTTTTAGAAGTAGAAGCTCAAACTGTTTGTGCACAGACCTGGATAGTACGATAGAGCTCTGCAGGCTATCTGTACAGTAGATTGCAACTCCACCCCCTTTGGCAGTTCTATCGAGATGGAAAATGTTGTAGTTGGGGATTGACATTTCTGAATTTTTGGTGGCCTTCCTAAGCCAGGATTCAGACACTGCTAGAACATCAGGGTTGGCAGAGTGTGCTAACGCAGTGAATAACTCAAACTTAGGAAGGAGGCTTCGGATATTAACGTGCAAGAAACCAAGGCTTTTACGATTACAGAAGTCAACAAATGATAACGCCTGGGGAGTAGGAGTGATACTGGGGGCTACAGGGCCTGGGTTAACCTCAGAGGAGGAGTAGAATAAGGATATGGCTAAAGGCTTTAAGTACTGGTCTTCTAGTGCGTTGGGTACAGAGAAAAAAAGGGGCAGGTTTCCGGGTGTTGTAGAATAGATTCAGGGCATTATGTACAGAAAAGGATATGGAAGGATAGGAGTACAGTGGAGGTAAACCTAAGTGTTGGGTAACGATGAAGGAGATAGCATCACTGGAGGCACCGATTGAGTCGGTCTCCGCGTGTATGGGGGGTGGGACAAAAGAGCTATCTAAGGCAGGTTTAGCTGGGCTGGGGGATCTACAGTGAAATAGTACAATAAGAAATAAGCGAAACAGCAATAAGCAAGGCATATTGACATGGGAGAGAGGCATAAAGCAATCACAGGTGTAATTCGAGAGAGCTAAGACAACAGCTGGTATTGGCGACAAATTTTGGGCTGAGGCTAAACATAAACAGGATGTGGTACCATAAAATGGAACAGTCCAGCAGGCATCAGCTGTATAGCTGAGTTATCATAAGGTCCGGTGAACAGCAATAGGAGAGTTCGGAGGTAGTTCGGGGGCTGCTACAGCACTAGCTAGCAAGAGGCCACGGCTAGCGTGTGATAGCCCAACAACCTGCCCGCTTGACCCCATCCCCTCCTCTCTTCTCCAGACCATCTCCGGTGACCTTCTCCCCTACCTCACCTCGCTGATCAACTCATCCTTGACCGCTGGCCATGTCCCTTCCGTCTTCAAGAGAGCGAGAGTTGCACCCCTTCTCAAAAAACCAACACTCGATCCCACTGATGTCAACAACTACAGACCAGTATCCCTTCTTTCTTTTCTTTCCAAAACTATTGAGCGTGCCGTCTTTAGCCAACTCTCTTGCTATCTCTCTCAGAATGACCTTCTTGATCCAAACCAGTCAGGTTTCAGGACTGGTCATTCAACTGAGACTGCTCTTCTCTGTGTCACGGAGGCTCTCCGCACTGCTAAAGCTAACTCTCTCTCCTCTGCTCTTGTCCTTCTAGACCTGTCTGCTGCATTTGATACTGTGAACCATCAGATCCTCCTCTCCACCCTCTCCGAGCTGGACATCTCTGGCGCGGCTCACTCCTGGATTGCGTCCTACCTGACCGGTCGCTCCTACCAAGTGGCGTGGCGAGAAGCTGTCTCCGCACCACGTGCTTTCACCACTGGTGTCCCCCAGGGCTCAGTTCTAGGCCCTCTCCTTTTCTCCCTATACACCAAGTCACTTGGCTCTGTCATATCCTCACATGGCCTCTCCTATCATTGCTACGCTGACGATACACAACTAATCTTCTCCTTTCCCCCTTCTGATAACCAGGTGGCGAATCGCATCTCTGCATGTCTGGCCGACATATCAGTATGGATGACGGATCACCACCTCAAGCTGAACCCTGGCAAGACGGAGCTGCTCTTCCTCCCGGGGAAGGACTGCCCGTTCCATGATCTCGCCATCACGGTTGACAACTCTGTTGTGTCCTCCTCCCAGAGTGCGAAGAGCCTTGGCGTGACCCTGGACAACACCCTGTCGTTCTCCGCTAACATCAAGGCGGTGACCCGATCCTGCAGGTTCATGCTCTACAACATTCGGAGAGTACGACCCTGCCTTACACAGGAAGCGGCACAGGTCCTAATCCAGGCACTTGTCATCTCCCGTCTGGATTACTGCAACTCGCTGTTGGCTGGGCTCCCTGCCTGTGCCATTAAACCCCTACAACTCATCCAGAATGCCGCAGCCCGTCTGGTGTTCAACCTTCCCAAGTTCTCTCTCACGTCACCCCCCTCCTCCGCACACTCCACTGGCTTCCAGTTGAAGCTCGCATCCGTTACAAGACCATGGTGCTTGCCTATGGAGCAGTGAGGGGAACGGCACCTCCGTACCTTCAGGCTCTGATCAGTCCCTACACCCAAACGAGGGGCATTGCGTTCATCCACCTCTGGCCTGCTGGCTCCCCTTCCTCTGCGGAAGCATAGTTCCCGCTCAGCCCAGTCAAAACTGTTCGCTGCTCTGGCACCCCAATGGTGGAACAAGCTCCCTCACGACGCCAGGACAGCGGAGTCACTCACCACCTTCCGGAGACATTTGAAACCCCCACCTCTTTAAGGAACACCTGGGATAGGATAAAGTAATCCTTCTACCCCCCAAAAAAAAAAGTATAATTGTAAAGTGGTTATCCCACTGGCTATAGGGTGAATGCACCAATTTGTAGTCGCTCTGGATAAGAGCGTCTGCTAAATGACGTAAATGTGCCCTTGAGCAAGGCACTTAACCCTAATTGCTCCTGTAAGTCGCTCTGGATAAGAGCGTCTGCTAAATGACTAAAATGTAAATGTAATAGCGGGCCGGGGCTAGCAGATGGATCTTCATGGTCGACGTCGTAACGGGAAGCCTGTTGTAACCACATCAGACGATTTCGTCGGCAGACCAGTCATGTTGGATCGGCGGGGCTCCGTGTCGACACTGGGAGGTCCCATCCGGTTGACAGAAAGGTAGATAGCCGGGAGATGGGCCTGGCTCAAGGCTAACTCAGGGCTGATTAGCCAACCACAAAATGTTCATTTGGTTGCAGCTAGCTAGTAGCGATGAATCCGGTGTTAATGGTTCAGTGATTCCGGCAGAAAAAACGATATGTTCAGGGTCGATAACGCGCTGTGCAGACAGTGCAGACTAGCCGAATAATAGTCCAGGCTAGAGCTGGCTGGCTGGTATGTAGTGCAGGCCACGGCCACGGACAATGGTGAAGACCGCTAAACGGTGGCTAATAGCAAGTAGCTAGTTAGCTGGCTAGCGATGATCCGGTGTTAAGGTCCAGTTGTTCCGGCAGAAAATCCGAAATGCTCTGGCTCGATAGCGCGATGTGCAGACTGGCCGACAATTGTCCAGGCTAGAGCTGGCTGGTAGGAAGTGCAGGCCACAGCCACGGACAATGGTGAAGACCGATAAACGGTGGCTAATAGCAAGTAGCTAGTTAGCTGGCTAGTTGGCTAGTTTTAGCCAGAGGTTCTGGATAAAAATTTATGAAGAAACAACAGAATCCGTTCCACATTGGGTGAGGCGGGTTGTAGGAAAGTATATTTAGTTAAGGGATGGACAGTGAGATTGAAAAATATATACGAAAAAGACAAAAAAACTAAAAACAGGCTATTTACATAAAGGACAATACAGAAAACACGACCGCACTGCTATGCCATCTTGCTGGCTGACGAAAAGTAAATGTGGACGGTTCTTCCAATATCTTCACCTCGGAATGAATTAGATGCAGTTAGACGCAGTTGCGTCCCCGATGTGTCGGTCTTAACTTGTAGCCTGTGAGAAAGACCCGATCACGTGACGGAGAGCCGTGTGAGTGAGAGACGCTTCTGATTGCGCAGCACACTCAGGGAAAAGGGCACAACGCAGCACTCCGGGCCGCAAAAGGCATGGATTTTGTTAGGGTGCATTACAGCCACAAAGGGGATGCCACCGTGAAATTGTCAAATTGTGAATGAGAGACTATTGGAGTGTGTACAGCCTGCGCAAAAAACAAAGCAGAGCTCATGCCTTTCAAGCAACTTTTTTCAAATCATCATTAGAGTCTCATCATGCAGCCTTACAATGTGTTAAAAATCAAAACATATAGCCCAACGTTTGTAGAACAACTAAAGTTACATTAATGGCTTGTAGGCTATGTGTGGAAGCCAGGAGACACTGCATGTGTTTATGTTAATTACGGTCAATTACCTTGACAATCACTGGCTGACGAAATGTCATGACCGCCACAGCCCTAGGAGAGGCTTCCACTAAAGCACACCCTTTGTGTTCTGTTAGACAGGTAACGCTATCTACAATATAGCAGGGGGTGTAAAGCCATAACACATACATTTTTCCATCAGCAGACTATGATCGATAATGTCAAAAGCCGCACTGAAGTCTAACAAAACAGCTCCCACAATCTTTTTATCGTCAATTTCTCTCAGCCAATCATCAGTTATTTGTGTAAGTGCAGTGCTTGTTGAATGTCCTTCCATATAAGTGTGCTGAAAGTCTGTTGTCAATTTGTTTACAGTAAAATAGCATTGTATCTGATCAAACACAATTTTTTCCAAAAGTTTACTAAGGGTTGGTAACAGGCTGATTGGTCGACTACTTGAGCCAGTAAAGGGGGCTTTACTATTCTTGGGTAGTGTAATTACTTTTGCTTCCCTCCAAGCCTGAGGGCACACACTTTCTAGTAGGCTTAGATTGAAGATATGGCAAATAGGAGTGGCAATATTGTCCGCTATTATCCTCAGTAATTTTCCATCCAAGTTGTCAGACCCCGGTGGCTTGTCATTGTTGACAGACAACAATATTATTTTCACTTCTTCCACTCACTACACTCACTTTAAGGAATTCAAAATTATCTTATCTTTCATAATTTGATCAGTTATACTTGGATGTGTAGTGTCAGCGTTTGTTGCTGGCAATATCAGTGGGTTTTGTGATGAATGAGCCATCTGATTCAATGAATGATGGAGCTGAGTTTGCCTTTTTGCCCAAAATTTCATTTAAGCTTTTTACTATCATTCTTTATATATTTTATCCTTGTTTCATAGTATAGTTTATTCTTCTTTTTATTCAATTTAGTCACATGATTTCTCAATTTGCAGTACGTTTGCCAATCGGTTGTGCAGCCATACTTATTTGCCATTCCTTTTGCCTCATCCCTTTCAACCATAAAATGTTTCAATTCCTCATCAATCCACTGGGATTTAACAGTTTTTACAGTCATTTTCTTAATGGGGGCATGCTTATTAGTAACTGGAATAAGCAATTTCATAAATGTGTCAAGTGCAGTGTCTGTTTGCTCCTCATTACACACCACAGACCAACAAATATTCTTTACATCAACAACATAGGAATCACTACAAAACATATTGTATATATATGACCTCTTATACACTATATTAGGCCCAGCCTTTGGAACTTTGGTTTTCCTAGATATGGCTACTATATTGTGATCACTACATCCGATGGATTTGGATACTGCTTTAAAGCCAATTTCTGCAGCATTACTAAAGATGTGATCAATACATGATTTAATTCCTGTGCTGTTTGTAACTACCCCGGTAGGTTGACTGATAACCTGAACCAGGTTGCAGGCACTAGTTACAGTTTGAAGCTTTTTCTTGAGTGGGTAGCTTGATGAAAGCCAGTCAATATTTAAATCACCCAGAAAATATACCTCTCTGTTGATATCACATACATTATCAAGTATTTCACACATGTTATCCAGATACTGACTGTTAGCACTTGGTGGTCTATAGCAGCTTCCCACAAGAATGGGCTTTAGGTGAGGCAGATTAACCTGTAGCCATATTACTTCAACAGTATTTAACATGACATCCTCTCTAAGCTTTACAGGAATGTGGTTCTGAATATAAACGGCCACACCTACACCTTTGGCATTTCTGTAGTTTCTGTATATGTTATAACCATGTATTGCTACCACTGTATCATCAAAGGTATTATCTAAGTGAGTTTCAGAGATTGTCAGAATATGAATGTAATCTGTTACTAGCAAATTATTGATGTCATGTACCTTATTTCTTAAGGTACATATGTTAACGTGGGCAATTTTATTTATTTATTTATTATAATAATACTTTTTGTAACCCCTTTTTTCTCATTTTACATTTGAGTCATTTAGCAGACGCTCTTATCCAGAGCGACTTACAGGAGCAATTAGGGTTAAGTGCCTTGCTCAAGGGCACATCGACAGATTTTTCACCTAGTCGGCTGGGGGATTAGAACCAGCGACCTTTCGGTTACTGGCACAACGCTCTTAACCACTAAGCTACCTGCTAAGCTACCTTCTCCCCAATTTCATGATATCCAATTGCGATCCAATTACGATCTTGTCTCATCACTGCAACTCCCCAACGGGCTCGGGAGAGGCGAAGGTCGAATCATGCGTCCTCCGAATCATGACCCGCCAAACCGCGCTTTTTAACACCCACCCGCTTAATCCGGAAGCCAGCTGCACCAATGTGTCGGAGGAAACACCGTTCAACTGACGACTGAAATGAGCCTGCAGGCGCCCGGCCCGCCACAAGGAGTCGCTAGAGCGCGATGAGCCAAGTAAAGCCCCCCCGGCCAAACCCTCCCCTAACCCGGACAACGCTTGGCCAATTGTGTACCGCCCTATGGGACTCCCCGTCACGGCCGGTTGTGACACAGCCTGGGATCGAACCCAGGTCTGTAGTGACGCCTCAAGCACTGCGATGCAGTGCTTTAAACCGCTGCGCCACTCGGGAGTCAACGTGGGCTATTTGTTTTGCACTTTTCTGGGATGCTTGATTGTTTTCATTGCTTTACTGGGAAGCTTAGCAGACGTAGACATGCTCATGTTATTTATGTTAGTGCAGGGTGAGCTGCACACAGTGGACTTCCTACTAGGGCACACCGCCTCAGTGCTAACAGTATAACTTATATCTGCATATTTCCGTTAGGGAACACCTACTCTGTGAAGTGCGCGTGTGCAATAACTCAATTCGCCATTGCACTCCTTATAAACAACACAATTAAAAAAACTTTTGCAAAGGGTAAAGTTTACAAACCTTAGTCCACTCCGTTCATAACAGATTCTAGTTTTGGGAACAGAAAACTGTATTGAGACCAAATGTTTCATTGATGAGAATCCATCTCGTTCCATCTTCTCCCACTGCCCGCCAGTGGGCTTCCTCTCACTACCATATTTGGTAGTGAGTGGAAACGCCAAGTGGATGCTTCACATTTAAACATCCAGTGAAATATCTGTCTCATTGTTCTATCTGTGGTATAACTCTGGTTGATAGGCACATGATTACTGCATACAATAGCTGTAGGATCATCAGAGGCATTCAGGGCAGTGAGAGGGACATAAATTAGGTTACTTACATTGTGTCTTCCTACGCCCCTGGGATAATGTACATTTGCTGAAGCATTATGACAACTCAGCGACACAATGGTAGGGATTAACTGAGCTGGGCTTGGGTCATTGATAAGTCATTGTCTCAACACAGCCTTAAAATACTGTGAAAGGAACCCAAATTATTTGGGTGGATCCTATCCTCTTCATAAAATTAGCTTTGTTTTCAGAAGGTATCAAAATTGTCAATAAATGTTACACCCACAGAGCTGCAATAGTATCCTAACCAGTTATGGAGGGCTAAAAGTCTGCTGAAACGTTCAATGCCACGATTTAGGGAGGGCACAGGGCCAGATATTATAGGGCGTTTGTTGGCGTCAACCAGAGACCCAATCAGTTCTTTAAAATCCATCTTCAGCTGGTCTGAGCTGCCCTTCATAATGTCATTGAATCCCACATTAACTATGATAGGTGTAGGTTTAAAATGTTTGGGAGCAGCTTATTGATGTCCTCTACTCGTGCGCCTGGATAGCACAACATATTTGCTCCAGGGACTGAGACATTTCTCACCATTGAACTGCCCAATACAATGGCCGGAGAAGAGAATGGAGAAATCCGTCCATTCCTACCCCTCACACAATCTGTGGAACCTTTGGGCCCACGAGAAGCAGGATAGCATACGCCCGCTGCTCCCGGCGATAGGTCCAGACCTAAAGCATCCTTGGCAGGCAGGTTACAGGTAGCATGGGCCATTCGGATAGGGACAGATGACAAGGCGGGTATACATCCATCAGGCCCGAGCCGCATCCTGCCACAGGAGTTGAGAACAAGAAAGTTCCAATTTACGTTTTCCCCATAAATTCACGCAGAATTGAAATTTGCTTGCTAAGGATAGCCACCTCATTCCTGTAATCATCTGCAAGCAAACAATTTCCGCATTGGAACTCCGGATTGTCAATACTGTCCCGGACAAGAGCGTAATAAACACATATTCTACAGCGCTGGAAACGTTCGTTAGCTATTCCAGGCAAAGCGGGCTCCATTGCAACCTAGCTAGCTAGCTGGATAGCTGGTAGCAGGTGTTAAATATGCTTCTCTGTTAACATCTGGGTAAAAGGAATGTGAGTCTTATTCAGTACATTTAGTAATTGCTTGCTTTTCTAAAGTCTACCAACCTTGCCAGCAGGCATGCCAGCTAAGACATGTTAGACAAGCTAGCTACTCTAAGTTGATTGATAGCCTGAAATGGCTTCTTGGTATCTAGTTATGAGGTTGGGAGATTGGGAACCTATCTGGACTAAAGCCAACTTCATAAAATTGCTAGGTGGCTAGTAGTATTAAAGAGAAACAACAACAACAACAAAATAAACATGTTTATTTGATTATTATAAAAAAATGTAACAGGACAAATCTGAGGGGGCATGTCTGAGGGGCCTCTGCCCTGAATTTAGGGCTGGGAATTGTCAGGGACTTAGGTGCCGATATGATATGTATTGCAATTCTCACGATTCTATATGTATTGTGATTTGATACTGCAATATTATTGCAATTTGACGTTCCAAACATACTGCTCACTATATGTCTGCTGCAGAGAGACGAGAGAGCATGAAAAAAGTTTTGATCAGTCAGAGAAATAAAAGTACTGAAAACATGTTGGCTCACTATTTAAAAAGAAGAACAAGAACAAGCTACAGTGGGGAAAAAAAGTATTTAGTCAGCCACCAATTGTGCAAGTTCTCCCACTTAAAAAGATGAGAGAGGCCTGTAATTTTCATCATAGGTACACGTCAACTATGACAGATAAAATGAGGGAAAAAAATCCAGAAAATCACATTGTAGGATTTTAAATGAATTTATTTGCAAATTATGGTGGAAAATAAGTATTTGGTCAATAACAAAACTTTCTCAATACTTTGTTATATACCCTTTGTTGGCAATGACACAGGTCAAACGTTTTCTGTAAGTCTTCACAAGGTTTTCACACACTGTTGCTGGTATTTTGGCCCATTCCTCCATGCAGATCTCCTCTAGAGCAGTGATGTTTTGGGGCTGTCGCTGGGCAACACAGACTTTCAACTCCCTCCAAAGATTTTCTATGGGGTTGAGATCTGGAGACTGGCTAGGCCACTCCAGGACCTTGAAATGCTTCTTACGAAGCCACTCCTTCATTGCCCGGGCGGTGTGTTTGGGATCATTGTCATGCTGAAAGACCCAGCCACGTTTCATCTTCAATGCCCTTGCTGATGGAAGGAGGTTTTCACTCAAAATCTCACGATACATGGCCTCATTCATTCTTTCCTTTACACGGATCAGTCATCCTGGTCCCTTTGCAGAAAAACAGCCCCAAAGCATGATGTTTCCACCCCCATGCTTCACAGTAGGTATGGTGTTCTTTGGATGCAACTCAGCATTCTTTGTCCTCCAAACACGACGAGTTTAGTTTTTACCAAAAAGTTATATTTTGGGTTCATCTGACCATATGACATTCTCCCAATCCTCTTCTGGATCATCCAAATGCACTCTAGCAAACTTCAGACGGGCCTGGACATGTACTGGCTTAAGCAGGGGGACACGTCTGGCACTGCAGGATTTGAGTCCCTGGCGGCGTAGTGTGTTACTGATGGTAGGCTTTGTTACTTTGGTCCCAGCTCTCTGCAGGTCATTCACTAGGTCCCCCCGTGTGGTTCTGGGATTTTTGCTCACCGTTCTTGTGATCATTTTGACCCCACGGGGTGAGATCTTGCGTGGAGCCCCAGATCGAGGGAGATTATCATTGGTCTTGTATGTCTTCCATTTCCTAATAATTGCTCCCACAGTTGATTTCTTCAAACCAAGCTGCAAACCTATTGCAGATTCAGTCTTCCCAGCCTGGTGCAGGTCTACATTTTGTTTCTGGTGTCCTTTGACAGCTCTTTGGTCTTGGCCATAGTGGAGTTTGGAGTGTGACTGTTTGAGGTTGTGGACAGGTGTCTTTTATACTGATAACAAGTTCAAACAGGTGACATTAATACAGGTAACGAGTGGAGGACAGAGGAGCCTCTTAAAGAAGAAGTTACAGGTCTGTGAGAGCCAGAAATCTTGCTTGTTTGTAGGTGACCAAATACTTATTTTCCACCATAATTCGCAAATAAATTCATTAAAAATCCTACAATGTGATTTTCTGGATTTATTTTTCTCAAATTTTTTTGTCAGCCACCAAATTTGTCTGTCATAGTTGACGTGTACCTATGATGAAAATTACAGGCCTCTCTCATCTTTTTAAGTGGGAGAACTTGCACAATTGGTGGCTGACTAAATACTTTTTTCCCCCACTGTATATGATGAAAAATACCTGAGTTTTGGAGCAAGTACAGTCGACTAACACTAGCTAACATTACCAACAGTAGCAAAAAAATTAATAATAATAATAATAATAATAATATATATATATATATACACAAACACACACATTTTTTTTTTACAAATCGAGTCAAATATCGATATAATATCATCCCAAAATAATTTTGCAATATGTAGCTATCAATTTATTACCCCATCACTGCAGGTTGGGGTGGCCATACTATAGCTTAGCAGTCAGTTCACACTAACCCTTCATTAAATACTGAAACAGGCTGAAACACAGTGGAACAGAGGAGCTGTTGTTCCACACGCTTGTAAAACAATATTGCTGAAAAAAGAATAATTGCAGCACTTGAGCAATCAACACTCCCTATACGCCCCACCCCAGCCCTAAAACCTGCCACATAAAACTGGAGCACCAGGTATACTGTACAACACAGGGGGAGCACTTTTTAATCCAAAGAAAGAGAGAGAGTCCCTTTAGCATTAATAGAAAACTGCCCAGACAAGCTCAACAGAAATAAATATTTGGACAGCGGCTGAGAACAGGTGTTTTCGATTAAAACGGACAGTTAGACCTTAGGTAGATTTTTTCTTAACATGGTCGTTGTGAGGGACGGAGCTCGGGGAAAAACCATGGCTGCCTTGCCAAGTCAACCAGGAGCGTTTAATGAAGGGCTCGTTCCTTGTGTCTGGGCTGCAGTGTGTGGTGTTGGGTGGATTGACTGACTGTACTGACTGGACACTGGAAACCAAAGGGTCTAATTAAGGGGGTCCTCTACCGGTCAGACAAAGCTGAGCCGACAGCAGGGGTCACTACCCTGGCCCACAAACCTCCTGTGACCCCCACATCTGCCTGGCTGTATTAGCCTAGACATGTCCGATTGATGTGGACACCCCGAGTCTGAGGCACGGGTACTGACAGAAACACACTACCTACCACACACACTGGACCTACAGTACTGACAGAACACTACCTAACACACACACACACACACACACTGTCTGGACCTACAGTACTGACACAACACTATATACCACTACGGTTGGAAAGCTACCGGTAATTTACTAAAGTTACTGGAATCTTCAGACATTTTGGTGATTAATAGAACATCTATGGCAATCTATTTATACTTGAATAACTTTTTTTAAAAACGTATTCATATATAGTATAAATGTTTTATATCTGTGTCCATATTGTCAATGAGTTTCTAGCAGATAGACCATATGGTTCAAGAGAAAATAGCCTAATTAATGGGAAACATTGACAACAAATACATATCGACATAGTCAAAAAAATAAGTGTGTAAAAACATATATAAAGAATATTTCATGCTGAAACCCTAATATTAAACACCAATGGTATTCACTAAGAAGTTGATGGTTTAGGATCAAGTTTTACAGCTTTGTCATTCTATTTCTTATTTTAAAATTATCTTATTTAATTATTTCAGATATTTTACATGTGATAGGCCACACAGAGGACCAGAGATAATTTCAGACACCTGTGATAATATGAAGTACCCAAAAGAGCCGCTAGATGTCTTGTGATAGATTAAATAAAATCCTTGAAAGATACCACAATTCTGGTAGTTTACAGGTAACACTAATAATTGCTCCCACAGTTGATTTCTTCAAACCAAGCTGCAAACCTATTGCAGATTCAGTCTTCCCAGCCTGGTGCAGGTCTACATTTTGTTTCTGGTGTCCTTTGACAGCTCTTTGGTCTTGGCCATAGTGGAGTTTGGAGTGTGACTGTTTGAGGTTGTGGACAGGTGTCTTTTATACTAATAACAAGTTCAAACAGGTGCCATTAATACAGGTAACGAGTGGAGGACAGAGGAGCCTCTTAAAGAAGAAGTTACAGGTCTGTGAGAGCCAGAAATCTTGCTTGTTTGTGACCAAATACTTATTTTCCACCATAATTTGCAAATAAATTCATAAAAAAATCCTACAATGTGATCTTCTGGATTTTTTTTCCTCCATTTGTCTGTCATAGTTGACGTGTACCTATGATGAAAATTATAGGCCTCTCTCATCTTTTTAAGTGGGAGAACTTGCACAATTGGTGGCTGACTAAATACTTTTTTCCCCCACTGTATACACCTGTTCTGAAAGGCCCCAGAGTCTGCAACACCACTAACCAAGGGGCACCACCAAGCAAGCGGCACCATGAAGCCCAAGGAGCTCTCCAAACAGGTCAGGGACAAAGTTGTGGAGAAGTACAGATCAGGGTTAGGTTATAAAAAAATATCAAAATCTTTGAACATCCCACAGAGCACCATTAAATCCATTAATAATAAATGGAAATAATATGGCACCACAACAAACCTGCCAAGAGAGGGCCGCCCACCAAAACTCACGGACCAGGCAAGGAGGGCATTAATCAGAGAGGCAACAAAGAGACCAAAGATAACCCTGAAGGAGCTGCAAAGCTCCACAGCGGAGATTGGAGTATCTGTCCATAGGACCACTTAAAGCCGTACACCATAGAGCTGGGCTTTACAGAAAAGTCGCCAGAAAAAGCAATTTCTTAAAGAAAAAAATAAGTAAACGCGTTTGGTGTTCGCCAAAAGGCATGTGGGAGACTCTCCAAACATATTGAAGAAGGTACTCTGGTCAGATGAGACTAAAATTGAGCTATTTGGCCATCAAGGAAAACGCTATGTCTGGCGCAAACTCAACACCTCTCATCACCCCGAGAACACCATCCCCCCAGTGAAGCATGGTGGTGGCAGCATCATGCTGTGGGGATGTTTTTCATTGGCAGGGACTGGGAAACTGGTCAGAATTGAAGGAATGATGGATGGAGCTAAATACAGGGACATTCTTGAGGGAAACCTGTTTCAGTCTTCCAGAGATTTGAGACTGGGACTGAGGTTCACCTTCCAGCAGGATAATGACCCTAAGCATATTGCTAAAGCAACACTCAAGTGGTTTAAGGGGAAACATTTAAATGTCTTGGAATGGCCTAGTCAAAGCCCAGACCTCAATCCAACTGAGAATCTGTGGTATGACTTAAAGATTGCTGTACACCAGCGGAACCCATCCAAGGAGGAGGAGGAGCTGGAGCAGTTTTGCCTTGAAGAATGGGCAAAAATCCCAGTGGCTAGATGTGCCAAGCCTATAGAGACATACCCCAAGAGACTTGCAGCTGTAATTGCTGCAAAAGGTGGTTCTACAAAGTATTGACTTTGGGGGGGTGAATAGTTATGCACGCTCAAGTTTTCTGTTTTTCTGTCTTATTTCTTGTTTTTTGTTCACAATAAAAAATATTTTGCATCTTCAAAGTGGTAGGCATGTTGTGTAAATCAAATGATACAAACTCCCCAAAAATCTATTTTAATTCCAAGTTGTAAGGCAACAAAATAGGAAAAATGTCAAGGGGGGGTGAATACTTTCGCAAGCCACTGTATGTTGAACACTGGACTACAGTACAGTAACACCATGGACATATCATGTTGAACACCGGACCTACAGTACTAAACAGTACAGTACAACCATGGACGTATCATGTTGAACACTGGACCTACAGTACTAAACAGTACAGTACAACCATGGACGTATCATGTTGAACACTGGTCCTACAGTACTAAACAGTTCAGTACCACTTTGGACGTATCGTTCATGACCAGACACACCACACCTTTAGTACTGACCCAACACCTACCACACACATTGAACCTTCTGTATAATAAAAGGCACTGTGGTCAAAATATCATCATGGTACACTTTCAACTTGAATCCGAATGGCTAAATAGAATAGTGTACTGAATCTCTCTCCCAGACAACTGGAACTCCTAAATCAACCCTGTTCATTCACAGACAGAGGAATGTTTTGTCCGGGCTGTTTGGGGTTTGTAGCGGTGCTGCTTTGTACAAAGAGCCTTGACACTTGTTACAATAACAGGAGCTCAGTGTGGGTTATTGGGGGTCTGGGGGCTCTCCTCTGAGTGAGCGGGACCGGCCTGGCGTACTGTACACAGCAGCGTCAGAAGTTCATGCCCTCCCTGGGGCATTCACACAGTAAAAACAAAGAGATCACACAGGCTGCGCTAGCGAGAGCTACGCTAACGAGGCTGATCGTTACAGAGTGGCGCCACCTGTCTCCCTCCTCCAATTAGGCCGAACAAGACCAAAGTGCTAATCAACCGGCCGACCAGCCCAGAGGGGAGAGGAAAAAACTATAGGATCAAAGAGAGGATAAAAAAAAAACGAGTAGAAAGAGGGAGGGGGTAGGGGGGAGGGAAAGAGACGTAGAGAGAGGAATACAGTGGGGGAAAAAAGTATTTAGTCAGCCACCAATTGTGCAAGTTCTCCCACTTAAAAAGAAGAGAGAGGCCTGCTTAAGCCAGTACATGTCCAGGCCCGTCTGAAGTTTGCTAGAGTGCATTTGGATGATCCAGAAGAGGATTGGGAGAATGTCATATGGTCAGATGAAACCAAAATAGAACTTTTTGGTAAAAACTCAACTCGTCGTGTTTGGAGGACAAAGAATGCTGAGTTGCATCCAAAGAACACCATACCTACTGTGAAGCATGGGGGTGGAAACATCATGCTTTGGGGCTGTTTTTCTGCAAAGGGACCAGGACGACTGATCCGTGTAAAGGAAAGAATGAATGAGGCCATGTATCGTAAGATTTTGAGTGAAAACCTCCTTCCATCAGCAAGGGCATTGAAGATGAAACGTGGCTGGGTCTTTCAGCATGACAATGATCCCAAACACACCGCCCGGGCAACGAAGGAGTGGCTTCGTAAGAAGCATTTCAAGGTCCTGGAGTGGCCTAGCCAGTCTCCAGATCTCAACCCCATAGAAAATCTTTGGAGGGAGTTGAAAGTCTGTGTTGCCCAGCAACAGCCCCAAAACATCACTGCTCTAGAGGAGATCTGCATGGAGGAATGGGCCAAAATACCAGCAACAGTGTGCTGAAAACCTTGTGAAGACTTACAGAAAACGTTTGACCTGTGTCATTGCCAACAAAGGGTATATAACAAAGTATTGAGAAACTTTTGTTATTGACCAAATACTTATTTTCCACCATAATTTGCAAATAAATTCATTAAAAATCCTACAATGTGATTTTCTGGATTTTTTTTCCTCATTTTGTCTGTCATAGTTGACGTGTACCTATGATGAAAATTACAGGCCTCTCTCATCTTTTTAAGTGGGAGAACTTGCACAATTAGTGGCTGACTAAATACCTTTTTTCCCAACTGTATATATATACTGTATAGAGAGAGAGAGAGAGAGAGAGAGAGAGAGAGAGAGAGAGAGAGAGAGAGATGAGATGAGATTGGGGGAGAGATGGTGGGGAGCCAGAGAGCAAAAGGAATGGCAGATTAAGATACACCTCTTTCTCCGTTTACAGCTCATGCAAACTGAGACAACATCCAAAGTTCAATTGTTTTAATTACGAAACATGAAAGTCCAACTGATGCAGGAGAGTCCTGATTGGTGTGTCTGTGGATGAGCAGATGAATGGTCCAGTGAGAGTAGGAGATGAGAGGTTGAGAGGGGAGGGCAAATACAGACTGGCCGCACAGTTGGGATGGGAGCGAGGCGCCCAGAAGGGCTGAGTGCTCTCTGAGGTTCACAGAAGCTGTAATTATGGGGAAAAGGGGTGTGTGTTTACAATATCACACTCTCCTTAACAAGCACTAATTGTGTGTGTGCAGTGAGCGCGTGTAGGAATGTCTGAGCACAGCTAGAGTGCAGGGAGAGTTCAGGGAAGAGTTTGGTCAATGGACGACGTGGTTTGTGTCAAACCTATCAAAAACAATATACACACCGAAATATAAGACTGAGGTAATTGGGGCTTGTTAGAATAGCCAGATAAATTAAACAACATTTGGTTATGAAGAACAGTATTGCAGCCCAAAATAACTTATAAATAGGGAGACAGAGGCTCAAAAAGACAGGGGTGAAGGCATTAGTGCATTCATTCATGTCCTGACAAAAACACACATGTGTACACGTACATGTGTGTGCGTGTGTGTATGTGCATGTATGGGTATTTGTGTGTGTGTGACAGAGACCGAGAGTGAGAGAGACCGAGATTGAGATCAAGAGAGAGTGTGAGAGAGCGAAAGATGAAGAGTGAGAGAAAAACAGTAAAGAGAGAGAGATAGAGAGAGAGCAAGCGAGAGAGTAATAGATGGGCATACTCTCTGCCCCCAACCACAATGACGGCACACAGCCCTGCCCTCCTGTGCCCCAGTAGGTGTAGGACCATCCGACACACTTGGCCTCCCAAACATAGTCTAGTCTCTGTTGGTTCTAGAGGGACCAGTACAGGGTTGTAGTGCTGCCGGAGCGCAGAGGAGCAGCGCTCCCTCACCTTTTTCAGTTTGAGAATACACTGAGCTGGTAAAACTATTTCTGGAAAATGTATTCTGATAAATTCTAAATAAATTATATTTAATTACCACAAAAATTTGATGAAAATCGATAGAACGACAAACCAGTTAAATATGTATAGTAGCCTAGAGGCAGGTAAAAGGTGGTTTCCTACCTGTCTTCTCTCTGGCGGTGCCGAGAATGATGAAGAACTGTAGGCTATGCGTGTGCACTGCGGCGGCCCGTCGGAGGCTTGACCACTTTGGCCAATCAGAACGTTGAGAAAAAAAATCTAAATTCACAGTGCCTTGATGTTCATATAACTCCACGGACCCCCTCTTGCGCAGTAGAACCCAGAAACGATATGTGACCATTTGGTTATCACAACACCGTTCTGCCGAGGACACCCAAACCAGAGTGGCCACTGCAAAGCCCAAGGAGCCTGACCCTCTCTGGAAGTTGTTATAACCCTGCTTGGGATATTTAGCCTATATTGGCTATTGATTGAGACACAGGGCCCGTTCTAGCTTGGTATGTCAGGGTGGGAAATTGGAAATGTGAATTGGGCCAAGTTGGAGGAAGTAATGCATTTAGGTTATAGCTTATTGAGATGCATGAATACACCACACCAAAAGCTTGATTTTAAAACGAATATCCTGCAATTCTATGTAGGAATAATTTATGTTCACTACTTGTTGTTTTTTTACCATCGAAAGGCTTGCGACTGCTACTTGGTCAATTGATTTGATGATTTAATCTATGCAAATAAATCCTATTAATTGATATTTCACCTCTGTTTTCTTTTATTCTGTAATAGGGTATATTGTAACCATGTGTTCAAGCTAATCAAATCAAAGTTTATTTATGATACAGCGTAGTGTAAGCTACACAATACAATGAAATGCCTACTTGCAACTAAAGCTCTCCTCGCAAACAGTGCAATGATATTAAGCTATACACCGAGTGTACAAAACATTAGGAACACTTTCCTAATATTGCGTTTCACCCCCTTTTGCCCTCAGAACAGCTTCAATTCATCAGGCATGGACTCTACAAGGTGTCGAAAGTGTTCCACAGGGATTCTGGCCCATGTTGACTCCAATGCGTCCCACAGTTGTGTCAAGTTGACTGGATGTCCTTTGGGTGGTGGACTATTCTTGTTACACACAGGAAACTGTTGAGCGTGAAAAACCCAACAGCGTTGCAGTTCTTGACATACTCAAACCGCTGCACCTGGCACCTACTACCATACCCCGTTCAAAAGGCACTTAAATATTTTTTCTTGCCCATTCACCCTCTGAATGACACACATACACAATACATGTCTCAAGGCTTAAACATCCTTCTTTAGCCTGTCTCCTCCCCTTCATCTACACAGATTGAAGTGGATTTAACAATTTACATCAATAAGGGATCATAGCTTTCACCTGGATTCACCTGGTCAGTTTATGTCATGGAAAGAGCAGGTGTTCTTAATGTTTTGTACAGTCAGTATGTATTTGTATTTACATTAGGCTATAGCCTACAAATAGCTGTACCATGTAGTCGTAGACCTATTAGGCTATACTGCAAATTATTGTTGTTTTTCCCTGAACTGGTCGAATGGCAGAGCTATCATTCAGCTATCCTTCAGAAAGACAAGTTGGTTCAACTTCTTTAACATCATTGTGCGATCCTGGCGCTGTGCATTCAGAACCACGAAGGGCCCTCCAATCGTTTAATATAACACTCATCAAGATCTGTTGCCTACGCCTAAAAATTCAAGAAGATCGAAATGCATAGGCTATTCCCATGAAACTGATTGAGATCCATGAAATGATTGGCATGCAGATGCAGTTTCACCGGTAAAACGTGAATAATTATCATTCACGATTGACAGTGATGATGACCTAATTTGAAATGAGGTATGACTAACTCAGTGTTTGTGGGTAATAAAAATAGAATATTTTCTTGAGACAATAGGCAGACATTGCAATTGGAGGATGCATTTTATGCATGCAGTATTCTATAACAAGGCTCTCCAACCCTGTTCCTGGAGAGCTACCATCCTGTAGGTTCATTCCAACCCTAATCTAGCACACCTGATTCTAATAATTAGCTGGTTTATAAGCTGAATCAGTTACAACTGGGGTTGGAGTGAAAACCTACAGGAGGGTAGCTCTCCAGGAACAGGGTTGGAGAGCCCTGTTCTATAATGATAGGCTATTCAATAGGATACATCTGTCGGTACAAGCTTGATTGAGGAAATTATGTCATTTACCAAAAAAAAGCACTCCGTCACCTAAAAACATTGCACTATACTACTGGACCAGTATCTCTGAACCACAGAGCCCTGTTTTACAGCATCACAGTTTAGTCTCTGTTGGTTCTACAAGGGACCAGTATCGCTGTGCCACAGACATAGAAATAAAATGAATAGAACGGGCGTCCCACTCCCCATTCAAGTCAATGATGGCATAATTGGTAGACTGGCGGCCATTGTGAGTGTACCCATAGGAGCAAAGCAGGAAGTGAAAGCAGGAAGTAAAAGCAGGTGCACCCATCAATCTGTGCTGTGATTTGTTGAATCAACGCAATTACAAAAAATACATTCCATTGCATGAGGCTATTCCCATGCAGTTAGCATCATGGGCTCACGAGTGGCTCAGCGGTCTAAGGCACTGCATCTCAATACTTGAGGCGTCACTACAGACCCCCTGGTTCGATTCCAGGCTGTATCACAACCGGCCGTGATTGGGAGTCCCATAGGGTGGCGTACAATTGGCCCAGTGTCGTCCGGGTTTGGCCGGTGTAGGCCGTCATTGTAAATAAGAATTTGTTCTTAACTGACTTGCCTAGTTAAATAAAGGTAAAATTTAAATAAATAAATACATTTGAATTAACATTCTACATTACCAAAGAAACTGCATCACAATACCAGGCAGCCATTGCGAGTGCATCCATGTGTATACCATTCAAATTGCCAGGGTTAGAGGTTCCAAGCCTGTTTTATGCCCTGCCCTACAGCATCATAGTCTAGTCCAGGGATGGGCAACTTTGATGGGGTTGGGTGCCACCGAAAATCTGAAATCAGAGCCGGCTGATGCACAACCAAATTTCGAAATTCCAACTCTCAACAGTAATTTGAGACCCCGACTGAGTTCCCAAAAAATATTAATAATATAATTTTTTTGGGGAGGACATTGATCCGTGGGCCTGCAAAAGGGTGGTCGGCCCGCGGGCCGCCAGTTGCCCATCCCTGATCTAGTCTCTTTTGGTTCTAGAGGGCACTAGTATCTCTGTGCCACAGAGCCCTGCCCTACTGCACGGCCTGGGTCCTGCCCTTCTCTCTCTCCACCAATCATAGTCAGTCTCTGTTACAGCAGGACTCAGTGTGCGATTAGTTTAACGTAGCAGGCATAAAAGAAACGCCTGAAACTAGATCCCCTACTGGTCTTGACGAGAAAAATAAAAAACTGTCGGGGGAGGTTCTCTTCTGCGCTGTTCAACCAATCCAGTGAATGTGGAGGAGGAGTTAAGATGGAGTGTCGTCTTGTTAACGTCCAAAAGTGGAAGTCGCGTCACAGGCTCTCTTTCCATTAGCCCTGAAAACTGGAACATCCGGTTGTTGGGGACTCAACAGAGGCTAGTGTGCCCTACTCTACAGCCACTCTCTAGTCCACACTCCCCAGTCTCCACCCTCAAGCTCCAGCCACTCACCCCCAAGCTCCAGCCACTCACCCCCAAGCTCCAGCCACTCACCCCCAAGGTCCAGCCACTCACCCCCAAGGTCCAGCCACTCACCCCCAAACTCCAGCCCACTCACCCCCAAGCTCCAGCCCACTCACCCCCAAGGTCCAGCCACTCACCCCCAAGGTCCAGCCACTCACCCCCAAGGTCCAGCCACTCACCCCCAAGGTCCAGCCCACTCACCCCCAAGGTCCAGCCCACTCACCCCCAGCCACTCACCCCCAAGGTCCAGCCACTCACCCTCAAGGTCCAGCCCACTCACCCCCAAGGTCCAGCCCACTCACCCCCAGCCACTCACCCCCAAGGTCCAGCCCACTCACCCCCAAGGTCCAGCCCACTCACCCCCAAGGTCCAGCCCACTCACCCCCAAGGTCCAGCCCACTCACTCCCAAGGTCCAGCTTTACCAAACATATACTACCAATCTACCCAGAGCCTCTGTGCCATAAAGCCCGTTCCTCCACCAAACACAGACCAGTCACTGTCAGTGAGAGACCAGTCTATTCACTCTCACCCTCGGTGGATCGGATTCAGTTTTCAGGGGAAATGGAAAGAGAGTCTGCTATGCTAGGTTAATGCACTCTGGCTTGAATGGCTAGTACAGACAGGTGGAGTTTAATGGCACATTAACTAGCTATATACTCTCTCCCCACAAAAATGACCCATTCTTAAAAATAGAGAATCCAAGCCGTTTATTTATTTATTAATGTAGTTTTATGGCTCTATAATTTTCAGGGTATTAATAGTCACATAGCTCACACCCTCCAGCCAGCCAAGGTGTTGTGAGACTATGTACCTGCTGTATGATGAGTTTAATTGAGAGGGAGAGGAAAAGGCCAGGGAAAGAATCTCCTGTGCATATTTGCCATGTTCAGCTTGCCCAACCCTTCCCTCCCAACGCTGAGCTGCTGAAAGCCACAGTGATTCCACACAGTACATCTTATCTCCTTTACCCCTTGCTAACTTGTTTAATCTCTTCTCTACACTTCAACCCTTCACACACTTGTTTTGTTCCCTTGACCACTTGCTCCCTCTCCGAAATAGAGGTAATACAGAGAGTAGAGGGTTCACTTACCAATGTTCTTGTGTCTCTCAGTTTTCACCTCCCGGCTATTCCACATAACCCAGATGTATAACTTGTGAATCGGTCACCTGCCCAAGATGAGAGAGAGACAACAGAATGACAACTCTGACAGACTTCAGAACTGATAATGCTATCCATCAGGAATAAAATCAATAGGGAGAAAGCAAAGTGAAAGGGGGAGAAAGAGAGACAGAGAAAGAGAGATTCAAATACACTCACTAACATAGAAGGGCAGTTAAAGTTAGAGTGGACAAAGCGAGGAAGACAAAGAGAGAGATGGAAAAGGATAAGTATTTTTAGCCTGCGCTACACATGACTGACTGTCACTTGCTAAAATAATATTGTGCCATAAGGTGTTAGCCTGTTTTCCAACAGTCACACACAGTACTGGAGTCACACAGCTGTTGTTGCTTTGGCTGCAGACACATTTTATCACAACACCGGTAGAACTGTAAGGTGAGGAGAAGATGTGTTCTGGGCTTGTTCTCTTTCCCCTTCCATCCATCAATCAATCCATCAACTAATTATTCACATTTTATATACAAACACATTTTCAGATCAACATTTGTCACAATGTGCTTTACAGTAACCCGGCCTAGACCACAACGAGCAAGCAGAAGCACATCCCTCTCTCTTCATCTTTCTCTCTGTCTGACATGCTCTTCTTATCTCTAGTTAAAGTCACAGTCAGTAAATGTCACTCAACCGCTGACGTGCACTTGTCACCCTGTCCTCCTCACAGGACAATGACTGGAACGTCACACACATCTCCCTTGTGTGACCACATACAGATCACATACAGTGGGGAGAACAAGTATTTGATACACTGCCGATTTTGCAGGTTTTCCTACTTACAAAGCATGTAGAGGTCTGTAATTTTTATCATAGGTACACTTCAACTGTGAGAGACGGAATCTAAAACAAAAATCCAGAAAATCACATTGTATGATTTTTAAGTAATTAATTTGCATTTTATTGCATGACAGAAGTATTTGATACATCAGAAAAGCAGAACTTAATATTTGGTACAGAAATCTTTGTTTGCAATTACAGAGATCATACGTTTCCTGTAGGTCTTGACCAGGTTTACACACACTGCAGCAGGGATTTTGGCCCACTCCTCCATACAGACCTTCTCCAGATCCTTCAGGTTTCGGGGCTGTCGCTGGGCAACACGGACTTTCAGCTCCCACCAAAGATTTTCTATTGGGTTCAGGTCTGGAGACTGGCTAGGCCACTCCAGGACCTTGAGATGCTTCTTACGGAGCCACTCCTTAGTTGCCCTGGCTGTGTGTTTCGGGTCGTTGTCAAGCTGGAAGACCCAGCCACGACCCATCTTCAATGCTCTTACTGAGGGAAGGAGGTTGTTGGCCAAGATCTCGCGATACATGGCCCCATCCATCCTCCCCTCAATACGGTGCAGTCGTCCTGTCCCCTTTTCTGAAAAGCATCCCCAAAGAATGATGTTTCCACCTCCATGCTTCACGGTTGGGATGGTGTTCTTGGGGTTGTACTCATCCTTCTTCGTCCTCCAAACACGGCGAGTGGCGTTTAGACCAAAAAGCTCTATTTTTGTCTCATCAGACCACATGACCTTCTCCCATTCCTCCTCTGGATCATCCAGATGGTCATTGGCAAACTTCAGACGGGCCTGGACATGCGCTGGCTTGAGCAGGGGGACCTTGCGTGCGCTGCAGGATTTTAATCCATGACGGCGTAGTGTGTTACTAATGGTTTTCTTTGAGATTGTGGTCTCAGCTCTCTTCAGGTCATTGACCAGGTCCTGCTGTGTAGTTCTGGGCTGATCCTCACCTTCTTCATGATCATTGATGCCCCACGAGGTGAGATCTTGCATGGAGCCCCAGACCGAGGGTGATTGACCGTCATCTTGAACTTCTTCCATTTTCTAATAATTGCGCCAACAGTTGTTGCCTTCTCACCAAGCTGCTTGCCTATTGTCCTGTAGCCCATCCCAGCCTTGTGCAGGTCTACAATTTTATCCCTGATGTCCTTACACAGCTCTCTAGTCTTGGCCATTGTGGAGCGGTTGGAGTCTGTTTGATTGAGTGTGTGGACAGGTGTCTTTTATACAGGTAACGAGTTCAAACAGGTGCAGTTAATACAGGTAATGAGTGGAGAACAGGAGGGCTTCTTAAAGAAAAACTAACAGGTCTGTGAGAGCCGGAATTCTTACTGGTTGGTAGGTGATCAAATACTTATGTCATGCAATAAAATGCAAATTAATTACTTAAAAATCATACAATGTGATTTTCTGGATTCTGGAAATTACAGACCTCTACATGCTTTGTAAGTAGGAAAACCTGCAAAATCGGCAGTGTATCAAATACTTGTTCTCCCCACTGTATAACACACACTCACTCATAATTTCTGTTTGAGTGATGGGTGGCCATGTTGTTTCTGTCTGAGTGATGGGTGGCCATGTTGTTTCTGTCTGAGTGATGGGTGGCCATGTTGTTTCTGTCTGAGTGATGGGTGGCCATGTTGTTTCTGTCTGAGTGAGGACACACGCACACATGGCACAGCTCCTCTCTACATCCCACTGAGACTGAGGGAGGTCACAGTCCAGGCTCTCTCCCTCTCTCTCAGCAGAGCAGAATGTTTTCCTGCTTCCTCTGCAAAATGGGAGCCCCAGCCAAACTCATTAGATAGTGACACAGATACGGACCCAGCCTCAGAAGCACATTTACTTAAAGAACAGTGCAGATGCAAAGTTTGGTAACAGAATGATGGCACAAACAACACAAACTGTCATTCTGTTACCAAACTTTGCATCTGCACTGTTCTTCAAGTAAATGTGTTTTTGCAAAATGTTCTGTGGAAATTGTTAAAGGCCCATTGCAGTGAAAATTCTGTTTTCCTGTGTTTTATATGATATTATATAACAGCTGATGAAACTACCACTGTAAAAGAGTGAGATTCTTTTTCAGTGTTAGGCCTATTTCCTGATAGTTGCTGGTTGAAATTACAATCTACACAGGACATTCTAATCAGCAGGTTTGCGTGGGCGGGAGTTTTGGCTTTCCATGGTGACACCACCATGCGGTAAAATTGAAATCTATTACAGTAAGGTACTTAATTGTTACCCTGAAATTATTTGACACTGATATAAAAATGGCTGGATTGGGTCTTTAAAAGTTGTCCTTGTCCATAGAGTTGTATGGTTTGTTTAACTTTGCAATCATTGGATTTTGTTAGACATACATTTTAAAGTGAAAAATCTGAATCTCAGTGTCACTCTGTTACCGTGGAATTGCCCATCTGCTGTTCTACTGAACTCTTCCTGACCCAGCAGCACCAACTAACCCACTGGAGGACAACACAACATCAACAAACACACTGCCCACTTTTATCCGGCTGTGTAATGACAAACCCAACAGCACACAAACAGACATTATTTAATCACCATCTTGACAGAACAATGCTCTACTGACTTTGTCCTGTATTTCCACTTGTTGTTTCTCCGTTGTTACCACTGTTGTGGGTGAGACTGGTCCATAGGCCTTGTAAAAACAGATGATGTTTTAACCACCTCCTCCTCACCCCTCTTTTCCAGCCTGCTCTGAGGACCATGTCTGAGTGTTAAACCATCCGTTGCAGCGTCTCCTGGGAAGGGAAGCCTGTGGGCCCTGTAATCCTGGCAGGGAAACCCTGTGTCTGGTCTGCTGGTTGACTAATGGCTCATTTGTCAATTAGACGCTGCTTTCCTTAATTAGGAGAAATGCGCCAACAGTTTGGGTCGAGCCCCAGCCCAGTCGAAAAGACAACATGTATTACTGTACAACTCACTCTCTCCCGCTCCTCTGGAGTTGGAAGGCTTAAGATGCAATTATGTAGATTGATCAAATGTGTCCTGTACAGTCTATATGTGCTAATCACATGAATAACAACATAACACTTTATAGATTCACAGAGTTTGATCAACGTTTGAAACACAATGAAGTCAACAGCCTAAAGTCTATAAATATATATACACACACAGTTTAAATGTATTTGGCTAAGGTGTATGTAAACTTCCGACTTCAACTGTATATATATATATATATATATATATATATATATATATATATATATATATATAACAGTATCTCACAAAAGTGAGTACACCCCTCACATTTTTGTAAATATTTGAGTATATCTTTTCATGTGACAACACTGAAGAAATGACATGTTGCTACAATGTAAAGTAGTGAGCTTGTATAACAGTGTACATTTGCTGTCCCCTCAAAATAACACAACACACAGCCATGTCTAAACCGCTGGCAACAAAAGTGAGTACACCCCTAAGTGAAAATGTCAGAATTGGGCCCAAATTATCAATATTTTGTGTGGCCACCATCATTTTCCAGCACTGTCTTAACCCTCTTGGGCATGGAGTTCACCAGAGCTTCACAGGTTGCCACTGGAGTCCTCTTCCACTCCTCCATGACAACATCACAGAGCTGGTGGATGTTAGAGACCTTGCACTCCTCCACCTTCCGTTTGAGGATGCCCCACAGATGCTCAATAGGGCTTAGGTCTGGAGACATGCTTGGCCAGTCCCTCAGCTTCTTTAGCAAGGCAGTGGTCGTCTTGGAGGTGTGTTTGGGGTCGTTATGATGTTGGAATACTGCCCTGCGGCCCAGTCTCCAAAGGGAGGGGATCATGCTCTGTTTCAGTATTGTTGGCATTCATGGTTCCCTCAATTAACTGTAGCTCCCCAGTGCCGGCAGCACTCATGCAGCCCCAGACCATGACACTCCCACCACCATGCTTGATTGTAGGCAAGACACACTTGTCTTTGTACTCCTCACCTGGTTGCCGCCACACACGCTTGACACCATCTGAACCAAATAAGTTTATCTTGGTCTCATCAGACCACAGGACATGGTTCCAGTAATCCATGTCCTTAGTCTGCTTCTCTTCAGCAAACTGTTTGCGGGCTTTCTTGTGCATCATCTTTAGAAGAGGCTTCCTTCTGGGATGACAGCCATGCAGACCAATTTGATGCAGTGTGCGGCGTATGGTCTGAGCACTGACAGGCTGACACCCCACCCCTTCAACCTCTGCAGCAATGCTAGTACCACTCATACGTCTATTTCCCAAAGACAACCTCTGGATATGACGCTGAGCACGTGCACTCAACTTCTTTGGTCGACCATGGCGAGGCCTGTTCTGAGTGGAACCTGTCCTGTTAAACCGCTGTATGGTCTTGGCCACCGTGCTACAGCTCAGTTTCAGGGTCTTGACAATCTTCTTATAGCCCAGGCCATCTTTATGTAGAGCAACAATTCTTTTTTCAGATCCTCAGAGAGTTCTTTGCCATGAGGTGCCATGTTGAACTTCCAGTGACCAGTATGAGGGAGTGTGAGTGCGATGACACCAAATTTAACACATCTGCTCCCCATTCACACCTGAGACCTTGTAACACTAACGAGTCACATTACACCGGGGAGGGAAAATGGCTAATTGGGCCCAATTTGGACATTTTCACTTAGGGGTGTACTCACTTTTGTCACCAGCGGTTTAGATATGAATGGCTGTGTGTTGAGTTATTTTGAGGGGACAGCAAATGTATACTGTTATACAAGCTGTACACTCACTACTTTACATTGCATCAAATTGTCATTTCTTCAGTGTTGTCACATGAAAAGATATACTCAAATATTTACAAAAATGTGAGGGGTGTACTCACTTCTGTGAGATACTGTATATATATATACACACACACACACACACAGTTGAAGTCGGAAGTTTACATACACCTTAGCCAAATACATTTAAACTCAGTTTTTCACAATTCCTGACATTTAATCCTAGTAGAAATTACGTCTTAGGTCAGTTAGGATCACCACTTTATATTTAAGAATGTGAAATGTCAGAATAATAGTAGAGAGAATGATTTATTTAAGCTTTTATTTCTTTCATCACATTCCCAGTGGGTCAGAAGTTTACATACACTCAATTAGTATTTGGTAGCATTGCCTTTAAATTGTTTAACTTGGGTCAAATGTTTCAGGTAGCCTTCCACAAGCTTCCCACAGTAAGTTGGGTAAATGTTGGCCCATTCCTCCTGACAGAGCTGGTGTAACGGAGTCAGGTTTGTAGGCCTCCTTGCTCGCACACGCTTTTGCAGTTCTGCCCACACATTTTCTATAGGATTGAGGTCAGGGCTTTGTGATGGCCACTCCAATACCTTGACTTTGTTGTCCTTAAGCAATTTTGCCACAACTTTGGAAGTATGCTTGGGGTCATTGTCCATTTGGAAGACCCATTTGCGACCAAGCTTTAACTTCCTGACTGATGTCTTGAGATGTTGCTTCAATATATCCACATAATTTTCCTTCCTCATGATGCCATCTATTTTGTGAAGTGCACAAGTCCCTCCTGCAGCAAAGCACCCCCACAGCATGATGCTGCCACCCCTGTGCTTCACGGTTAGGATGGTGTTCTTAGGCTTGCAAGGAACCCCCTTTTTCCTCCAAACATAACGATGGTCATTATGGCCAAACGGTTCTATGTTTGTTTCATCAGACCAGAGGACATTTCTCCAAAAAGTACGATCTTTGTCCTCATGTGCAGTTGCAAACCGTAGTCTGGCTTTTTTATGGTGGTTTTGGAGCAGTGGCTTCTTCCTTGCTGAGCAGCCTTTCAGGTTATGTCGATATAGGACTCGTTTTACTGTGGATATACAGTCATGGTCAAAAGTTTTGAGAATGACACAAATAATAATTTTCACAAAGTCTGCTGCCTCAATTTTTACGATGGCAATTTGCATATACTCCAGAATGTTATGAAAAATTTATCAGATTAATTGCAATGAATTGCAAAGTCCCTCTTTGCCATGAAAATGAACTTAATCCCAAAAAAACATTTCCACTGTATTTCAGCCCTGCCACAAAAGGATCAGCTGACATAATGTCAGTGATTCTCTCGTTAACACAGGTGAGAGTGTTGACGAGGACAAGGCTAGAGATCACTCTGTCATGCTGATTGAGTTAGAATAACAGACTGGAAGCTTTAAAAGGAGGGTGGTGCTTGAAATTTATGTTATTCCTCTGTAAACCATGGTTACCTGCAAGGAAACACATGCAGTCATCATTGCTTTGCACAAAAAGGGCTTCACAGGCAAGGATATTGCTGCTAGTAAGATTGCACCTAAATCAACCATTTATCGGATCATCAATAACTTCAAGGAGAGAGGTTCAACTGTTGTGAAGAAGGCTTCAGGGCGCCCAAGAAGGCCAGCAAGCGCCAGGACCGTCTCCTAAAGTTGATTCAGCTGCGGGATCGGGGCACCACCAGTGCAGAACTTGCTCAGGAATGGCAGCAGGCACAGTGAGGCGAAGACTTTTGGAGGATGGCCTGGTGTAAAGAAGGGCAGAGAGGAAGCCACTTCTCTCCAGGAAAAACATCAGGGACAGACTGATATTCTGCAAAAGGTACAGGGATTGGACTGCTGAGGACTGGGGTAAAGTCATTTTCTCTGATGAATCCCCTTTCCGATTGTTTGGGGCATCTGGAAAAAAGCTTGTCCGGAGAAGACAAGGTGAGCGCTACCATCAGTCCTGTGTCATGCCAACAGTAAAGCATCCTGAGACCATTCATGTGTGGGGTTTCTTCTCAGCCAAGGGAGTGGGCTCACTCACAATTTTGCCTAAGAACACAGCCATGAATAAAGAATGGTACCAACACATCCTCCGAGAGCAACTTCTCCCAACCATCCAATAACAGTTTGGTGATGAACAATGCCTTTTCCAGCATGATGGAGCACCTTGCCATAAGGTAAAAGTGATAACTAAGTGGCTCGGGGAACAAAACATCGACATTTTGGGTCCATGGCCAGGAAACTCCCCAGACCTTAATCCCATTGAGAACTTGTGGTCGATCCTCAAGAGGCAGGTGGACAAACAAAAACCCACGAATTCTGACAAACTCCAAGCATGGATTATGCAAGAATGAGCTGCCATCAGTCAGGATGTGGCCCAGAAGTGAATTGACAGCATGGCAGGGCGGATTGCAGAGGTCTTGAAAAAGAAGGGTCAACACTGCAACTATTGACTCTTTGCATAAACTTAATGTAATTGTCAATAAAAGCCTTTGACAATTATGGAATGCTTGTAATTATACTTCAGTATACCATAGTAACATCTGACAAAAATATCTAAAAACACTGAAGCAGCAAACTTTGTGAAGAACAATACTTGTGTCATTCTCAAACACTTTTGACCACGACTGTAGATACTTTTGTACCTGTTTCCTCCAGCATCTTCACAAGGTCCTTTGCTGTTGTTCTGGGATTGATTTGCACTTTTTGCACCAAAGTACATTAATCTCTAGGAGACAGAGCGCGTCTCCTTCCTGAGCGGTATGGCGGCTGCATGGTCCCATGGTGTTTATACTTGCGTACTATTGTTTGTACAGATGAACGTGGTACCTTCAGGCGTTTGGAAATTGCTCCCAAGGATAAACCATACTAGTGGAGGTCTACACATTTTTTCTGAGGTCTTGGCTATTTCTTTTGATTTTCCCATGATGTCAAGCAAAGAGGCACTGAGTTTGAAGGTAGGCCTTGAAATACATCCACAGATACACCTCCAATTGACTCAAATGATGTCAATTAGCTTATCAGAAGCTTCTAAAGCCATGACATCATTTTCTGGAATTTTCCAAGCTGTTTAAAGGCACAGTCAACTTAGTGTATGTGAACTGACCCACTGAAATTGTGATACAGTGAATTATAAGTGAAATAATCTGTCTGTAAATAATTGTTGGAAAAATTACTTGTGTCATGCACAAAGTACAGTGGGGAAAAAAAGTATTTAGTCAGCCACCAATTGTGCAAGTTCTCCCACTTAAAAAGATGAGAGAGGCCTGTAATTTTCATCATAGGTACACGTCAACTATGACAGAAAAAATTAGAAAAAAAAATCCAGAAAATCACATTGTAGGATTTGTAATGAATTTATTTGCAAATTATGGTGGAAAATAAGTATTTGGTCAATAACAAAAGTTTCTCAACACTTTGTTATATACCCTTTGTTGGCAATGACACAGGTCAAACGTTTTCTGTAAGTCTTCACAAGGTTTTCACACACTGTTGCTGGTATTTTGGCCCATTCCTCCATGCAGATCTCCTCTAGAGCAGTGATGTTTTGGGGCTGTCGCTGGGCAACACGGACTTTCAACTCCCTCCAAAGATTTTCTATGGGGATGAGATCTGGAGACTGGCTAGGCCACTCCAGGACCTTGAAATACTTCTTACGAAGCCACTCCTTCATTGCCCGGGCGGTGTGTTTGGGATCATTGTCATGCTGAAAGACCCAGCCACGTTTCATCTTCAATGCCCTTGCTGATGGAAGGAGGTTTTCACTCAAAATCTCACGATACATGGCCCCATTCATTCTTTCCTTTACACGGATCAGTGGTCCTGGTCCCTTTGCAGAAAAACAGCCCCAAAGCATGATGTTTCCACCCCCATGCTTCACAGTAGGTATGGTGTTCTTTGGATGCAACTCAGCATTCTTTGTCCTCCAAACACGACGAGTTGAGTTTTTACCAAAAGTTATATTTTGGTTTCATCTGACCATATGACATTCTCCCAATCCTCTTCTGGATCATCCAAATGCACTCTAGCAAACTTCAGACGGGCCTGGACATGTACTGGCTTAAGCAGGGGGACACGTCTGGCACTGCAGGATTTGAGTCCATGGCGGCGTAGTGTGTTACTGATGGTAGGCTTTGTTACTTTGGTCCCAGCTCTCTGCAGGTCATTCACTAGGTCCCCCCGTGTGGTTCTGGGATTTTTGCTCACCGTTCTTGTGATCATTTTGACCCCACGGGGTGAGATCTTGCGTGGAGCCCCAGATCGAGGGAGATTATCAGTGGTCTTGTATGTCTTCCATTTCCTAATAATTGCTCCCACAGTTGATTTCTTCAAACCAAGCTGCTTACCTATTGCAGATTCAGTCTTCCCAGCCTGGTGCAGGTCTACAATTTTGTTTCTGGTGTCCTTTGACAGCTCTTTGGTCTTGGCCATAGTGGAGTTTGGAGTGTGACTGTTTGAGGTTGTGGACAGGTGTCTTTTATACTGATAACAAGTTCAAACAGGTGCCATTAATACAGGTAACGAGTGGAGGACAGAGGAGCCTCTTAAAGAAGAAGTTACAGGTCTGTGAGAGCCAGAAATCTTGCTTGTTTGTAGGTGACCAAATACTTATTTTCCACCATAATTTGCAAATAAATTCATTAAAAATCCTACAATGTGATTTTCTGGATTTTTTTTCTCTAATTTTGTCTGTCATAGTTGACGTGTACCTATGATGAAAATTACAGGCCTCTCTCATCTTTTTAAGTGGGAGAACTTGCACAATTGGTGGCTGACTAAATACTTTTTTTCCCCACTGTAGATAGTAGTAGTAGCCAAAACTATAGTTTGTTAACAAGAAATGTGTTGCGTGGTTGAAAAACACGTTTTAATGACTCCAACCTAAGTGTATGTAAACTTCCAACTTTATATATATATATACACACACACACACAGTACCAGAATTGGGACATTTTCAGCTTCCAGGAATTGTGTACAGATCCTTGCGACATGGCGCTGTGGATTATCATGCTGAAACATGAGGTGATGGCGGCGGACGAATGGCACAAAAATGGGCCTCAGGATCTCTGTCACGGTATATCTGTGCATTCAAATTGCCATCGATAAAATGCAATTGTGTTCGTTGTCCGTAGCTTTTGCCTGCCGATACCATAACCCCACCGCCACCATGGGGCACTCTGTTCACAACGTTGACATCAGCAAACCGCTCGCCCACACACCCCCATACACGTGGTCTGAGGTTGTTAGGCTGGTTGGATGTACTGCCAAATTCCCTAAAACGACATTGGAGGTGGCTTATGGTAGAGAAATGAATATTACATTCTCTGGCAACAGCTCTGGTGGACATTCATGTAGTCACCATGCCAATTGCATGCTCCCTCAAAACTTGAGACATCTGTAGCATTGTGTTGTGTGACAAAACTGCACATTTTAGAGTGGCCTTTTATTGTCCCCAGCATAAGGTGCACCTGTGTAATGATCATGCTGTTTAATCAGTTTCTTGATATGCCACACCTGTCAAGTGGATGGATTATCTTGGCAAAGGAGAAATGTTCACTAACAGGGATGTAAACATCCTCTGTAGCTCAATTGTTAAAGCTTGGCGCTTGTAACGCCAGGGTAGTGGGTTCGATCCCCGGGACCACCCATACGTAAAAATGTATGCACACATGACTGTAAGTTGCTTTGGATAAAAGCGTCTGCTAAATGGCATATTATAAACACATTTGTGACAACATTTGAGTGAAATAGGCTTTTTGTGCGTATGTAAAATTTCCGGGATCTTTTATTGCAGCTCATGAAACCAACACTTTACATGTTGCGTTTATATTTTTGTTCAGTGTACAATGCCTTCAGAAAGTATTCACACCCCTTAACTTATTCCACATTTTGTTGTGTTGCAGCCTGAATTCAAAATTGATTAAATAAAGGTTTTTCTCACCCATCTACACACAATACCCCATAATGTTTTTAGAAAATGTTTGCAAATTCATTAAAAATGAAATACAGAAATATCTCATTTACATAAGTATTCACAACCCCTGAGTCAATACTTTTAAAGAAGCACCTTTGACAGCTATTACAGCTGTCAGTCTTTCTGGGTAAGTCTCTAAGAGCTTTCCACACCTGGATTGTGCCCATTATTCTTTTCAAAATTCTTCAAGCTCTGTCAAATTGGTTGTTGATAATAACTAGACAACCATTTTCAGGTCTTGCAATACATTTTCAAGTAGATATAAGTCAAAACTGTAACTCAGCCCTCAGGAACATTCACTGTCTTCTTGACAAGCAACTCCAGTGTAGATTTGGCCATGTGTTTTAGGTTATTGTCATCCTGAAAGGTGAATTAATCTCCCAGTGTAGTACTGTGCGATTCACATAGTCTGTACTGGACTTGGGGATTTTGAAGAGACCTCTGGTGGCATGTCTTGTGGGGTATACATGGGTAGCCGAGCTGTGTGCTAGTAGTTTAAACAGACAGCTCGGTGCATTCAGGTTGTCAACACTTCTTACAAAAACAAGTAGTGATGAAGTCAATCTCTCCTCCACATTCAGACATGAGAGATTGACATGCATATTGTTAATGTTAGCTTTCCGTGTACATTTAAGGGCCAGCCCTGCTGCCCTGTTCTGAGCCAATTGTAATTTTCCGAGGTCCCTCTTTGTGGCACCTGACCACACGACTGAACAGTAGTCCAGGTGCGACAAAACTAGGGCCTTTAGGACCTGCCATGTTGATAGTGTTGTTAAGAAGGCAGAGCAGTGCTTTATTATGGACAGACTTCTCCCCATCTTAGCTACTGTTGTATCAACATGTTTTGACCATGACAGTTTACAATCCAGGGTTACTCCAAGCAGTTTAGTCACCGCAACTTGCTCAATTTCCACATTATTCATTATATGATTTAGTTGAGGTTTAGGGTTTTGTGAATGATTTGTCACAAATACAATGCTTTTAGTTTTAGAAATATTTAGGACTAACTTATTCCTTGCCACCGATTCTGAAACTAACTGCAGCTCTTTGTTAAGTGTTGCAGTCATTTCAGTCGCTGTAGTAGCTGACGTGTATAGTGTTGAGTCATCCGCATACATAGACACACTGCGGTGAGTGTCGGGACAGCACTTCGCTTTGAAGCCTGCAGCCTTGCTGGCTTGGCCGAAGTGGCTATTGGAGGGTCCAATTAGCCCCTACACCCCCGATAAGGGAGTGATTTGGGAAAAATATGAATTACAAACTCTGACTTTAACTTAATCTTATCAGATAAGAGTCTAACTGAGGCAGAACCACAGTCAATGAAGAAACGCAGTAACACACACACACACAGTCCCAAATTACCATCCACATACTGGTGAGCAGCCAGACACAGGAATTTAACAGAAGGCGTGCAAGAAGCCTCGTGTAAGCAGACCCTGGACCTATATCTGGAAATGAAAAGCAGATTAAGCGATCAGCTACATTAGAAAAATCTCTGTCTAGTTTTACACAATTTGACGTCATGCATCTGTAGATAAAGGGGTCATTTATAACAGTATTGGCTGTTTTTCCAATTATTATTATTATTTCTATTCATTTTTAACCTTTATTTAACTAGGCAAGTCAGTTAAGAACAAATTCTTATTTATATAATGACAGCCTACCAAAAGGCAAAAGGCCTCCTGCGGGGACGGGGGCTGCGATTAAAAATAAAAAATAAAATAAAAATATAGGACAAAACACACATCACAAAAAGAGAGACACCACAACACTACATAAAGAGAGACCTAAGACAACAACATAGCATGGCAGCAACACATGACAACACAGCATTGTAGCAACACAACATGGCAGCAGCACAACATAGTAGCAACACAAAATGGCAGCAGCACAACATGGTAGCAGCATAACATGGTACAGACATTACTGGGCACAGACAACAGCACAAAAGGGCAAGAAGGTAGAGACAACAATACATCAAGCGAAGCAGCCACAACTGTCAGTAAGAGTGTCCATGATTGAGTCTTTGAATGAAGCAAGTTGTTATTTGAACCCGTTATCCCCTATGATACCGCTACGCGAATGCTATTTTACACACAGCCTAAATTCCAGTCCACATTTTCCTCGTCAGAAACACACCAATGTGTGGAGGTGGTTGTTTGTGATGTATGGAGAACATTTTTGAACACAAGCTTAAACGGTGAGTTACACCGCACTTTTGGATCCTAAAATGGCGCTTTTGGATCCTAAAGAGAAAAAGGTATCATTCCTATTCTCTACAGTACATGTTTTGCACTTTGTTGAGCAGACCAATTCCCGCCATATAAAAGGCATATTCAGTAGCATTCAGCATTGGATGCCATGTTAATTCTCCTCCTTCAGGATCATAATGCATTAGATATGAAGCTATCAGTACCTTTTCCCCCTGACGTTGTTGTTTGCTCTCTCCCGATGATAGCTCCGATGAAAATACAGGAAGTGGGTTGCAGGGTGATGGAGCTCACATCGATCGGTAGGTCCGCCTGCCTCTCTGTATGAGCTGGGTGTTGCCTTTAGTTCCCCCTTCCTACCCCCCCTAGCCATCAAGACTTTCTGCTGCTAATGTATCTCAATATGCCCCCGCCCCTGGCTGCCTTGGCCCGGGGAAGTCGATAAGTACTGGCAACGCTATCCATCTTTGAAACATCACTCCTTCACTTACAGTAAGAGCGCATCACTGTGGCCACAACTCCTCACATTGCTGACTTGGAGGAAAAGAACACCAGCCAGCCCAGATCTGTGATGATCAGATACAACCAGCCAACCACAAGTCTGGTACATTTAAACAGAAGACAGGTCCCAGAGAACAGTCCTTTCAATGCCTAGATTCATTATTTATATTAGCCAGAGTATAAGACTTAAAAAGAAATACACTAGTATGTGGACAGCCCATCAAATTAGTGGATTTGGCTATTTCAGTCACACCTGTTGCCGACAGGTGTATAAAATCAAGCATACAGCCATGCATTCTCCATAGACAAACATTAGCAGTAGAATGGCCCGTACTGAAGAGCTCAGTGACTTTCAACGTGGCACCGTCATAGGACGCCACCTTTCCAACAAGTCAGTTCGTCAAATTTCTGCAATGCTAGAGCTGCCCCGATCACAATGCATAATGCCAAGCATCGGCTGGAGTGGTGTAAAGCTAGCCGCCATTGGACTCTGGAGCAGTGGAAATGTGTTCTCTGGAGTGATGAATTACGCGTCACCATCTGGCAGTCCGAATGACGAATCTGGGTTTGGCGGATGCCAGGAGAACGATACCAGCCCGAATGCATAGTGCAAACTGTAAAGTTTGGTGGAGGAATAATGGTCTGGGGCTGTTTTTCATGTCTCAGGCCCCTTAGTTACAGTGAAGGGAAATCTTAACGCTACAGCATACAATGACATTATAGATGATTCTGTGCTTCCAATTTTGTGGCAACAGTTTGGGGATAGCCCTTTCCTGTTTCAGCATGACAATGCCCCCGTGCACAAAGCGAGGTCCATACAGAAATGGTTTGTCGAGGTCGGTGTGGAAGAACTTGACTGGCCTGCACAGAGCCCTGACCTCAACCCCATCTAACACCTTTGGGATGAATTGGAACACAGACTGCAAGCCAGGCCTAATCCCCCAACATCAGTTCCTGACCTCACTTATGCTTTTGTGGCTGAATGGAAGCAAGTCCCCGCAGCAATGTTACATCATCTAGTGAAAGTCTTCCCAGAAGAGTGGAGGCTGTTATAGCAGCAAAGGGGGGACCAACTCCATATTAATACCCATGATTTTGGAATTCGATTTTTGATGAGCATATGTCCACATACTTTTGGCCAGGTAGTGTATACAGTACATTCGGAAAGTATTCAGAAATACCTTATTTACATAAGTATTCAGACCCTTTGCTATGAGATTTGAAATTGAGCTTCCTGTTTCCATTGATCATCCTTGAGATGTTTCTACAACTTGATTGGTGTCCACCTGTGGTAAATTCAATTCATTGAACATGATTTGGAAAGGCACACAGCAGTCTATATAAGGTCCCACAGTTGACAGTGCATGTCAGAGCAAAAACCAAGCCATGAGGTCGAAGGAATTGTCCGTAGAGCTCCGAGACACGATTGTGTCGAGGCACAGATCTGAGGAAGGGTACCAAAAAATGTCTGCAGCATTGAAGGTTCCCAATTACATCATTCTTAAATGGAAGAAGTTTGGAACCATCAAGACTCTTCCTAGAGCTGGCCGCCCGGCCAAACTGAGCAATCGGGGAGAAGGGCCTTGGTCAGGGAGGTGACCAAGAACCTGATGGTCACGAAAATGTATGCACTCACTAACTGTAAGTCGCTCTGGATAAGAGTGTCTGCTAAATGACTAAAATGTAAATATCACTCTGACAGAGCTCTAGAGTTCCTCTGTGGAGATGGGAGAACCTTCCAGAAGGACAACAATCTCTGCAGCACTCCACCAATCAGGCCTTTATGGTAGAGTGGCCAGACCGAAGCCACTCCTCAGCAAAAGGCACATGACAGCCCGCTTGGAGTTTGCCAAAAAGCACTCTCAGACCATGAGAAACAACATTCTCTGGTCTGATGAAACCAAGATTGAACTCGTGTCACGTCTGGAGGAAACCTGGCACCATCCCTACGGTGAAGCATGGTGGTGGCAGCATCATGCTGTGGGGATTTTTTTCCAAGGGCAGGGACTGGGAGACTAGTCAGGATCGAGGAAAAGATGAACGGAGCAAAATATAGAGAGATCCTTGATGAAAACCTGCTCCAGAGCGCTCAGGACCTCAGACTGGGGCGAAGGTTCACCTTCCAACAGGACAACGACCCTAAGCACACAGCCAAGACATCGCAGGAGTGGCTTCGGGACAAGTCTCTGAATGTCCTTGAGTGGCCCAGCCAGAGCCCGGATTTGAACCCGATCGAACATCTCTTCAGAGACATGAAAATAACTGTGCAGCGACGCTCTCCATCCAACCTGACAGAGCATGAGAGGATCTGCAGAGAAGAATGGGAGAAACTCCCCAAATACAGATGTGCCAAGCTTGTAAAGTCATACCTAAGAAGACTCGAGGCTGTAATCGCTGACAAAGTTGCTTCAATAGAGTACTGAATAAAGGGTCTGAATACTTATGTAAATGTAATATTTCCATTTATTTTCTTTGCAAAAAAAATTTTTTTACCTGTTTTTGCTTTGTCATTATGGGGTATTGTGTGTAGATTGATGAGGGGAAATTTTTTAATAAGGCAGTAACGTAACAAAATGTGGAAAAAGTGAAGTGGTCTGAATACTTTCCAAATGCACTGTATAGATTTATCGTCACATACACCAGATAGGTGCAGTGAAATGTGTTGTTTTACAGGGTCAGCCATAGTAGTACAGCGCCTCCTGAGAAAACTAGGGTGAAGTGCCTTGCTCAAGGACACGTCGGCAGAATTTTCACCTTGCCGGCTCAGGTATTCGAACCAGCAACCTTTTGGTTACTGGCCCAAAGCTCTAATCACTAGGCTACCGGCCTCCCTTTACAGACTATTAGGTGATCATCAGCGTTGACAAGTTGTGTACTACCCCAACCATCAATCAGAATACAGTATCATGACATTTTACATTCTCTGGATTAAATGAATACTGTAGAATGATTTCAAATATACTGAAACTGACTCTAGAGTAATGCAGGTGATGTAGCTTTCACTTAATTTGTCTCCCTCTTAAAAGCCTGAGAAAGTCATTGTAGGCTATTTCACCATAATCCTTGATGGTTATACGCTGAGCTTTCATGAAATACAAGTGATTTAGATATTATTGGAGGAATACAGTACTCTTGAAAGTATTTCATAGACTATAATAAAATCTAATGCATTCAAATCTAAGATCACTCAGCCAGCGGAAAGACCTGGGTCTCACAACTCAAAACCTTTGTTCTAGCTGTTGTTTCTTCTTGGCACTTCATTGATCAATTGAAGTCATTGCTTGGCCAGGGAGTTTACTCACCTTGTCTTCTAAGTCTAAATCAGTGGCTGATTAAAATGTATTGTGGAACAATAACCACCTTTGGAGTTGTGCTTGTTACCTTGAAGAACAATGTCAAACCTTCAGGAAAACAGATATGAGTAGGACCACATACGAAGCTACTCATCATAATGCTGTACAGTAGTTGGTGAGTTGCAGTCATTGAGGCAACCTCCTTCTGTCCTTCCCGACACACAGAATGCAACCTATAAAACACATTATTTGATTAACCAGGCTAACAGCTAATAAATTACTAATCTTGGAATCCAGAACCAAATCTAGACTCTTGTGCAATACAAGTCCGTCACAAGAGATTAACAAATCACATGACCTTGGAGTGATTACATTACCTGATTTGATTGCTCAGGTATTCAGACATTTGATTACATTTACATTTTAGTCATTTAGCAGACGCTCTTATCCAGAGCGACTTACAGTTAGTGAGTGCATAAATTTTTCATACTGCCCCCCCGTGGGAAACGAACCCACAACCCTGGTGTTGCAAACGCCATGCTCTACCAACGGAGGTATTCAAACATCTTGAGTCATTAAGACACGACAGAGACCGGTGTATTGGCTAAGAGTTACTGTACACAGGACGCACAATGTATGGCAAAGGCTACAACAAGCAACTATAAGTACTCTGACAGCCTTACAGTTGGAACCTGGATTCATATAGTCTCTCTAGACCAGTGGTAATCCCATTTTGTAGCGGGGACCACATTTTTTCTGCCAGAATTTCTGGGGACCCTATTTTTTTCTCTAGAATTTTTGGCAACCCCACCCCAAATCTAATGACACAACCTTAAAATCTGTACATTTAGATTTTTAAATCAACAAATAACCTTAAATTCATTACATTTTCATATTTGTGTTATCAGATTACCCCACAACCGTCGCACCACTCTCTTAACACTGCCTCTATTGTGTTCACATGCATTCTTCATGTCAGACTATACGTCATGCAAACTTTCACTTACTTTGAAGACCATTGTCATGCTATGAGACAGAAAATGTTATCGTTTTGTAAAGCCATCTAGATAGTTATTAAGAAAACATAATGTTTACACACACATTGTTATATTTCTGTAAAGGCATCGAGCTAGGTGGTGCTGTATGTGAAAACCAGATAAGGTTCATGTTTGCTTTCTCTAAAACTCTGATCAATCTCAATCAATGATCAAAATTCGGCAAGCATTTGATATTAAATTCACTGTCCAGACTCCCTTGACATTCTATACCACACTCTGTCAGAGATCTTAATCCAATAGAGAACCACTTATCAGTGTGATGTCATCCTAATATAGTTCTGACTGACACCTCTCCATTGAAGTTCACCTCTTTTCACCTGTGGTTTTGGCAGGGTACTTTCCTCTCCAATCCAGGCACCACTTGTGTTGGTACATGAGAGAGGATGCGTGGAGTCAGGAATACTCATAAACCCACTCTGATTCCATGGAAGTGTGTTGAATTCCACAGAATAATTGTGTTCTGTTGTTTTTATGCCCTCTTGACAGTTGGCTGTGAGGGCTGGAAACTGGCTGGCATGAGTGTCTCATTCATTTCTCTACATACATCACCATGCCTGCTGAACTACAACACAACACAACACGAAAAGACCACAGTGTCCTGCTATGCCTGCATTTGAACGGTCACTATATACAACATCATTAAAGGATCCTACATATACTATTCCTACCTGTGGAGAATGGGTGTGTTTACTTAGGATTAGTTTACTGTTATAATAGCCGGTGTGAGAGCAGTTCGACTAGTGTTTCAGCTAAAATATTCTGGTCATGAGGAAATAAGATGACACTCCAAATCAATATACTGTAAGGCAAAATATTCAACTTTCTGATATCTGTGTAAGTGAGGAGGAGAAGCATGTTGTAAGAAAGTAGTGGGCACCGTTACAAATGCTAAACACATTGTCCAAGTTCATTCTGGAAACAAAGTTCTCCTCACTCCATACCTTACAATCACTTGCCCAGATGTTAAAGGAAACTGTCGGCACTGAATACTGCCATGTGTACCGATAACGTCAAAACTGCAGACTTCATGGAAGTAGCACAAACAGATTGGGTAAGAGGACATGTGGTGATGTAGACACACATGGTACAAGGTGTGTGAACGCTTCAGACAGTTCTCTGGTCATGCGTCTTCTACCATTACATGACCTATCGCAGAGCAGACTCAAAGTGGATGCTTTTGGTGATTGGAGTACGTCATGACAAATTCGCAGTATAGATTGCATAGCATACGCTGTTGACAGATATATGAACATCCAGTCTTATTCCTGAGTTTCTACGACTGGAAAGTTATTCAGCTGTTCTGTTAATAAGAACAGGTCTTCCGCAACACGTACACATGGGAAAGTAAAAAATTACGTAAAAATAACAAGAAAATCTACCAAGCTGTAAGGGAATACAATGTCCCTGTAGGCATCACATGGAGTCTGTGTGACTCAGATATCAGACCAAACCATATGGGCAGGATTGGAGGCTAGGTGGGCACAAGTGCCAAGTGGCAGGCAGCTGGCAAGCCTGGTCCCCTTGGGTACAGTAAAACTCAGGTGCAGATCATACAACATACACACTAGTGGTGCGCGGGTCAGCTGTTTGTACGGGAACAATTATTTGTGCAACATTTCCAAATGACATCAGTTTGACTGTTTGTATGGAAACTACCCAACATGTTTCTGATAAGATTTCAGTTCAGCTTGGATGCATATTTTATGTGGTTGAAATACTATCAGCTTTTATGATGCTGATAAAGATAGCACCTCTACAGACGGTAACTAACTGAGCATTTGCATTCTCTTAAGATGCTGAAAGAAATAAATCATATTTCTCCACTCCTGTTCCCAAGTAACAATTTTGCCTATATTTGGTGTATAATTCTACTGCAAGAAATGCTTAATTCTGCAGGAGTTAATATGAAAGCTATGTGAGAGGTTAGTGTCCAGATTTCAGTTTCCATTTAACCCATCTGAACAGTAGGCAACAGTTCCCTTGACGTACCATAGGCCTATTTGAAGTTCCCGTCTTGTGACTGTCGGATTTGTATAGCGCCTCACAAGCATCACACATACCGTGCCTTCAGAAAGTATTCAGACCCCTTGACTTTTTCCACAATTTGTTGTGTTACAGCCTGAATTTTAAATGGATTAAATTGAGAATTTGTGTCATTGGCCTACACACAATACCCCACAATGTCAAAGTGGAATTATGTTTTTAGAAATGTTTACAAATGAAGTAAAAATTAAAAGCTGAAATGTCTTTAGTTAATAAGTATTCAAGCCCTTTGTTATGGCAAGCCTAAATAAGTTCAGGAGTAAAAATGTGCTTGCTTAACAAGTCACATAATAAGTTGCATAGATTCACTCTGTGTGCAATAATAGTGTTTAACATGATTTTTGAATGACTACCTCATCTCTGTACCCTACAGATACAATTATCTGTAAGGTCCCTCAGTCAAGTAGTGAATTGCAAACACAAAGACATTTTTACATTTTAGTAGATGCTCTTATCCAGAGCGACTTACAGGAGCAATTAGGGTTAAGTGCCTTGCTTAAGGGCACATCAACAGAAGTTTCACCTAGAAGGCTCGGGGATTAGAACCTGCAACCTTTCGGTTGCTGGCACAACGCTCTTAACCACTAAGCTACCTGCCGCCCAGGGAGGTTTTCCAATGCCTAGCAAAGAAGAGCACCTATTGGTAGATCACAAAACAGACATTGAATATCCCTTTCAGCATGGTAAAAGTTATTAATTACACTTTGGATGGTGTATCAATACACCCTGTGACTACAAAGATACAGGCATCCTTCTTAACTCAGTTGCCGGAGAGGAAAGAAACTGCTCAGGGATTTCACCATGAGGCCAATGGTGACTTTAAAACAGTTACAGAGTGTAATGGATAAGAGCGTCTGCTAAATGACGTAAATGTAAATGTAAATGTAATGGCTGCGATAGGAGAAAACTGAGGATGGACCAACAACATTGTAGTTTCTGCACAATGCTAACCTAAATGACAGAGTGAAAAGAAGGAAGCCTGTACAGAATAAAAATATTCCAGAAGATACACTACCAGTCAAAAGTTTGGACACACCTACTCATTCAAGGGTTTTTCTTTACTTTTACTATTTTTTACATTGTAGAATAATAGTGAAGACATCAAAACTATGAAACAAAAAAGTGTTAAACAAATCAAAATATATTTTATATTTTATATTATTCAAATGGCCACCCTTTTGCCTTGATGACAGCTTTGCACACTCTTGGCATTCTCTCAACCAGCTTCATGAGGTAGTCACCTGGAATGCATTTCAATTAACAGGTGTGCCTTCTTAAAATGCGTTTCAGCCAATCAGTTGTGTTGTGACAAGGTATACAGAAGATAGCCCTATTTGGTAAAAGACCAAGTCCATATTATGGCAAGAACAGCTCAAATAAGCAAAGAGAAACGACAGTCCATCATTACTTTAAGACATGAAGGTCAGTCAATACGGACAATTTAAAGAAATGTGAAAGTTTCTTCAAGTGCAGTCGCAAAAACCATCAAGCGCTATGATGAAACTGGGTCTCATGAGAACCACCACAGGAATGGAAGACCCAGAGTTACCTCTGCTGCAGAGGATAAGTTCATTAGAGTTACCAGCCTCAGAAATTGCAGCCCAAATAAATGCTTTACAGAGTTCAAGTCACAGACACATCTCATCATCAACTGTTCAGAGGGGACTGTGTGACTCAGGCCTTCATGGTCGAATTGCTACAAAGAAACCACTACTAAAGGACACCAATAATAAGAAGAGACCTGCTTGGGCCAAGAAACATGAGCAATGGACATTAGACCGGTGGAAATTTGTCCTTTGGTCTGGAGTCCAAATTGGAGATTTTTGGTTCCAACCACTGTGTCTTTGTGAGACGCGGTGTGGGTGAACGGATGATCTCTGCATGTGTAGTTCCCACCGTAAAGCAAGGAGGAGGAGGTGTTATGGTATGGGGTGCTTTGCTGGTGACACTGTCTGTGGTTTATTTATAATTCAAGGCACACTTAACCAGCATGGCTACCACAGCATTCTGCAGCGAGACGCCATCCCATCTGGTTTGGGCTTAGTGGGACTATCATTTGTTTTTCAACAGGACAATGACCCAACACACCTCCAGGCTATTTTATGGGCTCCCGAGTGGCGCAGCGGTCTAAGGCACTGCATCTCAGTGCTTGAGGCGTCACTACAGACCCCCTGATTCGATTCCAGGCTGTATCCCAACCGGCCGTGATTGGCAGTCCCATAGGGCGGCGCACAATTTGCCCAGTGTCGTCCGGGTTTGGCCGGTGTAGGCCGTTATTGTAAATAAGAATTTGTTCTTAACTGACTTGCCTAGTTAAATAAAGGTTAAATACAAATTTACCAAGAAGGAGAGTGATGGAGTGCTGCATCAGATGACCTGCCCTCCACAATCCCCTGACCTCAACCCAACTGAGATGGTTTGGAATGAGTCGGACGGCAGAGTGAAGGAAAGCAGCCAACAAGTGCTAAGCATATGTGGGAACTCCTTCAAGACTGTTGGGAAAGCATTCCAGGTGAAGCTGGTTGAGAGAATGCCAAAAGTGTGCAAAGCTGTCATCAAGGCAAAGGGTGGCTATTTGAATAATCTTAAATATAAAATATATTTTGATTTGTTGAACACTTTTTTGGTTTCTACATGATTCCATATGTGTTATTTCATAGTTTCGATGTCTTCACTATTATTCTACAATGTAGAAAATAGTAAAAATAAAGAACAACCCTTGAATGAGTAGGTGTGTCCAAACTTTTGACTGGTACTGTACATCCTGTTTGCAATAAGGCACTAAAGTAAAACTGCAAAAAATTGGGCAAAGAAATGAACATAATGTCATGAATACAAAGCGTTATGTTTGGGTCAAATCCAACACAACACATCACTGAGTACCACTCTTCATATTTTCAAGGATGGTGTTGGCTGCATCATGTTATGAGCAATGTTCCCTCAAATTTTTGGGGGCACTGAGCACATTTTTGGTGTTGTGAGTGGAAACTTGAACATTGTGAGAATATTGTGCAACTTCCGGCGTGCGTTTACAGTGAACACTGAGGCTGTACCCTTTCAGTTTTAGACAGTAGCCAGTAGGCTATTGTGGCTATTTGAGCATAATGTAAGCCTACCAACAAAACCAATGGAGCAAATCCCATAACATTTTCACGTGGAAATAGCTTTTGATTTCTATGATATTGCCTACAGAAGCCTTTATGTGGTGTTCAATGCTGGCCTACGTTGCATGAGACTTTTAAAAACGTTTTTACATTATGAAGGGCTTGACATTAATTAATTACTTTTTACTTGGTCTTTAACACCATGGGCCAAATAGGTTACTGTAAATTGCATTGTGTTGTATGATGCAAGAAACCACTTTACAACATTTGTATTATTATTACTATACAGAGAATTAGACAATGTAGGCTACCCCTCTGTCTATTGGCTTATTTGCATATTCAACAAAATCACAGACTCTGTCTTGCAAATTTAGTTTTGTTTTGGTTTGTAGCATTGAAAAGTGGCTGATATAATGTTGATTCGATCACAGAAATCTATATAGTGCAAACTAATGGGGCGAACTCAGTGTTCAATCTCTTGCGCTTCTGCATGGCAGTCTTGGAGGAGGTGCGCGGCCATGCACGCGCGCAGCTTAGAGGGAACATTGGTTATGGGTATGCTTGTCATTGGCAAGGACAAGAAATGGAATAGAGCTAAGAAAAGGAAATATCCTAGAGGAAAACCTGGTTCAGTCTGCTTTCCAACAGACACTGGAAGACAAATTCACCTTTCAGCAGAATAATAACCTAAAACACAAGACCAAATCTACACCGGAGTTGCTTACCAAGACGACGTTGAATGTTCCTGAGTGGCCTAGTTACAGTTTTGACTTCAATCTACTTGAAAATCTATGGCAAGAATTGAAAATGGCTGTCTAGCAATGATCAACAACCAACTTGACAAAGCTTGAATAATTTTTTTAAGAATAAATGTGCAAATATTGTACAATCCAAGTGTGCAAAGCTCTTAGAGACTTACCCAGAAAGACTCACAGCTGTAATCGCTGCCAAAGGTGGTTCTACACAGTCCCGTGTAGCTCAGTTGGTAGAGCATGGCGTCTGCAACGCCAGGGTTGTGGGTTCGATTCCCACGGGGGGGCCAGTATGAAAATGTATGCACTCACTAACTGTAAGTCGCTCTGGATAAGAGCGTCTGCTAAATGACTGAAAATGTAAATATTGACTCGGGAGTGTAAGTCTTTCTGGGTAAGCCTCTTATGTAAATGAGATATTTTTGTATTTCATTTTCAATAAATTTGCCATTATGGGGTATTGTGTGTAGACGGGTGAGAAAAAACATATATTTCATAAATGTAAAAAAAAATCAGGATGCTGATCTTGCAAGCTTCCGTGAGATCAGGATGGTTCGTATGAGGTTCATTAATGGTTCATTCATTTTCTGTCCCTCCCTTAATTCTCGTTATTTTCAACTCTCTTTTCGCAGCTTTTCTCTTATTGAATTAAACTCCGACATTGTCCTTTTTGCCTCCGTGGATTGTAGTTAACTTTTTCTGCCCGTTCCCAAAAGCATTTGGCGAGCAGTTAGGCCCTAAAGCTTAGGCGTATGCACTAATGCCAGATAACCTAAAATAAATAAAGAACAACCTCAATGTAGCCTATAGATGTAAATTGCACAAGAATGATAGGCTACATCAGTGGTCACCAACCAGTTGACTGCAATCGACTGGTTGATCTTAATGACATTCCTAGTCAATCACCAAACAATTCTGTAGAAAAGCCAACAATAAAGTGCTCCTTTTTTCATGTTGCTCTGTTGGCTGTAGGTGCATTGGATTCAGAAGCCCTGCACACATGGGAATTCAAAATGTTCCCATTTTGAACCACTTCATTTGTCTGAAAAGACTAACTCCGCCTACCCGGCGGATAGGGAGATCTGTGGCTAAATGGAGTGTGCCTACTGTGCTGGCAAATCGGATAGCTCAAATCACTGGCCACAGAAAAGTTTGATAACTTTTAAAACCTTGACCAGAGAGAGAGACTGTCAAATAATACAGCAAAGAGCTGTTGTTTTTATGAGTGAGTTTTTATTCAGCACTGTCAACACTGTTTTTATTCAACACTATTACACTATGTTATTCGCCCTACTTCCACTGGTTCTGCAATGAATGAGTAGCCAAGTGTCTCGATAGCCCTGTGTTTTTATTATTATTAGCAGCTCGTTGTGTCTATTTTAATATGGAGGAATATTTCACTTTCTCTGGTCATAGGAACAACATGAATTTGTGCATGAGGCAGATGCGGTGCGACTTGAGTTTCACCATCAGGTGGAAGACCGTGTCCCACTCCCCTCTCTCTGGTCAGTCTCACCAGAGGAAAGGAAGGAGAGAGCAGGGACCGTGAGAGGCAGACCCTCTCCTGCGCTTTCCCTCCCTCCGCTGAGACTAATGCCATGTTTAAGACAACTGGGAAAAATCGTTTTGAACGGTCACCCCACTCGGAATTCTTTCTAGAGCGCCGACTTTCCGACCAGAAGATCACTCACGTCATGATTTGATATCGTTTTTTTCAGAGTTCCCAGTTGTCTTGAAAGCCCCATGACCATCAGCTGCAGGAAACATTAGTTTAGTTAAATAAAAATGCAAATTATTTTGAAATTATTTCAATTTATGCTCAGCTGTGCCTCGAAGTGCTACACCAACTGATCTATTTTGTTATCAAAGGTTGAGTTATGAAATATAATATGGTCTGAGAATAACAATATTGGCAGGCCAGGCATATAACCAATATGCTGTGATAATGTATTAGGCCTACTGCACAAACCTCCTATTTATTAGATGAATGTTACATTTTTTAAGTCATGTTTTTAAAAAATCTGAGCGGTAGATCTTGCTTTTTGACTGCAAAAGTGATCTTGACTAAGAAAAGGATGGTGACCACTGGGCTACATTTATGGATTTTTTAAAGGTATTGTTTTCTCTTTATTCTACCCGCCCGCCACCCACCCGCCCTTCATCCACACAATATTTAATGACCCTAAACCCGTCCACCCCGTGGATATAACCGCGGGGACTGCGGGTTATGAGTCAACCCGCGCATCACTAACACACACCCTTTCAACATACATTACTGGGCAATTCCACGCCAGCAGGAACGGAAGATATTATTGGTATCTCTGATTGTTCTGACAATTCTCACATAGAAACTTCATTGAGAGGAAGTATGTTTGAAATGCTTTTAAAATTATAATTTTTTAGAAAATCATGATGAAAGCGACAATTTTAGGCCCTTTTTAGACCTATACATGCTATACATGATACATATAACATACTGGTCATTTTACTCCTATAGTGTGCTCTACAATATGGAGTAGGTCTTGATGTAGCTCAGTTGGTAGAGCATGGCGTTTGCAATGCCAGGGTTGTGGGTTCGATTCCCACGGGGTGCCAGTAAGAAAAAAATAAAAAATAATGTATGCACTCACTAAATGTAAGTCGCTCTGGATAAGAGCGTCTGCTAAATGACTCAAATGTAAATGTAATTCTGAAATACTAATTCTCACATTCATTTAATCAACAAAAAATATGAATACCTCAACTACGCTTTTTGTAACAATATACTCTTCAAACACGTCAAATTTCCAGAGTGGGCATTCTGATACTTTTAATGATATGACCCATTTTACACATAGAAATTGACATTATAGGTAATTAACCAATCACAGCCCTCCTTTAGAATTGCACATTCAGCAAGTCACCAGCAGAGGGAGTTCTCTTTTGAATCAATTTTCCCATTCACTGTGTTGGTGGTGCTCATAACATGTATTATACCTTCAGAATTAGCAGTGAACCCACTCTGGAAATGTGATGTACTTGTAGAGTGTATTGTTCCAAACAATATGTCTTCAAATGAAGAAAATCAAAAAGGGTAGTTTTTGAGATATGAATATGTTTATTATGTTGCTGTCCAGCAGTTCTGAATTTGCAACGCACCCGACTGCCCATGTTTCTTTTGTGCAATAGCCTTTTGATTTGAACATTTGAAAAGTTTTGGCATGTGCACTAGGCTATTTAATTTAATTTACTTTACAGTGAGCTCCAAAAGTATTGGGACAGGGACAGATTTTGGCTCTCATAGTCATTGTATCATTTCAAATCCAGTGCTGGAGTACAGAGCCAAAACAACAACAAAAACTGTCACTGTCCCAAGTCTTTTGGAGCTCACTGTGTGTGTGTGTATATATATATATATATACACAAACTCATATAATATATATATATATATATATATATATATATACACACACACTCATATAATATATATATATATATATATATATATATACACATATACACAGTGCCCTGCAAAAGTATTCATCCCCCTTGGTGTTTTTCCTATTTATTGTTGCATTACAACCTGTAATTTAAATGGATTTTTATTTGGATTTCATGTAATGGACATACACAAAATAGTCCAAATTGGTGAAATGAAATGAAAAAAATAACTTATTTCAAAAATTTATAAAAAATAAATAACGGAAAAGTGGTGTGTGCATATGTATTCACCCCCTTTGCTATGAAGCCCCTAAATAAGATCTGGTGCAACCAATTACCTTCAAAAGTCACATAATTATTTAAATAAAGTCCACCTGTATGCAATCTAAGTGTCACATGATCTGTCATATGATCTCAGTATATATACACCTGTTCTGAAAGGCCCCAGAGTCTGCAACACCACTAAGCAAGGGGCACCACCAAGAAAACGGCACCATGAAGACCAATGAGCTCGCCAAACAGGTCAGGGACAAAGTTGTGGAGAAGTACAGATCAGGGTTGGGTTATAAAAAAATATCCAAAACTTTGAACATCCCACGGAGCACCATTAAATCCATTATTAAAAAATAAAAAGAATATGGCACCACAACAAACCTGCCAAGAGAGGGCCGCCCACCAAAACTCACGGACCAGGCAAGGAGGCCATTAATCAGAGAGGCAACAAAGAGACCAAAGATAACCCTGAATGAGCTGCAAAGCCCCACAGCGGAGATTGGAGTATCTGTCCATAGGACCACTTTAAGCTGTACACTCCACTGAGCCGGGCTTTACGGAAGAGTGGCCAGTAAAAAGCCATTGCTTAAAGAAAAAAATAAGCAAACACGTTTGGTGTTTGCCAAAAGCCATGTGGGAGACTCCCCAAACATATGGAAGAAGGTACTCTGGTCAGATGAGACTAAAATTGAGCTTTTTGGCCATCATGGAAAACATTACAGTGGGGAAAAAAAGTATTTAGTCAGCCACCAATTGTGCAAGTTCTCCCACTTAAAAAGATGAGAGGCCTGTAATTTTCATCATAGGTACACGTCAACTATGACAGACAAATTGAGAAGAACAAATCCAGAAAATCACATTGTAGGATTTTTAATTAATTTATTTGCAAATTATGGTGGAAAATAAGTACACCTACAAACAAGCAAGATTTCTGGCTCTCACAGACCTGTAACTTCTTCTTTAAGAGGCTCCTCTGTCCTCCACTCGTTACCTGTATTAATGGCACCTGTTTGAACTTGTTATCAGTATAAAAGACACCTGTCCACAACCTCAAACAGTCACACTCCAAACTCCACTATGGCCAAGACCAAAGAGCTGTCAAAGGACACCAGAAACAAAATTGTAGACCTGCACCAGGCTGGGAAGACTGAATCTGCAATAGGTAAGCAGCTTGGTTTGAAGAAATCAACTGTGGGAGCAATTCTTAGGAAATGGAAGACATACAAGACCACTGATAATCTCCCTCGATCTGGGGCTCCACGCAAGATCTCACCCCGTGGGGTCAAAATGATCACAAGAACGGTGAGCAAAAATCCCAGAACCACACGGGGGACCTAGTGAATGACCTGCAGAGAGCTGGGACCAAAGTAACAAAGCCTACCATCAGTAACACACTACGCCGCCAGGGACTCAAATCCTGCAGTGCCAGACGTGTCCCCCTGCTTAAGCCAGTACATGTCCAGGCCCGTCTGAAGTTTGCTAGAGTGCATTTGGATGATCCAGAAGAGGATTGGGAGAATGTCATATGGTCAGATGAAACCAAAATAGAACTTTTTGGTAAAAACTCAACTCGTCGTGTTTGGAGGACAAAGAATGCTGAGTTGCATCCAAAGAACACCATACCTACTGTGAAGCATGGGGGTGGAAACATCATGCTTTGGGGCTGTTTTTCTGCAAAGGGACCAGGATGAATGATCCGTGTAAAGGAAAGAATGAATGGGGCCATGTATCGTGAGATTTTGAGTGAAAACCTCCTTCCATCAGCAAGGGCATTGAAGATGAAACGTGGCTGGGTCTTTCAGCATGACAATGATCCCAAACACACCGCCCGGGCAACGAAGGAGTGGCTTCGTAAGAAGCATTTCAAGGTCCTGGAGTGGCCTAGCCAGTCTCCAGATCTCAACCCCATAGAAAATCTTTGGAGGGGAGTTGAAAGTCTGTGTTGCCCAGCGACAGTCCCAAAACATCACTGCTCTAGAGGAGATCTGCTTGGAGGAATGGGCCAAAATACCAGCAACAGTGTGTGAAAACCTTGTGAAGACTTACAGAAAACGTTTGACCTGTGTCATTGCCAACAAAGGGTATATAACAAAGTATTGAGAAACTTTTGTTATTGACCAAATACTTATTTTCCACCATAATTTGCAAATAAATTCATAAAAAATCCTACAATGTGATTTTCTGGATTTTTTTTCCTAATTTTGTCTGTCATAGTTGACGTGTACCTATGATGAAAATTACAGGCCTCACTCATCTTTTTAAGTGGGAGAACATGCACAATTGGTGGCTGACTAAATACTTTTTTCCCTCACTGTATGTCTGGCACAAACCCAACACCTCTCATCACCCCGAGAAGACCATAAGCATACTGCTAAAGCGACACTCGAGTGGTTTAAGGGGAAACATTTAAATGTCTTGGAATGGCCTAGTCAAAGCCCAGACCTCAATCCAATTGAGAATATATGGTATGACTTAAAGATTGCTGTACACCAGCAGAACCCATCCAACTTGAAGGAGCTGGAGCAGTTTTGCCTTGAAGAATGGGCAAAAATCCCAGTGGCTAGGTGTGTCAAGCTTATACAGTGAGGGAAAAAAGTACTTGATCCCCTGCTGATTTTGTACGTTTGCCCACTGACAAAGAAATGATCAGCCTATAATTTTAATGGTAGGTTTATTTGAACAGTGAGAGACACAATAACAACAAAAAAATTCAGAAAAACCCATGTCAAAAATGTTATAAATTGATTTGCATTTTAATGAGGGAAATAAGTATTTGACCCCCTCTCAATCAGAAAGATTTCTGGCTCCCAGGTGTCTTTCATACAGGTAACGAGCTGAGATTAGGAGCACACTCTTAAAGGGAGTGCTCCTAATCTCAGCTTGTTACCTGTATAAAAGACACCTGTCCACAGAAGCAATCAATCAATCAGATTCCAAACTCTCCACCATGGCCAAGACCAAAGAGCTCACCAAGGATGTCAGGGACAAGATTGTAGAACTACACAAGGCTGGAATGGGCTACAAGACCATCGCCAAGCAGCTTGGTGAGAAGGTGACAACAATTGGTGCGATTATTCGCAAATGGAAGAAACACAAAATAACTGTCAATCTCCCTCGGCCTGGGGCTCCATGCAAGATCTCACCTCGTGGAGTTGCAATGATCATGAGAACGGTGAGGAATCAGCCCAGAACTACACGGGAGGATCTTGTCAATGATCTCAAGGCAGCTGGGACCATAGTCACCAAGAAAACAATTGGTAACACACTACGCTGTGAAGGACTGAAATCCTGCAGCGCCCGCAAGGTCCCCCTGCTCAAGAAAGCACATATACATGCCCGTCTGAAGTTTGCCAATGAACATCTGAATGATTCAGAGGAGAACTGGGTGAAAGTGTTGTGGTCAGATGAGACCAAAATGGAGCTCTTTGGCATCAACTCAACTCGCCGTGTTTGGAGGAGGAGGAATGCTGCCTATGACCCCATGAACACCATCCCCACCGTCAAACATGGAGGTGGAAACATTATGCTTTGGGGGTGTTTTTCTGCTAAGGGGATAGGACAACTTCACCACATCAAAGGGACGATGGACGGGGCCATGTACCGTCAAATTTTGGGTGAGAACGTCCTTCCCTCAGCCAGGGCATTGAAAATGGGTCGTGGATGGGTATTCCAGCATGACAATGACCCAAAACACACGGCCAAGGCAACAAAGGAGTGGCTCAAGAGGAGGACATTAAGGTCCTGGAGTGGCCTAGCCAGTCTCCAGACCATAATTCCATAGAAAATCTGTGGAGGGAGCTGAAGGTTCGAGTTGCCAAACGTCAGCCTCAAAACCTTAATGACTTGGAGAAGATCTGCAAAGAGGAGTGGGACAAAATCCCTCCTGAGATGAGGGCAAACCTGGTGGCCAACTACAAGAAACGTCTGACCTCTGTGATTGCCAACAAGGGTTTTGCCACCAAGTACTAAGTCATGTTTTGCAGAGGTGTCAAATACTTATTTCCCTCATTAAAATGCAAATCAATTTATAAAATTTTTGACATGCGTTTTTCTGGATTATTTTGTTGTTATTCTATCTCTCACTGTTCCAATAAACCTACCATTAAAATTATAGACTGATCATTTCTTTGTCAGTGGGCAAACGTACAAAATCAGCAGGGGATCAAATATTTTTTTCCCTCACTGTATATATATATATATATATATATATATATATATATATATATATATATATATATATATATATATATATACACACACACAGTTCCTTCAGAAAGTATTCAGACCCCTTAAATTTTTGCAAATTTTGTTGGGTTACAGCCTTATACTAAAATTGATTAAATTGTTTTTTTTGGGCAGCGATTACAGCCTCGAGTCTTCGTGGGTATGACGCTACAAGCTTGAGCACCTGTATTTGGGGAGTTTCTCCCATTCTTCTCTGCAGATCCTCTCAAGCTCTGTCAGGTTGGATGGGGCGCGTTGCTGCACAGCTATTTTCAGTTCTCTCCAGAGATGTTTGATCGGGTTTAAGTCCGGGCTCTGGCTGGGCCTCTCAAGGACATTCAGAGACTTGTCCCAAAGCCACTCCTGTATTGGCTGTGTGCTTAGGGTCGTTGTCTTGTTGGAAGGTGAACCTTCGCCACAGTCTGAGGTCCTGAGCACTCTGGAGCAGGTTTTTATCAAGGATCTCTCTGTACTTTGCTCCGTTCATCTTTCCCTCGATCCTGACTAGTCTCCCAGTTCCCCTCAGCATGCTGCCACCACCATGCTTCACCGTAGGGATGGTGCCAGGTTTCCTCCCAGTCAGGAGCCGCTATTGCATTGCGGCATACTGCATACTTTTTACTAAATGGTATGTGCTAAATAATATGCGGTGATGAGTACATAGTATGCAGTTTAAGTATGTAGTACGCTAGTATGGGTATTCGGACACAACCCATGTGTTATTGATTATTATTGTCAGGTTCACACACTAAAATGGTGATTTAAATACTGACTACATTGCCAATATGCTTCCGCCAAGGCGCCAACACCATACTGTACATTGTGAGAAACCAGTTGTGTGTCGTGTCTTATGACTGGTGGTAGGGCTCTCTTTCACACCTCCTCTCCCACAACTCTCTTCTCCTGCCAAGCATGTGGTGTCTATACAATCCCCACATGCCCACCCTCAGTGTGTTAGCCCTGCAAAAAGGTGTACTCTGCGACGTGCCCCTCTGCCCATCCCAATGTGTGGGCAGTGCCAGCTTGTAACCGGAGAGTAGAGAGAGACCCAACAGCTTCTGCTAGTCTAAGTCTCCCTCTGCATCTGCCACTACTGTGATCTCATGGAATAAAGCTAGAACGCAATCACACACTCCTTCCTCTGTCATCTCTCTCTCTCTCTCTCTCTCTCTCTCTCTCTCTCTCTCTCTCTCTCTCTCTCTCTCTCTCTCTCTCTCTCTCTCTCTCTCTCTCCTCTGCCCGTCTGTCTATCCCCCTTTCCCTTTTCCTCCCTTACTCCTTCCCTCTCTCTCTCTCAACATTTCTGCTTATCCCACATTCTTTCCAACCTCATTGCTTATTGCTGAAACCAGACCAGAGGTCTTGAACTAAACCTACCTCCTATGATCTCTACCTTCTGGTCTGTGTCTTTAACTGGACCGCTGCCAGCCAAACACAGTACCACAATTCAACCCCTCTCATTCCTCCACAGCCAGCACCATTCTAACAGACAGGCACTACTTACTTAAGCGCTGAAATCACCAAAATATTCAGCCTCTCCCCTCACTCCCTCTAATCCCATTCATTTTTTCCTGTAGCCCTCCCTAACACTGGCTCAATGAAGTGGTGACAGCACCTTTCGACAGCACACCTGAGCACAACCCTGAAAAGCCTAATCTCTCTGCTAACAGAATGCTGGGGTGACAGACAGCAGTTAAAGCTGTAACACTGTGTTTGATTAAATCAGGCATTACTCTGGCACAAAGCAGAACACAGCACTTATCCTCAGCTCACTAACAGGAACCCTGCCAGAAGCTAATGTATACACACACACACACACACACACACACACACACACACACGTTGACAGTCACACACACACACACACTTACCTTGCATCTCCAAAATACTCAGGATCTTTATCAGTGTACAGTATGTAACATCCCTGTGTCTTTCTGTATCCCAGCTCTCACCGTCCGGCAGCACCAGCAGTAGCCCAGAGGCTCAGGACCCAACGATGCAAACACCAGCAGCATCACATAAATAAAGCATCACATAAATACAGCCCCTACACACCGCTCCACTCTCTCCACACCCACACCCTTTTAAGTGTGGAAGTGCCCGCCAACTCAAAGGCAGACACTTCCAGAGAGGTGGGACATTTTTTGTAGCATGCATTGCATGTGTACAGTATGTCTATAGAACTGTATGTAATAGCAGAGATCTAAGTTATTCCATACATCCAGTGTGTCTCTATGCATGCCACCATTTTGTCTGTGAGACAGGGTTAATTCACCAGAGGTGCTGTGTCTAGAGGGATTCAATACAGGCTTACTGACAAATCCCTCCTTTCATGCATTATAAATGAGCCATTCCACTCTGCAGACAGTCTGTAGACTACATGTGTTACAGATTTACCTCAGCAAGGTGATTCTACAGCAGGCCATCCTACTTTCTCCACCTCCTCACCAAACAGATTGGCATTAGGCTGTCAGAGACAACATCCATCAATAACAGATAACCAACTACCTGCTGGCTGCTACCAGGTCTCCTGTAGGGCCGTGTAGCAGAATTACTGTTTCCTTGGAGACACGTTGAAGTATTTTTAGTATATGTGTGCGTGCGTGTGCGTGTTTGTCTGTGTGTGCGTGCTTGTGCACGCGCGCGCGCGCGTGTGTGTGTGTGTGTGTGAGAGAGATTACGTCAGGGCAAAGCCAGAGACTGGCTGAGTTTATCTAGTGGCTCTACCATCAACACCCGTGTCTTTGCTGGGGACTGGAGGACTGGACACTGGACGCAGCTTCCCCGGGACTGCCAGCGCAGAACAAATATCAGCCCCAGCAGAGAAGCACGAGATTTAACTTTCTAGTTTTAGTTAACACTATCAACGTTTCCCTCTACTGTGGGACTTGTGATCAAATCAATGCAATATTAGCCACTTTCAATGCAACATTCCGAAACAAAACTATGCTAGACTTAGTATTCAAAACGAACTATGCAAGAGATTTTATTGTAGGCAGAGAGCATTGGAGTAGGATTATTTTACATTGACAGGCATGACTCAGGCCCATACTCTACACAGACCGGTGCGCCATAACCAATCAGAGCTGCAGTACTGTAGGCCTATATACAAATAGACCATTGCCATATATGGATCTGTGCCATTCACTTTGAACTGGACTGTGTTTACAACATGAGTGGTCGTGGGTAGATCCGCTTGTTTTGAGATCAAAAAGAGAGCTGCATGTAGCCATGTATGCACAGTTATTCATATTCTTTGCTAGTAAGTGAGTTTTTAGCCCAGTTATAGCGAATTTCTAGTCAGCAACGGGGGAGTGGTTGCTTCCTACAAGAGCACAAAACGTGTGCATTTCTAGACACCTTTGAAAAGCTAGTCAGGTAAAGAGATTTTTTTCTGTCTTAAAGTGGCAATGTTGTATTTTGAGACAGGCTTGAATAAGCTAAGTAGCCAATAGGCAGAGGGTAGCATAATTTCTCTAATTTCTGTAATAACGGTATTGGAATAATAATTAATTTTATTTAGTAAAGTGGTTTCTTGCATCAAACAACACATTTTCAGTCACCTCCTTGTCTGAAGGACAAGTGGATAAACAGGTTAATGTCAAGCACTGCATGTTTTTTTTCCAAAAGTCTCATGGAATGTAGGCCTACATTGAACACCACACATTGGCTGCTACTGTAGGCTGAATGACAGAACAGCTATTTCCAGCTAATGTTATGGGATGCATTTTCTCCATTGTTTTTGATGGTAGGCCACTCTGATAGGCCTACATTATGATCAAATGGCCACTGTTATAACTTTAACTTAAAGCGGGTATAGCCTCAGTGTTCACAGTAAACACGTGCCAGAAGTTGCACAGAATTTTCACAACATTCATGTTTGCACTCAGCAGACCTGAAATTTGCTCAGTGACAAAACAAAAATGGAGGGAACATTGGTTAGGGCCCCCTGGTTGATGATGAATTGAAAAATCATATGGTTGAAATAAATTATGCAAAAGAGGTGGCAAAAAAGTCGGGCTGCTCAGCTGATTGGTTGACATACTGTCAATTGAGAAATGTTGTGACTAAACTTAACAAAAAATAAGAATAAATGTTATTACCAAACAAAGATAAATGACATAAAACACAATGGAAAAAGACTTGAGTACCTTAAATGATATCATGGGCAGAAAACCCAATTCATCCCCATCGTTCATTGAAGTTGATGGGTCATTTATAACAAAACCTTTCGATAATGGCAATCATTTAAATGAATATTTCACTAGTAAAGTGGAAAAACTCAGAAGTGAAATGACAACATTGAACAGTAACCAATCATACTTTTGAATAAAATATCTAATAATGAAAGAGAAGGATTGCTGTTTTGAATTTGGTCAAGTTAGTTTGGGAGAGGTGGAAAAAACAATTGTTATCCATCAATAATGATAAGCCACCATGTATAGAAAGCTTTGATGGGAAACTATTGAGAATGGTAGCAGACAGTATTGCCACCCCTATTTGCTATATCTTTAACCAAAGCCTAAAGGAGTGTGTGTACACAGGTGTGGAAGGAAGTTAAAGTAATTCCAAAAATAGTAAAGCACCCTTTGCTAGCTCTAACAGCCGCCATATCAGTTTGCTTCCTGTTCTTAGTAAACTGATGGAGAGGATTGTGTTTGATCAAATACAATGCTATTTATCAAATAACAAGTTAACTACTGACTTTCAGCATGCATATAGAGAAGGGCACTCACATTGTACTGCACTGACTCAGATGACTGATGATTGGTTAAAATAAATGGATAATAAGATGATAGTTGGAGCTGTATTGTTAGATTTCAGTGCAGCCTTTGATGTTATTGAAAATATTTACTTGCTATGGCTTTACATCATCTGCCATCAGATGGTTGGAGAGTTATGTATCCAATAGAACCCAGAGACTGTTCTTAAATGGAAGCTTCTTTAACCTTTTCACGTGTGAGTTCCAAATATCTCTAAAAATCGCCCCCAGCGTGAGTTGTTTAATGCACGTGATGTCAGAATGCACTCACTGTTCCAAAATGTGATTGTTACGCAACAGGACAGTTAACCCACGCTGCCTGCTAATTATCTATAGGCTATGTTTCAACTTGCCGATTTCAAATTATTTTCTAAGTTTTATTTTCTAACAACAGTTTGAATTGAGGCGTGTTCCGCCTCCTCATTAATTCACATAGAAGTAGCCCATTTCATTGTTGCGGCCAATTTATGTTTGAAGCTTTACAAAGCCGGACAAACCTCTTTCTTCGAGGAGAGCCTAAGTGTTTCCCCAGTGTTTCCACAGATCAAGTATGCAGACATTTGCGCAGTCTTGTAAAAACCTTTTCCCCCTGGTATATTTTCTGGCTGGCGCTCGCATTGCCTTCATTGTTGTTTTCCTTACAAATAATAACTTTGGACATGTGTGCGTTCCTATCAAAGTAACCGCCTCATTTACTGGACATCGTGTTGTCGTTTCTACTGTAGCATACAGTATGTATGTATGTATATATATACAGTGCCTTCGGAAATTATTCAGACCCCTCAACCTTTTCCACATTGTTACGTTACAGCCTTATTCTAAAATGTATTAAAACAAAACAAATCCTCATCAATCTACACACAATACCCCATAATGACAAAGCAAAAACAGGTTATTAATTAATTTATATTAAAAAACAACTGAAATATCCTATTTACATAAGTATTCAGACCCTTTACTCAGTACTTTGTTGAAGCACCTTTAGCAGCAACTACAGCCTCAAGTCTTCTTGGGTATGACGCTACAAGCTTGGCACATCTGTATTTGGGGAGTTTCTCCCATTCTTCTCTGCAGATCCTCTCAAACTCTGTCAGGTTGGATGGAGAGCGTTGCTGCACAGCTATCTTCAGGTCTCTCCAGAGATGTTCAATCGGGTTCAAGTCCGGGCTCTGGCTGGGCCACTCATGGACATTCAGAGACTTGTCCCAAAGCCACTCCTGCGATGTCTTGGCTGTGTGCTTAGGGTCGTTGTCCTGTTGGAAGGTGAACCTTCGCCCCAGTCTGAGGTCCTGAGCGCTCTGGAGCAGGTTTTCATCAAGGATATCTCTGTACTTTGCTCCGTTCATCTTTGCCTCGATCCTGATTAGTCTCCCAGTCCCTGCCGCTGAAAAACATCCCCACAGCATGATGCTGCCACCACCATGCTTCACCGTAGGGATGGTGCCAGGTTTCCTCCAGACGTGACGCTTGGCATTCCGGCCAAAGAGTTCAATCTTGGTTTCATCAGACCAGAGAATCTTGTTTCTCATGGTCTTAGAGTCTTTAGGTGCGTTTTGGCAAACTCCAAGCGGGCGGTCATGTGCCTTTTAATGAGGAGTGGCTTTGGTCTGGCCACTCTACCATAAAGGCCTGATTGGTGGAGTGCTGCAGAGATGGTTGTCCTTCTGGAAGGTTCTCCCATCTCCACAGGGGAACTCTAGAGCTCTGTCAGAGTGACCATCAGGTTCTTGGTCACCTCCTTGACCAAGGCCCTTCTCCCCCGATTGCTCAGTTTGGCCGGGCGGCCAGCTCTAGGAAGAGTCTTGGTGGTTCCAAACTTCTTCCATTTAAGAATGATGGAGGCCACTGTGTTCTTGGGGCCCTTCAATGCTGCAGACATTTTCTGGTACTGTTCCCCAGATCTGTGCCTCGACATAATCCTGTCTCGGAGCTCTACGGGCAATTCCTTTGACCTCATGGCTTGGATTTTGCTGTGGAATGCACTGTCAACTGTGGGACCTTTTATAGACAGTTGTGTGCCTTTCCAACTCATGTCCAATCAATTTAATTTACCACAGGTGGACTCCAATCAAGTTGTAGAAACATCTCAAGGATGATCAATGGAAACAGGATGCACCTGAGCTCAATTTTGAGTCTCATAGCAAAGTGTCTGAATAAGGTTTTCTGTTTTGTTTCTGTTTTTATATTTGCATAGATTTCAAAAAACCCGTTTTCGCTTTGTCATTATGGGGTATTAAGTGTAGATTACTGAGGATTTTTATTTATTTAATCAATTTTAGAATAAGGCTGTAACGTAACAAAATGTTAAAAAAGTCAAGGGGTCTGAATACTTTCCGAAGGCACTGTATGTATGTATGTATGTATGTATGTATGTATGTATGTATGTATATATTTGGAGCATAATGTATTTACAGTTTTATTCACGTTTTCAAGTACTGGTGACAAATAATGCATTCCGATTATTGCATAGATTGTAATGGACACCTATGATGTGTGTAAAATACTTTTTTGAAGGTCATACTGATTATAACGAGCTAATGCTAAGCTATTTGCCATGTTTGTTGACATTATCCAATGCATTCTGGGTGTCACGTAAACGTCTGTCAGACCAAAGATGTTACTGTATAATGAGGTGAAGGAATGGTTCACTCATCTTTCGAGTAAACCTCCGGAAGAGAATGATCGTAGACGACACACCCTTCAACATGCATACTGCAAACAGACCAAACTGAACTCGTCTCCTCTTCTTATCTTTGGTTGACGTGAAGAAACAAACATGGTGGTGCGCACAAACTTCCCATTGTTGGATTACTTTCGATTTTTTGAAAGTGTTTTACTCAATTATTTCAATGGTGAGCTCACCCGTGATGTGATGAATTGCAAATAGTAATTGCTATTAGTTAATTCATATTGTGGTTTCTGTCAGCCGAGAGTTAGCTAAATATGTCTGCTTGTGTTACGTCAATCTTTACTCAGTTAGCGCTAGGACTAATGTAGCCTGCATGTTCTGTTTTGGATGATTGTGTTATGCTGTCGCTATTTCTGTAAATGTCTGAACACATTCCGGACATAACTTTGTAAGGACTGTGTTTATGCAAAACATTCCTGTGAAAAAAACTGTGTGGCCAGCTCAAACGCTGACTGTTGCGTCAATCGAAACTGGACGTTCTAAATAAGTGTTCTAATCACACCGGTTTGAGCGTACGCTGCAGCGACCACTGTAGAATTATCACACCCATTTGTTGGTATGTATCAAAGGGTTAACATCAGATATGTACAGTGCGGTGTCCCTCTGGGCAGTTGCCATGGGCCGTTACTCTTCTCTATTTTTACAAATGATTTGCCACTGGTCTTACACAAAGCTAGAATGACTATGTATGTGGATGATTCCACACTCTACATGTCAGCACCCAAAGCCAGTGAGCTAATTGAAATTCTAAATAAGGAGTTACAGTCAGTATCCGATTTGGTGATTCATAATAAACTGATCTTAAATACATCTAAAACTATACTGAACAAAAATATAAATGCAACATGCAACAATTTTTGACAGAAATACTCCTCAGCACCCCCCTCCCCCCTCCTCAGACAATCCCGCAGGTGATGAAGCCGGATGTGGAGGTCCTGGGCTGGCATGGTTACACATCGCCTGCGGTTGTGAGGCCGGTTGGATGTACCGCCAAATGTTCTAATACTATGTTATGGTAGAGAAATGAACATTCAAATCTCTGCCAACAGCTCTGTTGGACATTCCTGCAGTCAGCATGCCAATTGCACGCTCCCTCGAAACTTGAGACATCTGTGGCATTGTGTTGCGTTTATATTTTTGTTCAGTATAAAAACACAGTATTTGATTCAAAACATTCTCTAAGACCTAAACCTCAACTGGAGTTGGACATAAAAGGTGTGACCTGTGAGCAAGTTGAGGAAGCTAAACTCCTACATAGGTATAACATTGGGTGGTCAATTATCAAGGGCAAGTCATATTGGCAAAGTTGTTGTGAAGATGGGGAGGGGTATGTCTGTTATAAAAAAATGTTCTGTGTTTTTTACACAAAAATCAACTGTACTAGTTGTTTAGGCTCTGGTCTTGTCCCATCTTGATTACTGTCTGGTAATATGGTCAAGTGCAGCAAAAAAAGACCTAGCCAAGCTGAAACTGGCTCAAAACAGAGCAACACTCCTCGCCCTTAACTGCACATACAACAACATGCATGCCAGTCTTTCCTGGTTGATAGTTGACGCGAGATTAACTTCTTCTCCTAGTTTTTATGTGAAATATTACTGTGATGAAAATTTCAGATTATCTGCAAAATCAAATAACATTCAGCTCAGACACCCATACATACTCCACAAGACATGCCACCAGGGGTCTCGTCACAGTCCAAGTCCAAAACAAATTCATGGCAACGCACAGTTTTATACAGAGCCATGATCGCATAGAACTCCCTTCCATCTCCAATTACTCAAGAAAACAGCTAAATTACCTTTGAAAAATAGATTAAACAATAACTCATGGAACGGCAGGGATTGTGAGGGGACACACACACATTTATTTTATTTTATTGTTTGTGTTCTTTTTTAGTTGTATTGTTTGTATATCGTTGTATTTTCAATGTGTGTGATTGTCCTCGTCTATCAGTGTATCAGTGTTTTGTTACTTGTCATGTTTTATGTTTTTTGCGGACCCCAGGAAGAATAGCTTCTGCTTCTGCAAAAGTTAATGGAGATCCAGATAAACAAGCTACATTGATGCAATAGTTCCATCCACACTCATCTAATCATGAGGAGATTTAGCTCTATAATTACTCACTAGCTGGTTCAATGCAAAGATCTATGGATTCCATTATGCCATGGTCCCATCCAGCCTAGGTTAGAATTAATTCATACATGGGCTAGCAGTGCAACTAGCATTGTGTTTCACATAATTACGCCACCATTCTGTTTTAATACACTGTCCTCACACGTTACCAGACCATCAGAGCAACAGCTTCAAAACCAGACCTTGACATTGTCACTTCTCTCTGTTTTGGGTACTGCTCTGTTCTGCATTGATGGAATAGATTGATAGATGTGCTGGCGGGAGAGGAGCGCTACCTTGCTTGGTTTTTAACATGTCTTTGATCCCGTTCCAGATCACTGCGCGTTTCTCATGCGGTTCAAAATAAAATAAAATGCTCACACACACACACACACACACACATACAGTGGGGGGAAAAAGTATTTAGTCAGCCACCAATTGTGCAAGTTCTCCCACTTAAAAAGATGAGAGAGGCCTGTAATTTTCATCATAGGTACACGTCAACTATGGCAGACAAATTGAGGAAAAAAAATCCAGAAAATCACATTGTAGGATTTTTTATGAATTTATTTGCAAATTATGGTGGAAAATAAGTATTTGGTCACCTACAAACAAGCAAGATTTCTGGCTCTCACAGACCTGTAACTTCTTCTTTAAGAGGCTCCTCTGTCCTCCACTCGTTACCTGTATTAATGGCACCTGTTTGAACTTGTTATCAGTATAAAAGACACCTGTCCACAACCTCAAACAGTCACACTCCAAACTCCACTATGGCCAAGACCAAAGAGCTGTCAAAGGACACCAGAAACAAAATTGTAGACCTGCACCAGGCTGGGAAGACTGAATCTGCAATAGGTAAGCAGCTTGGTTTGAAGAAATCAACTGTGGGAGCAATTATCAGGAAATGGAAGACATACAAGACCACTGATAATCTCCCTCGATCTGGGGCTCCACGCAAGATCTCACCCCGTGGGGTCAAAATGATCACAAGAACGGTGAGCAAAAATCCCAGAACCACACGGGGGGGACCTAGTGAATGACCTGCAGAGAGCTGGGACCAAAGTAACAAAGCCTACCATCAGTAACACACTACGCCGCCAGGGACTCAAATCCTGCAGTGTCAGACGTGTCCCCCTGCTTAAGCCAGTACATGTCCAGGCCCGTCTGAAGTTTGCTAGAGTGCATTTGGATGATCCAGAAGAGGATTGGGAGAATGTCATATGGTCAGATGAAACCAAAATATAACTTTTTGGTAAAAACTCAACTCGTCGTGTTTGGAGGACAAAGAATGCTGAGTTGCATCCATAGAACACCATACCTACTGTGAAACATGGGGGTGGAAACATCATGCTTTGGAGCTGTTTTTCTGCAAAGGGACCAGGACGACTGATCCGTGTAAAGGAAAGAATGAATGGGGCCATGTATTGTGAGATTTTGAGTGAAAACCTCCTTCCATCAGCAAGGGCATTGAAGATGAAACGTGGCTGGGTCTTTCAGCATGACAATGATCCCAAACACACCGCCCGGGCAACGAAGGAGTGGCTTCGTAAGAAGCATTTCAAGGTCCTGGAGTGGCCTAGCCAGTGTCCAGATCTCAACCCCATAGAAAATCTTTGGAGGGAGTTGAAAGTCCGTGTTGCCCAGCGACAGCCCCAAAACATCACTGCTCTAGAGGAGATCTGCATGGAGGAATGGGCCAAAATACCGGCAACAGTGTGTGAAAACCTTGTGAAGACTTACAGAAAACGTTTGACCTGTGTCATTGCCAACAAAGGGTATATAACAAAGTATTGAGAAACTTTTGTTATTGACCAAATACTTATTTTCCACCATAATTTGCAAATAAATTCATTAAAAATCCTACAATGTGATTTTCTGGATTTTTTTTCCTCATTTTGTCTGTCATAGTTGACGTGTACTTATGATGAAAATTACAGGCCTCTCTCATCTTTTTAAGTGGGAGAACTTGCACAATTGGTGGCTGTGTCACGATCGTCTGAAGAAGCGGACCAATACGCAGCGCGTGGAGTGAACATGATGACTTTATTTACTAAAGTAACCACAAAAAACAACAAATGACGATAGTGAAGTCCTCTGTAACACTGACAGAAACATGGAACAAAAACCCACAAACACACAGTGAAACACAACAGTTTAAATATGGCTCCCAATCAGAGATAACGAGCCGACAGCTGACACTCGTTACCTCCGATTGGGAGTCAATGACCAAACATAGAAACCAACCCAACAGAAAAGCAAACATAGAAATACACCCAACAGAAAAATAACAACCCTGGCTCAAAATAAAAGTCCATAGAGCCAGAGTGTCACAGTACCCCCCCCTAAAGGTGCGAACTCCGGGCGCACCAGCATACAGTCTAGGGAGGGTCTGGGTGGGCGTCTGTCCATGGTGGCGGCTCTGGCACTGGTCGTGGTCCCCACCCCCACCATAGTCACTACCTGCTTACGTAGCCTCCTCCAAATGACCACCCCCCAACTAAAACCCACAGGATTAAGGGGCAGCACTGGACTAAGAGGCAGCACCGGACTCAGGGGCAGCACCGGACTAAGGGGCAGCACCGGGCTAAGGGGCAGTACCGGACTCAGGGGCAGCACCGGACTAAGGGGCAGCACCGGACTAAGGGGCAGCACCGGACTAAGGGGCAGCACCAGGATAAGGGACAGCACCAGGATAAGGGGCAGCACCAGGATAAGGGACAGCACCGGGCTAAGGGGCAGTACCGGACTAAATGGCGGATCCTGGCTGGCTGGCTCTGGCGGATCCTGGCTGGCTGGCGGATCCCGGCTGGACGGCTCTGGCGGATCCTGGCTGGCGGAAGGCTCTGGCTGATCCTGTCTGGCGGAAGGCTCTGGCTGATCCTGTCTGGCGGAAGGCTCTGGCTGATCCTGTCTGGCGGGACGGCTCTGGCTCCTGTCTGGCGGAAGGCTCTGGCTGATCCTGTCTGGCGGAAGGCTCTGGCTGATCCTGTCTGGCGGAAGGCTCTGGCTGATCCTGTCCGGCGGAGAGCTCTAGCGGCTCCCGGTCTGGCGGACGGCTCTGAAGGCTCATGGCAGACGGGCGGCTTTGCAGGCTCAGTACAGACGGGCAGTTCAGACGGCGTTGGGCAGACGGACAGTTCAGACGGCGTTGGGCAGACGGGCAGTTCAGGCGCCCGTTGGGCAGACGGGCAGTTCAGACGGCGTTGGGCAGACGGACAGTTCAGGCGCCGTTGGGCAGACGGGCAGTTCAGACGGCGTTGGGCAGACGGACAGTTCAGGCCCCGTTGGGCAGACGGCAGACTCTGGCCGTCTGAGGCGCACCGTAGGCCTGGTGCGTGGTGCCGGAACTGGAGGTACCGGGCTGAGGACACGCATCTCAGGGCTAGTGCGGGGAGAAGCAACAGGGCATGCTTGGCCCTGGGGGACGCACCGTAGGCCTGATGCGTGGTGCCGGAACTGGAGGTACCGGGCTGAGGACACGCATCTCAGGGCTAGTGCGGGAAGCAGCAACAGGGCATGCTTGGCCCTGGGGACGCATCGTAGGCCTGATGCGTGGTGCCGGAACTGGTGGTCCCGGACTGAGGACACGCATCTCAGGGCTAGTGCGTGGAGCAGGAACCGGCCCGGGCTGGGCTGGCGACGCACCCCGTAGGCTTCGTGCGTGGCGCAGGAACAGGCCGGGCTGGGCTGGTGACGCACCCGTAGGCTTCGTGCGTGGAGCAGGAACAGGCCGGGCTGGGCTGGTGACGCACACCACAGGCGTAGTGCGTAGAGCAGGAACCGGCCGGGCTGGACTGGCGACGCGCACCGTATCCCTGGTGCGTGGAGCAGGAACAGGCCGGGCTGGGCTGGCGGCGCGCACCGTATCCCCTGGTGCGAGTGGCCGGAACAGGCCGGACCGGAGTGGCGAGCGCACCATATCCCTGGTGCGTGGAGCAGGAACAGGCCGGGCTGGGCTGGCGACGCGCACCGTATCCCTGGTGCGAGTGGCCGAAACAGGCCGGGCCGGGCTGGCGGGCGCACCATATCCCTGGTGCGTGGAGCAGGAACAGGCCGGGCTGGGCTGGCGACGCGCACCGTATCCCTGGTGCGAGTGGCCGGAACAGGCCGGGCCGGGCTGGCGACGCCCATCGTGGACCTGGTGCGTAGAGTAGGAACAGGCCGGTCCGTACCGGGAACACACACCACTGGCCTTAACTGGGGATCAGGAACGGGCCGGACCGGACTGGTAACACACTTCAGTCCCTCACGCCGTGCCACAACAACTTCCCTCCCTCTACTCGCCAATGGCTCCCGTAATCCGATAGCCTTCTCTCCATATCTCCCTGTGGCAGCCTCCTGCTGCCCAGCCGCCTAAGCCATGTGCCCCCCAAAAAAAATTTTTTGGGGTTGCCTCTCGTCCCTTCCAACGATGGACCTGCTGACGCCCGTTGCTCCTCTCTCGCCAGGGCCTTGATCCTCCCCCAAGGTCCCTTGCCCCCCGAGCATGTCCTCCCAGGACCACGATTTGCCCACCTGGGCCATCGCCAGCCTCTCGATCTCCTTACCAGGCGCTTCCTCCCATGTCCAGCTGTCTTGCTCCTGGACACGCTGCTTGGTCCTTCGATGGTGGGTTTTTCTGTCACGATCGTCTGAAGAAGCGGACCAATACGTAGCGCGTGGAGTGAACATGATGACTTTATTTACTAAAGTAACCACAAAAAACAACAAATGACGATAGTGAAGTCCTCTGTAACACTGACAGAAACATGGAACAAAAACCCACAAACACACAGTGAAACACAACAGTTTAAATATGGCTCCCAATCAGAGATAACGAGCCGACAGCTGACACTCGTTACCTCCGATTGGGAGTCAATGACCAAACATAGAAACCAACCCAACAGAAAAGCAAACATAGAAATACACCCAACAGAAAAATAACAACCCTGGCTCAAAATAAAAGTCCATAGAGCCAGACTCTATGGACAGGCTGACTAAATACTTTTTTCCCCCACTGTACTTAAAGATGTCATCCAACTCCCACCAGAGTGTAATGGGGCCCTATTTCATGAGAAAGACAAGAGGGGAACAGAGACATATGCAGACACACACACACACACACAACCTGAACACAGATGACAAATAGACCCAACAATCCTCCACACAAGCGCAAACATAGATCTCAAACATACTAGTTTGCTCTAGATTATACTGTTTTCTCTTGACTCAAAAATCCCCAAACTTTTAAACTCGTATCATAACACTTAGAAACTATTTGGACTGAAGGAACACACATCTGCCAGATCTGTCAACACATCATAAGAGCCAATAACACAGTGTGTCTCTTGTCCATTAATTGTATTTACAGTACATCAGCAGGCTTGGATTAGGGAGCCCACTGATAAAGCAGAGTGGGGTAAGACCTCTAATATCTTAGATGTGCATAGGAAGGAGTGTGGGGAGAAAGTACAGTTACTGTACAGAGCAATGGGGCCAGGAGAGGGGAGTGTGTCAGTGTCAAGGTTTGACTGAAATACCACATGTTCCACAGGCCTACTGTCCCTCTCAATTTCCTCTAATGTTTAAGCACATTTACATGTTTTGCCAAAATATCTTTAGTGCCTTTAGAAAGTATCCATACCCCTCGACTATTTTGTTGTCTTACAGCCTGAATTCAAAATGGATTTTCTTCCTCATCCATCTACACACAATACCCCATAGTGAAAGAGTAAAATGTATTTACTAATTTATTTAAAATGAAATACATAAATATCTAATTTATATAAGTATTCACACCCCTAGTCAATACATTGTAGAAGCACCTTTGGCGGCGATTACAGCTTTGAGTCATCTTGGATATGTCTGTATCAGCTTTGCACATCTGGATACGGGGATTTTCTCCTATTCTTCCTAGCAGATTTTCTCAAGCTACTGTTAAATTAGATGAAGATTGCTGTTTACCGCCGCTCCCCAAGTCTTTCCACAGATTTTCAATGGGATTCAAGTCTGGGCTTTGGCTGAACCACTCAAGGACTTTCACATTCTTGTTCTGAAGCCATTCCAGCATTGCTTTGGCTGTATTCTTGGGGTTATTGTCCTGTTGGAATGTAAATCTTTGCCCCAGTCTAAGGTTGTTTGCAGGTTCTCATCAAGGATTTGCCTGTATTTGGCTCCATTCATTGGTCCCTCTATCCTTAACAGTCTCCCAGTCCCTGCCGCTGAAAAGCATCCCCATAGCATGATGCTGCCACCACCATGCGCCACGGTAGTGATGGTGTTAGACAGGTGATGAGCTGTGCCTGGTTTTCTCCAGACATAGCGCTTTGCATTCAGGCCAAAGTGTTACACTTTTATGTCTCATCAGACCACAGAATATTTTGCCTTATGCTCTCAGAGTCTTTCACGTGCCTTTTTGCAAACTCCAGGCGTGCTGTCATGTGCCTTTTTCTCAGGAGTGGCTTCCTTCTGACCACTCTCCCATAAAGCCCAGATTGGTGAAGTGCTGTAGAAACTGTAGTCCTTCTGGCAGGTTCTCCCATCTCAGCCAAGGAACTCTGTAGTTCTGTCAGAGTGGTCATTGGTTTCTTAGTCACCTCCCTGACTAAGGTCCTTCTTGCCCGGTTGCTCAGTTTGGTCGGATGGCAGCTCTAGGCAGAGTCTGGGGAGTTCGATATTTTTCAATTTCCCAATAATGGAGACCACTGTGCTCTTGGAAACTTTCAACACTCTAGAAATTATACCCTTTCTCAGATTTAGGCCTCATCACAATTCTATCTCGGAGACCTACAGACAGTTCCTTGGACTTCATGGTATAGTTTCTTCTCTGACATGCACTTTCAACTGTGGGACCTTATATAGAAAGGTGTGTTTCTTTCTAAATCATGCCAAACAATTGAATTGGCCACAGGTGGCCTCTAATCAAGTTGTAGTGATATATCAGGGATGACCAAAGGAAATTGGATGCACCGGAGCTACAGTTTTTAAATGAGATATTTCTGTATTTCATTTTCAATAAGTTAGCAAACATTTCTAAAAATACATTTTCACTTTGTCATTATGGGATATTGTGTGTAGATGGATGATAAAAAATATATTTTATCAATTTTTTATTTAGGCTGTAACACAACAAAATGTGGAATAAGTCAAGGGATATGAATACTTTCTGAAGGCACTGTATCTGCCAGGCTAAGTTCCTATATATATTTATATACATAATTAGCCTAAACCAGCTCTTGTCATCATGTAAACACTATGTCTGCACCTCTCTCAGCCTCTTCCTGAGGGAAAAAAATATTTGATCCCCTGCTGATTTTGTAAGTTTGCCCACAGACAAAGAAATGATCAGTCTATAATTTTAATGGTAGGTTTATTTGAACAGTGAGAGACAGAATAACAACAACAAAAATCCAGAAGAATGCATGTCAAAAATGTTATAAATTGATTTGCACTTTAATGAGGGAAATAAGTATTTGACCCCCTCTCAATCAGAAAGATTTCTGGCTCCCAGGTGTCTTTCATACAGGTAACGAGCTGAGATTAGGAGCACACTCTTAAAGGGAGTGCTCCTAATCTCAGCTTGTTGCCTGTATAAAAGACACCTGTCCACAGAAGCAATCAATCAATCAGATTCCAAACTCTCCACCATGGCCAAGACCAAAGAGCTCTCCAAGGATGTCAGGGACAAGATTGTAGACCTACACAAGGCTGGAATGGGCTACAAGACCATCGCCAAGCAGCTTGGTGAGAAGGTGACAACAGTTGGTGCGATTATTCGCAAATGGAAGAAACACAAAAGTACTGTCAATCTCCCTCGGCCTGGGGATCCATGCAAGATCTCACCTCGTGGAGTTGCAATGATCATGAGAACAGTGAGGAATCAGCCCAGAACTACACAGGAGAATCTTGTCAATGATCTCAAGGCAGCTGGGACCATAGTCACCAAGAAAACAATTGGTAACACACTACGCCGTGAAGGACTGAAATCCTGCAGCGCCCGCAAGGTCCCCCTGCTCAAGAAAGCACATATACAGGCCCGTCTGAAGTTTGTCAATGAACATCTGAATGATTCAGAGGAGAACTGGGTGAAAATGTTGTGGTCAGATGAGACCAAAATCGAGCTCTTTGGCATCAACTCAACTCGCCATGTTTGGAGGAGGAGGAATGCTGCCTATGACCCCAAGAACACCATCCCCACCGTCAAACATGGAGGTGGAAACATTATGCTTTGGGGGTGTTTTTCTGCTAAGGGGACAGGACAACTTCACCGCATCAAAGGGACTATGGATGGGGCCATGTACTGTCAAATCTTGGTTGAGAACCTCCTTCCTTCAGCCGGGGCATTGAAAATGGTTTATGGATGGGTATTCCAGCATGACAATGACCCAAAACACACGGCCAAGGCAACAAAGGAGTGGCTCAAGAAGAAGCACATTACGGTCCTGGAGTGGCCTAGCCAGTCTCCAGACCTTAATCCCATAGAAAATCTGTGGAGGGAGCTGAAGGTTCGAGTTGCCAAACGTCAGGCTCGAAACCTTAATGACTTGGAGAAGATCTGCAAAGAGGAGTGGGACAAAATCCCTCCTGAGATGTGTGCAAACCTGGTGGCCAACTACAAGAAACGTCTGACCTCTGTGATTGCCAACAAGGGTTTTGCCACCAAGTACTAAGTCATGTTTTGCAGAGGGGTCAAATACTTATTTCCCTCATTAAAATGCAAATCAATTTATAATATTTTTGACATGCGTTTTTCTGGATTTTTTTGTTGTTATTCTGTCTCTCACTGTTCAAATAAACCTACCATTAAAATTATAGACTGATCATGTTTATGTCAGTGGGCAAACGTACAGAATCAGCAGGGGATCAAATACTTTTTTCCCTCACTGTATCTTCTGAAATGTTCTTGACATAGTGTATACTGAATAGATGGAACTGAGTATACAAAACATTAAGAACACCTGCTCTTTCCATGACATAGACTGACCAGGTGAATCCAGGTGAAAACTATGATCCCTTATTGATGTCACTTATTAAATCCACTTCAAAATCAGTGTAGATGAAGGGTTGAAGACAGGTTAAAGAATAACTTTTAAGCCTTGAGACAATTGAGACATGGATTGTGTGGTAGACATGGATTGTGTGGTCACGTGTGGCTCAGTTGGTAGAGCATGGTGCTTGCAATGCCAGGGTTGTGGATTTGATTCCCACGGGGGACCAGTACGATACGTTTTTCTGGATAAGAGCGTCTGCTAAATCAGTGGTTCCCAACCTGGGGTCCGCGCCAGAGTTCACAGGGGGGGGTGTGATGTCATTTGTTTTGAGGTCAAACATGCAGAAAATGTTCCACTATAATTTAATTGTAAAATTAATACATTTTAAAATGTTATTAAAAATCATATGCTTGCAATGCCAAGACCAATCTAAAAAATAATAATGGTAGAGAAATGTAAAAGCGGTAATTCCCCGAAAAAAATGTGTGCACGTCAATGACCTGCGCTCAATCAGTTTCAGCTAGCAGCTCGTTTTTCCTGCAGTCAGAGCATCACTATTTTATGAATAAAACAACATGTCTAAGAAACGCAAAAGTGCTGATGACTCATCAGCAAAAAAGAAAGTAAGGCTACAGTGGGGAAAAAAAGTATTTAGTCAGCCACCAATTGTGCAAGTTCTCCCACTTAAAAAAAATGAGAGAGGCCTGTAATTTTCATCATAGGTACACGTCAACTATGACAGACAAATTGAGAAAAAAAAATCCAGAAAATCACATTGTAGGATTTTTAATGAATTTATTTGCAAATTGTGGTGGAAAATAAGTATTTGGTCACCTACAAACAAGCAAGATTTCTGGCTCTCACAGACCTGTAACTTCTTCTTTAAAAGGCTCCTCTGTCCTCCACTCGTTACCTGTATTAATGACACCTGTTTGAACTTGTTATCAGTATAAAAGACACCTGTCCACAACCTCAAACAGTCACACTCCAAACTCCACTATGGCCAAGACCAAAGAGCTGTCAAAGGACACCAGAAACAAAATTGTAGACCTGCACCAGGCTGGGAAGACTGAATCTGCAATAGGTAAGCAGCTTGGTTTGAAGAAATCAACTGTGGGAGCAATTATCAGGAAATGGAAGACATACAAGACCACTGATAATCTCCCTCGATCTGGGGCTCCACGCAAGCTCTCACCCCGTGGGGTCAAAATGATCACAAGAACGGTGAGCAAAAATCCCAGAACCACACGGGGGGACATAGTGAATGACCTGCAGAGAGCAGGGACCAAAGTAACAAAGCCTACCATCCGTAACACACTACGCCGCCAGGGACTCAAATCCTGCAGTGCCAGACGTGTCCCCCTGCTTAAGCCAGTACATGTCCAGGCCCGTCTGAAGTTTGCTAGAGTGCATTTGGATGATCCAGAAGAGGATTGGGAGAATGTCATATGGTCAGATGAAACCAAAATATAACTTTTTGGTAAAAACTCAACTCGTCGTGTTTGGAGGACAAAGAATGCTGAGTTGCATCCAAAGAACACCATACCTACTGTGAAGCATGGGGGTGGAAACATCATGCTTTGGGGCTGTTTTTCTGCAAAGGGACCAGGACGACTGATCCGTGTAAAGGAAAGAATGAATGGGGCCATGTATTGTGAGATTTTGAGTGAAAACCTCCTTCCATCAGCAAGGGCATTGAAGATGAAACGTGGCTGGGTCTTTCAGCATGACAATGATCCCAAACACACCGCCCAGGCAACGAAGGAGTGGCTTCGTAAGAAGCATTTCAAGGTCCTGGAGTGGCCTAGCCAGTCTCCAGATCTCAACCCCATAGAAAATCTTTGGAGGGTTGAAAGTCTGTGTTGCCCAGCGACAGCCCCAAAACATCACTGCTCTAGAGGAGATCTGCATGGAGGAATGGGCCAAAATACCAGCAACAGTGTGTGAAAACCTTGTGAAGACTTACAGAAAACGTTTGACCTGTGTCATTGCCAACAAAGGGTATATAACAAAGTATTGAGAAACTTTTGTTATTGACCAAATACTTATTTTCCACCATAATTTGCAAATAAATTCATAAAAAATCCTACAATGTGATTTTCTGGATTTGTTTTCCTCATTTTGTCTGTCATAGTTGACGTGTACCTATGATGAGAATTACAGGCCTCTCTCATCTTTTTAAGTGGGAGAATTTGCACAATTGGTGGCTGACTAAATACTTTTTTTCCCCACTGTATATCTCGAGAGTTATCTTAACTTCGGTTTTATTGAAGGACAGGACTCGGCCAGAATTTGTGGCGAGAAGCTAGCTAATGACAGCATGAAGCCAAGCAAAATGCAACAACACCAGGAAACAAAACACCAGGAGACTATTGGTGAAGGTCAGGATTTTTTTGAGAAGAAGAAGCAGTTGGCAGTTGAAAGAGCAGGCAGTGATTTACACAGAGCCACGGAGGCGTCATTTGAGTGTTTGCTATTAATTGCCAAGGCTAAAAAGCCGCACAATATTGGAGAGCAGCTAATCAAACCCGCCTGCCTGAAAATTGTAGAGAGGCTGTGTGGCCCACAGGTGGTGGATAAAGTGAGAACCGGCCCACTCTCTGACAACACTGTCAAAGACAGAATTGATAAAATGGCTGGAGATTGTCAAAACCAGCTGCACGAGAAGCTTAGGAATGTTCCATTTTTTACATTTTAGTCATTTAGCAGACACTCTTATCCAGAGCGACTTACAGGAGCAATTAGGGTTAAGTTTCTTGCTCAAGGGCACGTCGACAGATTTTTCACCTAGTCGGCTCGGGGATTAGAACCAGCGACCTTTCGGTTACTGGCACAATGCTCTTAACCACCAAGCTACCTTTGCCATTCAGTTGGATGAAACAACAACAGTGTCAGACGAATCCGTGCTCATTGTTTATGTGCAATATCTTGACGGTGATGACTTGAAACAAGACATTCTTATGTCTACCAATCTAGCCACAACAACAACAGGCCAAGATATTTTTATAACTATTTGGATCAAAACGGCATACCTAGCGGATACATTCACTCTCTACAATGAGACAAACAAGCGGATGCAGGGTCCTGAATCAAACGTCATGCAGTGCAAAGACACTCTCAAAGCTTTTGTGCGGAAACTGGAGTACAGAGTTGGAAAAATGTCAAAAGGGGAGCTACAACAATTTCCACTGCTGATGAAACAGTCTGGTGGCACTGTGCCTGCGTCTTTACGCACTGAGTTTACCCGGCACATGAACATACTTCGGGAGGAAATTAAATCCTGTTTTGCCGATGTTGACGAATACTTATCAAAGGAATCGTGGGTGATGGACCCTTACATTTGCAGTCTCGAGGACGTGGAATACCTTGGCTGTGAAGATGAGCTTGCTGACCTTCAAGACGATTCTGTGTCAAATAAATATTTCCACAAGAACGGATACAAAAAGTTTTGGATTGTCAAAGGACATGCTGTTGCACCCAGACTGGCCAAACACGCAGCTACAGGGGTTATTCTACCATTCAGCACTACGTACCTGTCTGAGACGGCCTTCAGCGCTGTCACGCCCTGACCTAGAGAACTCTTGTTGGTCGGGTCAGGGTGTGAGTTTCAGTTTGAGATCTATGTGATGATATTCTATGTTGGAGATCTAGTATGTGTATGTCTAGGTTTGGCCGGGTGTGATTCCCAATCAGAGGCAGCTGTCGCTCGTTGTCTCTGATTGGGGATCATACTTAGGCAGCCATTTTGCCTACCTTAGTTGTGGGATCTTGAATCTGGTTTGGCTTGTTTGTGTGTAGCCATAGTGAGCTTCACGTTACGTTGCTTTTGTTGTTTTTGTCGAGTGTTTATTTGTTCTAATAAACATGTACTCATACCACGCTGCACCTTGGTCTGACCCGTCTCTCAACGACCGTGACAAGCGCGCTTGTAACAATAAAAACAAAAGCCTGTAACAGGCTCAGCTTTTCTTAGATACAAGTAGGGGGGGCTCCAAATGTAAAAAGAAAATATATAATAATAATAATAATAATAATGTAAAACAAATATGCATGTGTGCCATTCAGAGGGTGAATGGGCAGCAACACAAAATATGTGACTAGTTTCAGGAAACTAGGCGCATGTCACTACTTCACAGGAGAGGCATTTGAACGTAAACATCCTTTTTTATCAAAATGCGTTTTTTGGCAGAAATGCCTTCTGGAACATATGAACTTTCATGTGCCTTAATAACAAACGTGTATGCCATCTGTAAATACTGTACAATTTATTTTTAAACATTATGAGCCTAGTTGGTTTAGCCACGGAAAAAGACAGGAACCTTACCGGTAGCCATGATTGGCTGAGATAATGGATGGGCTGGACATGCCGAGAGAGGAGTTCGGATTGGTCTGCCACGTAGCATGCTTCTGTCTATAACATGTGCTGCTCAGTATGTGTAGGTCATCCTTTCTAACGCTGCTTTTTTGAAAGATATAACGAAGAACTGCAAAAGTGTTGCTAATGCTCTCCACTTTCTGGAGGACAGAGTTTTGAAATCAGTGGAACACCCAGTGAAAGCAGAGTATGATGGCTAAGGAGATGGATAAAAATCTGGTATTTGAATGCAAATATGCAGAGGGAGTCAAAAAGAGAACACACAAAAGGCTGTTGTATAAAACACCGGTCTCCGGATTACGTCGTCAAACTAATGGCAACCATGGCATCCGTAACAGAGAGGGAGAAGCGTTCATCCATGGATACGGGTAAGAGAGTCTAGCTAGCTACATTTTCAGATATTATATGTTTCTAATTTAGTCAGAAAGTCTTTTTCATTGCAAGTTAAAGCGTACTGTTAGCTAGCTAGCTAATGTTAGCTGGCTGGCTCGCTAGCTAACGTTACATTTATGATCTGTGTAGTAATATTATTTGGATCTCAGGAAGCCATTTGCTTTGCTAGTTATAGCCTAATGTTAGCTAGCTAGCTAACATTGAACTTAGTTGGTTAGCTTTAGCTACCTGCAGATTCATACATGGTAGTAACGCTATGAGAAACGCAATTTACTTTTAAACTCGGACAAAACAGAGATGCTAGTTCTAGGTCCCAAGAAACAAAGAGATCTGCTGTTGGATCTGACAATTAATCTTGATGGTTGTACAGTTGTCTCAAATAAAACTGTTTAGGACCTCAGCGTTACTCTGGTCCCTGATCTCTCTTTTGACGAACATATTAAGAATATTTAAAGGACAGCTTTTTTCCATCTTCGTAACATTGCAAAGATCAGAATATTTTTGTCCAAAAAGAATGCAGAAAAGCTAATCCATGTTTTTGTCACTTCTAGATTAGACTACTGCAATGCTCTACTCTCCAGCTACCCGGATAAAGCACTAAATAAACTTATGTTAGTGCTAAACACGGCTGCTAGAATCCTGACTAGAACCAACAAATTTGATCATATTACTCCAGTGTTAAGGCTAGGGCTGATTTCAAGGTTTTACTGCTAACCTACAAAGCACTACATGGGCTTGCTCCTACCCAGTATAAACCAGCCTTTAGTCTTGAAATCTTTGGTTGTTTAGTACACTACCATACTCACTCTGCTTAGCACATGGCCTCACATGTCAACCCTTAAAGAGATGGGTGGGGCTAAGGCTTAAGGAGGGTGTGAACGATGCTGAATGGGTGTAGACAAAGAACAGCTCTCCAGTAGGTGTACCAAAACATTCAAGGGCCATTTTCCCAACTTTTATCCAATGTAAAAACCACAATTTCAAATGTTGCTACATAAGACCGTATCGAGCCGGTCGGTCACATATTTAAGTGTCTTTGAACGGGGTATGGTAGTAGGTGCCAAGCGCAATAGTTTTTGTCAAGAACTGCAATGCTGCTGGATTTTTCACGCTCAACAGTTTCCTGTGTGTATTACGAATGGTCCAACACCCTGTGGGAAGCATTGGAGTAAACATGGGCCAGCATCTCTGTGAAACGCTTTCGAAACCTTGTAGAGTCCATGCCGCGACGAATTGAGGCTGTTCTGAGGGCAAAGGGGGGTGCAACTCAATATTAACTCAATATGCAACTCAACTGTTCTGAGGGGGTGGGGGGTGCAACTCAGGGTGTTCCTAATGTTAAGTATGAATGGTAAGAGACCATTCATTTTTTTATTTTTTTATTTTATTTTTTTTATTTTTTATTTCACCTTTATTTAACCAGGTAAGCCAGTTGAGAACAGGTTCTCATTTACAACTGCGACCTGGCCAAGATAAAGCAAAGTAGTGCAATAAAAACAACACAGAGTTACATATGGGGCAAAGAAAAAAACATAAAGTCAGAAAATACAACAGAAAATATATATACAGTGTGTGCAAATGTAGCAAGCTATGGAGGTAAGGCAATAAATGGGCCACAGTGCAGAATAATTACAATAGTATTAACACTGGAATGCTAGATGTGCAAGAGATTATGTGCAAATAGAGATACTGGGGTGCAAAAGAGCAAATCAAATAACAATATAGGGATGAGGTAGTTGGGTGGGCTAACTCCAGATGGGCTGTGTACAGGTGCAGCGATCGGCAAGGTGCTCCGACAACCGATGCCCAAAGTTCATGTGCCTATCTGTAGAGGAGAGAAGAGCTGGAGGACACAGGCAGACCAGTGTCATGGTTGTCATCAGGAGGAATCCATGATAGATCCTATCTCCTCCCACTCAGCTATTCCTCATTGAGGACGTGGTCCTCGTTCCACCCTATCAATCAATCAGCCAACCAGAGAGCAGCTGCAGGTGCCATGCTGACCTCGCTGGTCATCCAGATTGACAGCTTTTTCGATTTTCTGAGAAGACACACACACACTCTTGCAAGGTGGCATCAAGGCTTGACATTGTAAAGAGCTACAATGACTCAAACGTCAATGGTTAGTGAAGTTAGGGGACTGGCACATTGTAGTTGCTGAGTTGGTCTTAAAGGGGAACACTGTAGGGGTGGGAGGGGTGCGTCACTTGAGTGGGTTGAGTTACTGACGTGATCTTCCTGTCTGGGTTGGCGCCCCCCCCTTGGTTTGTGCTGTGGTGGAGACCTCTGTGGGCTATACTCGGCCTTGTCTCAGGATTGTAAGTTGGTGGTTGGGGATATCCCTCTAGTGGTGCGGGGGCTGTGCTTTGGCGGAGTGGGTGGGGTTATATCCTTCCTGTTTGGCCCTGTCCGGGGGTTTCTTCGGATGGGGCCACAGTGTCTCCGGACCGCTCCTGTCTCAGCCTCCAGTATTTATGCTGCAGTAGTTTATGTGTCGGGGGGCTGGGGTTAGTTGGTTATACCTGGAGTACTTCTCCTGTCTTATCCAGTGTCCTGTGTGAATTTAAGTATGCTCTCTCTAATTCTCTCGTTCTCTCTTTCTCTCTGAGAACCTGAGCCCTAGGACCATACGTCAGGACTACCGGGCATGATGACACCTTGCTGTCCCCAGTCCGCCTGGCCTTGCTGCTATTCCAGTTTCAACTGTTCTGCCTGCGGCTACGAAACCCCCTACCTGTCCCAGACCTGCTGTTTTCAACTCTTTAATGATCGGCTATGAAAAGCCAACTGAGAGACCTGAGCCCTAGGACCATACGTCGGGACTACCGGCCGTGGTGACTCCTTGCTGTCCCCAGTCCGCCTGGCCTTGCTGCTATTCCAGTTTCAACTGTTCTGCCTGCGGTTATGGAACCCCTACCTGTCCCAGACCTGCTGTTTTCAACTCTTAATGATCGGCTATGAAAAGCCAACTGAGATTTATTCCTGATTATTATTTGACCATGCTTGTCACTTATGAACATTTTTGAACATCTTGGCATGGTTCTGTTATAATCTCCACCCGGCACAGCCAGAAGAGGACTGGCCACCCCTCATAGCCTGGTTCCTCTCTAGGTTTCTTCCTAGGCTTTCGCTTTTCTAGGGAGTTTTTCCTAGCCACCGTGCTTCTACACCTGCATTACTAGCTGTTTGGGGTTTTAGGCTGGGTTTCTGTACAGCACTTCGAGATATTAGCTGATGTAAGAAGGGCTATATAAAATAAAATTGATTGAAATTGATTGTAGACCCATATCTACAGTGGGGGAAAAAAGTATTTAGTCAGCCACCAATTGTGCAAGTTCTCCCACTTAAAAAGATGAGAGAGGCCTGTAATTTTCATCATAGGTACACGTCAACTATGACAGACAAATTTGGTGGCTGACTAAAAAAATTGAGAAAAATAAATCCAGAAAATCACATTGTAGGATTTTTAATGAATTTATTTGCAAATTATGGTGGAAAATAAGTATTTGGTCAATAACAAAAGTTTCTCAATACTTTGTTATATACCCTTTGTTGGCAATGACACAGGTCAAACGTTTTCTGTAAGTCTTCACAAGGTTTTCACACACTGTTGCTGGTATTTTGGCCCATTCCTCCATGCAGATCTCCTCTAGAGCAGTGATGTTTTGGGGCTGTCGCTGGGCAACACGGACTTTCAACTCCCTCCAAAGATTTTCTATGGGGTTGAGATCTGCACACTGGCTAGGCCACTCCAGGACCTTGAAATGCTTCTTACGAAGCCACTCCTTCGTTGCCCGGGCGGTGTGTTTGGGATCATTGTCATGCTGAAAGACCCAGCCACGTTTCATCTTCAATGCCCTTGCTGATGGAAGGAGGTTTTCACTCAAAATCTCACAATACATGGCCCCATTCATTCTTTCCTTTACACGGATCAGTCGTCCTGGTCCCTTTGCAGAAAAACAGCCCCAAAGCATGATGTTTCCACCCCCATGCTTCACAGTAGGTATGGTGTTCTTTGGATGCAACTCAGCATTCTTTGTCCTCCAAACACAACGAGTTTAGTTTTTACCAAAAATTTATATTTTGGTTTCATCTGACCATATGACATTCTCCCAATCCTCTTCTGGATCATCCAAATGCACTCTAGCAAACTTCAGACGGGACTGGACATGTACTGGCTTAAGCAGGGGGACACGTCTGGCACTGCAGGATTTGAGTCCCTGGCGGCGTAGTGTGTTACTGATGGTAGGCTTTGTTACTTTGGTCCCAGCTCTCTGCAGGTCATTCACTAGGTCCCCCTGTGTGGTTCTGGGATTTTTGCTCACCGTTCTTGTGATCATTTTGACCCCACGGGGTGAGATCTTGCGTGGAGCCCCAGATCGAGGGAGATTATCAGTGGTCTTGTATGTCTTCCATTTCCTAATAATTGCTCCCACAGTTGATTTCTTCAAACCAAGCTGCTTACCAATTGCAGATTCAGTCTTCCCAGCCTGGTGCAGGTCTACAATTTTGTTTCTGGTGTCCGTTGACAGCTCTTTGGTCTTGGCCATAGTGGAGTTTGGAGTGGGACTGTTTGAGGTTGTGGACAGGTGTCATTTATACTGTTAACAAGTTCAAACAGGTGCCATTAATACAGGTAACAAGTGGAGGACAGAGGAGCCTCTTAAAGAAGAAGTTACAGGTCTGTGATTTTCTGGATTTTTTTTTCTCAATTTGTCTGTCATAGTTGATGTGTACCTATGATGAAAATTACAGGCCTCTCTCATCTTTTTAAGTGGGAGAACTTGCACAATTGGTGGCTGACTAAATACTTTTTTCCCCCACTGTACCTGTATAAAGCCCTTGTCACAATCAAGCACGGACACACACGCAAATACAATGCTCCAGCACCAAATCAGCATAGCAGCCTTCTCCCCTGTCCCCCTGAACTCTGTGTGTCAGCCAAAGTCGTCCCAAATCCCTCCGTGATTACCCTGTGGGTCAAGTGTCAGCCTGGGAGACGAGGCGAGGCAAGGGGAGCCCTCCCCGGCGTGGTCAGAAAAACAAAACACATGACACACATTCTCAACGCCAAACACATCACACACACAGCCAGCCCAGAGCAGAGCAACATACAGACAGCTGTCCTCTCACCCTGTGTCTAATGCACAAAGACAGTAGATAATGAACCGATTAGATGCACCAAGATATCCATCAGTCTCTGAAGGGGAGTTAGAGCGGTAAGACGATGGTGAACCCACGGTGCGTAGGGCCGGCGGTGTGACCCTACGTCTGGGGAGATGGGTCATTGGAGAGTCACTCCACTTGGATTACTTCACTAGAATATCAAAACGGCGCAGTATAACTTGCTTTGTCTCTAGGACCTTTGACCACAATAGGATTATGACTTTATTGGGAATAGGGTTCATATGGAAAAACAGTGTTTCACACACACACACACACACACACACACACACACACACAATGGTGTCACTTACAGCACATTTGATAGTGTGTCAATTCACACACAAACAGCGGTGATATTCCAGACCTGTTTACACAGACAGGGTAGGATCTCAGAGCAGGAATCCAGGGGGCTTTGAGTATATTTAGGTCTGCCAGAGGATTCCCCTCTACCCCCTCCATCCACACCCTCCCTCAGGACCCCAGAGTAGAGGTTCAATTTTAGGGTTGAGCTCAAATCCAATCCCCCAGGACTGTCTAGTCTAATCTGGCTCAACACTCATTTGCAGTCTGCAGACATCTTGTTACTGCTGGTTGGCTGGCTGGCTGGCTGGTTGGCTGTCTGGCTGCTGAGGATGCAAACATTACCACAGAACCCGTCCCCTATTCAAAGAAATGGCAGACTATCTACAGCAGTGTCTCAACTCCAGTACGCATTATTGTTGTAGCCTCGGACAAATACCTGATTCAACCAGTCAAGTGCTTGATGATTAGTTGACTAGTTGAATCAGGTGCGCTTGTCGGATGCTACAACAAGAATGCGTAGTGTTGGGGATACTTGAGGTCAAGGGTTGGGAAACACTGATCTACAGTCTCCACAGTGACAACTCAACTAAATAATTTAAACACAATGATAAAGTCAGGGTTTTAAATTTGTTTTAAAGTCTATCTGGGTTTGGACCTGAAGAAAACCATGGTCATCCGATCCAACAGTCATAACCCAGCCCGCCCCACCCAAAACATGATGGAAGCAGGCCTAAGGTACCAACCACACCAGTGTACTCCTTCCCCAAGCCCAGAATAACACCACCGCCCGGCGCCCACCCACAGAGCGGTAGGCAGCACAGCACAGAGCTCCCACTCTCCACCACCCGCACCCAACCCTGTCTGCAGTGACTGACGCCTTATAGCAGGCCTTGGCAACTCCAGTCCTCGGGGGCCTGATTGGTGTCACACTTTTGCCCCATGCCTAGCAAACACAGCTGATTTAAACTAATTGCATTTTTAACTGAAGATCATGATTAGTTGATTATTGGAGTCAGGTGTGTTAGCTGGGGCAGAAGTGTGACACCAATCAGGCCCCCGAGGACTGGAATTGCCCAGGCCTGCCTTACAGGCTATGATTGATGACCATGTTTCTGTAGAGCCTGTCACTTTCTGACCGTCAGACAGGAGTTTTGGTTAAAATTATTTGTATTATTTCTCTGGTTTTAAGTCTGACCAGCCCAGCTGCTCAGGGGTGTGGGCAGTGTGTGTGTGCGCGCACGTGGACATATGTGGTTTTTCCATGCTCTCAGTTGTCCAGGTATGTGTAATGAAATCTCCGGTCTTGTTTTGAAAACCCTGGGAGTTCCACTAATTTTCACATTTGAGGCTTTTCTGTGGACCTCAGAGGGGAGTGGGCCGGGGCTGTCTCTCCTCCTCACCCAGACCTAGTCCCAGGGAACTGTCTAGCCCAGCTCATGTACTGCTTCATTTGGGAGTGGGTTTAAAAAGTAAAACAAACACTAGCCTCAAAGAGAGAAAAAACACCCTCCATCCTGAACACTGTCTTCACACTGAGAAACCCCTGTTGTGGGAAGAAACATCGAAGAGAGTGATGGACATTGGTTTGCAGTCACATCTAAAGGCAGCTCTGTGTGTGTGTGTGTGTGTGTCTGTGTGTGTGACTGTGTGTGTGTGTGTGTGTGTGTGTATGAATTGTGTATGTGTGATGAGGTGTGAATGATGGTGTCAGGCGCAGGAGGTAAAACACAGAAATCAAGAGTTTATTCAGTGTACAATAATGTAGCGCATATAGCGACAGAACGAAACTAGCACAAGGGGAAATCATTGGCTGCATTCTTTTTATTTATTTATTTTATTTAACCTTTATTTAACCAGGTAAGCCAGTTGAGAACAAGTTCTCATTTACAACTGCGACCTGGCCAAGATAAAGCAAAGCAGTGCGATAAAAACAACAACACAGAGTTACATATGGGGTAAACAAAACATAAAGTCAAAAATACAACAGAAAATATATATACAGTGTGTGCGAATGTAGTAAGTTATGGAGGTAAGGCAATAAATAGGCCATAGTGCAAAATAGTTACAATTTCGTATTAACACTGGAATGATAGATGTGCAAAATATGATGTGCAAATAGAGATACTGGGGTGAAAATCAGCAAAATAAATAACAATATGGGGATGAGATAGTTGGGTGGGCTAATTTCAGAATGGCTGTGTACAGGTGCAGTGATCGGTAAGCTGCTCTGACAACTGATGCTTAAAGTTAGTGAGGGAGATAAGAGTCTCCACCTTCAGAGATTTTTGCAGTTCGTTCCAGTCATTAGCAGCAGAGAACTGGAAGGAATGGCGGCCAAAGGAGGTGTTGGCTTTGGGGATGACCAGTGAGATATACCTGCTGGAGCGCAGACTATGGGTGGGTGTTGCTATGGTGACCAGTGAGCTAAGATAAGACAGGGATTTGCATAGCAGTGATTTATAGATGACCTGGAGCCAGTGGGTTTGGCGATGAATATGTAGTGAGGGCCAGCCAACAAGAGCGTACAGGTCACAATGGTGGGTAGTATATGGGTAAAGTACAAGTAGCTCATCCGAGCTACCCACTCTCACAACGAACAATCACTCACAAAGGACAAGGGGGCAGAGGGAACACTTATACACAGACTAATGAGGGAATGAGTACCAGGTGTGTGTGATTGACAAGACAAGACAAGACAAATGGAGTGATGATAAATGGAGCGGTAGTGGCTAGTAAGCCGGTGACGACGAACGCCGAAACCTGCCCGAGCAAGGAGGAGGGGCAGCCTCGGCTGAATTCGTGACAGTACCCCACCCTTGACGCGCAGCTCCAGCAGCGCGCCGACACCGGCCTCTGGGACGGCCAGGAGGACGCGGAGCAGGGCGAGTCGGATGGCGACGATGGAAGTCCCTCAGCAGAGAGGGATCGAGGATATCCCTCACCGGGACCCAGCACCGTTCCTCCGGACCGTACCCTTACTGAAGGCCCCCCACCCGGTGCCTCGAATCCAGGATGGACCGGACAGAGTACGCCGGCGCCCCCTCGATGTCCAAAGGAGGTGGAGGGACCTCCTGCACCTCAGACTCCTGGAGCGGACCAGCCACCACCGGCCTGAGGAGAGAAGAGGGGTTAATACGGTAATCAGGGGGGAGTAATAACCTATATGTGACCTCGTTGATTCTCCTCAGGACTTTGAACGGCCCTACAAACCGCGGGCTCAGCTTCCGGCAGGGCAGGCGGAGGGGCAGATTCCGGGTCGAGAGCCAGACCCGATCCCCCGGTACAAAGACGGGTCCTCACTGCGGTGACGGTCAGCGTTGGCATTCTGACGACGCACGGCGCGTTGGAGGTGAACATGGGCAGCGTTCCACGTCTCCTCCGCGCGCCAAAACCAGTCATCCAACGCAAGAGCTTTGGTCTGGCTCTGGTGCCAGAACCGGTTGATAACCTAAAACACACTGAAATGGCATTAGGTTCATAGAGGAGTGGCGGAGAGAGTTCTGGGCATATTATGCCCATGGCAGGAACACCGACCACTCCCCCGGCCGGTCCTGGCAATAGGACCTCAGGAACCTACCCACATCCTGATTAACCCGTTCCACCTGCCCATTACTCTCAGGGTGGAACCCAGAGGTCAGGCTGACTGAGACTCCCAGACGTTCCATGAACACCTTCCAGACTTTTGACGTGAACTGGGGACCTCGGTCTGACACTATATCCTCTGGTACCCCGTAGTGCCGGAAGACGTGTGTAAACAGGGCCTCCGCAGTTTGCAGAGCCGTGGGGAGACCGGGCAGAGGAAGAAGGCGGCAGACCTTCGAAAAGCGGTCCACAACAACCAGGATGGTGGTGTTCCCTTGAGAGAGGCAGATCAGTTAAAAAATCAACACTCAAATGAGACCATGGTCGTTGTGGAACTGGTAAATGTTTTAACTTACCCGCTGGGAGGTGCCTAGGTGCCTTACTCTGGGCGCAAACTGAGCAGGAGGAAACATACACCCACACGTCCTTAGCCAAGGTAGGCCACCAGTACTTTTCGGTCAGGCAGCGCAATGTACGACCGATACCTGGGTGACCAGAGGAAGGTGACGTGTGTGCCCAGTAGATCAGACGATCACGGATAAGCGCAGGCACGTACTGCAGCCCAGCTGGACATTGCGGTGGAGATGGATCTGTGCGTAATGCCTGCGCTATATCCGCGTCCATCGCCCATATTACCGGCGCCACAATGCAGGAGTCTGGCAGTATGGGGGTATTGTCTCTGGGCCTCTCCTCTGTATCATACAGCCGGGACAGTGCGTTTGCCTTCACGTTCTTCGTAACCGGAATGTATGACAGTGTGAAATCAAACCGGGTGAAGAATAGGGCCCACCTGGCCTGGCGAGGGTTCAGCCTCCTCGCATACCGGATGTACTCCAGGTTACGGTGGTCCGTCCAGACTGGGAATGGGTGTTTCGCCCCCTCGAGCATATGTCTCCACACTGTCAGAGCTCGGACAACAGCCAACAGCTCCCGATCTCCAACGCCGTAGTTCTGCTCCGCCGGGCTGAGCTTCTTTGAGAAGAACGCACAGGGGCGGAGCTTAGGTGGCGTGCCCGAGCGTTGAGGCAGGACTGCTCCCATCCCAACCTCGGACGCATCCACCTACCACTACGAACGGTAGTGATGGATCGGAGTGGGCCAGTTCCGGGGCCGAGGTGAACAGTTCCCTCAGGTTACTGAAGGCTCTGTCAGCCTCAGCAGACCAGCGGAGCCGGGACGGCCCACCCTTCAACAGAGATGTAATGGGAGCTGCGACCTTGCCAAAGCCCCAGATAAACCTCCGATAGGCCAATTGCGCACGGCTACAATGCGGTCACCCTCCATCTCCACACCTGTGGTAGAAATGTGGTATCCGAGGAAGGAGACGGATTGCTGGAAAAACTTACATTTTTCTGCCTTAGCATAAAAGTAATTTTCCAACAGTCGGGCCAGTAATTTGCGACCAGGGACACATGCTCGGCGCGCGTAGCGGAATACACCAAGATGTCGTCGATGTAGACCACTACACCGCGACCAAGCATGTCCCGAAACACCTCGTTCACAAAGGACTGGAAGAGTGAGGGAGCATTCATCAAACCATAGGGCATCACCAGGTATTCATAATGCCCCGTGGTTGTGCTGAATGCTGTCTTCCACTCATCTCCCTCTCGGATACGCACCAGGTTGTACGCACTCCTGAGATCTAATTTAGTGAAGAAGCGCGCTCCATGCAATGACTCAACCACTGACGGAATGAGGGGGAGAGGATAACTAAATATAATCGTCTCCCTGTTCAGTGGTCGATAATCAATGCACGGGTGCAGACCGCCGTCTTTCTTCTTCACAAAAAAGAAACTCGAGGAGGAGGGTGAAGTGGAGGGACGTATGTACCCCTGGCGCAGGGACTCGGTGACGTATGTCTCCATAGCCTCCGCCTGCGACAGGGGATACACATGACTCCTGGGAGGTACAGCGTCTACCCGAAGGTTTATTGCGCAATCCCCCGCCCGATGAGGTGGTAATTTAGTCGCTTTATATTTAGAGAAGACTTGTGCCAGATCATGGTATTCGGGGGGAATGCGCACGGTGGAGGCACCGTCTGATGGGGCTTGGAATGGATAGGGGAACTAATTAAATGCCCTGGCGGTGTGCGAAAGTTTTGTCCATAAAGTTCCCAGCTGCGCCTGAATCGACTAGCGCCTTACACTGGGGAACTCTCATGTGATCAGGGAAGTATATGGGTATGGTACAGTGCTCAGCAGAGGGCTCTGAACAAGAGTGGGTGCTCAATACCTGGGGTGATGCGAGAGTGCCCTGCCGGCCGCCTCCTGACCCAAAAGAGCGCTGACGACAACATGTGGTGGAATGTCCCTCGTGCCATCCGAGTGGCACTGGCGCTGTCGTCCTCCGCTCTCTCGGTGCGCGGTACCACCCAGCTCCATGAGCTCTGGATCCGGCAGACCTACTCCAGGACGTCCTCTGGTTGCCAGCAGGTTATCCAGACGAATGGCCATGTCCACCAGTTCGGTAAAAGACAAACTGGTGTCACGGCAGGCTAGCTCCCGTCGGACATCCTCCCGTAGATGGCACCGGAACTGGTTGATCAGGGCCGGCTCGTTCCACCCGGACCCTGCTGCCAGGATCCGGAACTCCAGCGCGAACTCCTGTACTATCCTCGTCCCCTGCCTCAAGTGGACCAGCTGCTCACCCGCCTCTCGACCCTCGGGCGGGTGATCGAAAACCGCCCGAAATAGGCGGGCGAACTCCCTGTAGTCCTCCAACACGGCTCCTCCTTCTCTCCAAACCGCGTTGGCCCACTCCAGGGCTTTCCCCGACAGGCAGGAAATGAGGACGGACACCTGCTCTCGATCTGATGGCACCGGCCTGACACTGGAGCAGTACAGCTCCAGTTGGAGAAGGAATCCCTGACATAGAGCCGGCGTCCCATCGAACGCCCGAGGTCGGGATATCTGGATCCCTCCGGGTGCTGTGATGTAGGTGGCTGGATCCGGTTGGCCTGCTGGTCTCGACAGATCGGTACCTCTTCTCTCCAGGCGTTGGACGACCTGAAGAACACAATCCATCGCTTCCCCCAAGCTGGCCAGCATCGTGGAATGCTCCTGGACCCTTGCCACGATTCCAGGTGTGCGCTCTTCTCCCACTGACTCCATAGCTGGTGAGTGATTCTGTGATGAGGTGTGAATGACGGAGTCAGGCACAGGAGGTAAAACACCGAAATCAAGAGTTTATTCAGTGTACAATAATGTAGCGCATATAGCGACAGAACGAAACTAGCACAAGGGAAAATCAACCTTGGCTGCATACAAGTAAAGAGCTCATCCGAGCTACTCACTCACACAACAAACAATCACTCACAAAAGGACAAGGGGGCAGAGGGAACACTTATACACAGACTAATGAGGGAATGAGTACAAGGTGTGTGTGATTGACAAGACAAATGGAGTGATGATAAATGGAGCGGTAGTGGCTAGTAAGCCGGTGACGACAAACGACAAAACCTTCCCGAGCAAGGAGGGTCAGCCTCGGCTGAATTCGTGACAGTATGAGCGTGTGTGTGTGTGTGTGCTTGCGTGCGTGAATGCATGCGTACTTGTGTGCATTTTCGTTCATGTGTCCAGCTCAAATAAGAATGAGGAAACCAATAAAGCCACAAAATGTTGGCCCTGTGGAACAAAAGCAGCTTATCCTCCAATTTCATGCCAGCGAGACTCCCAGGCCCAGAGCTGACAGACGCTCATTAATTGAAGTTGATCTTTAAGGAAAGTACAAGAGGACTACAGTACTGCATCAGCACAGATCTGCAGCCGGAGCCACATAACACAGGTGGAGGGAAAGAGGAGAGGGGAGAAGAGAGGGGAGAGGAGAAGAGAGGGGAGAGGAGCAGAAAGAGGAGGGGAGAGGAGAAGAGAGGGGAGAAGAGAGGGGAGAGGAGAGGGGAGAGGAGCAGAGAGAGGAGGGGAGAAGAAGAGAGGGAGAGGAGAGAGAGGAGAGGGGAGAGGAGAAGAGAGGGGAGAGGAAAGGAAAGAGGAGGGAGGAGAGAGGAGCGCAGTAGAGCAGCTGTTCAAGCCCTTCCCTTCCTCACAGCCCAGCCTCCTTGTTTTATAGAAACGCAGCAGAAAGCAAAGTTCTCAGATTAGTGTTGTATGTTCTCTGAACATATGTGGTATTGATATGGTATTGGTGCGGTACTGTTCTGCTGCTGGGGAGAAAACTAGGGTGGCTGCTGCTGTTATGGTAATGTGTGGTAATGATAACACTTGTCTTGAAGAGGTGACCCTATTAGTGACATAATGACTCTTCCATAAAAATAGATAAAACAACTTTCCTAAGAGATCAACTGTAAGACACGCTGAGCTTGTATGTTCTCATTTACACATGTGAGCCGTCTGAAGACATACATGGTACTACATGTAGCCATGTAGCCATGTCTGAGTAATTAGCGGCTGCATCTAGGCCTGACACACCTGTAATAACGGTCCAGGCTACAGCAGAATAGCTGCTACTCTCTCTGCCATACACACTTTGAGTCATATGTAACCGGATACCCACCATACTCTACCTAAGTACTCAGACTCATCAGAACAGCCAGACTCACTCCAGCAGTCAACACAGAGAGAAAGAAAGAGAGAGAAGGGAAGGCCCACTTTACTACTTGATAGGAACTAGTAAAAATTTTTGAAAGATATAACGTTAGCCATCGAGAACTACAAAAGTTTAGCTACTTTTCTCAACAACATTGATGCCCTGTATTTAGCAGGCGCTATAGACAGATCACTTGGAAAAAGTTGTGATGGGCTACTTTCTGCACACATCACGGTCAGTGTGAACCGGAGTGACTTGACACAATGCTGGCCAAACAAGATGTAGCTACAAACAAAATGGAGTTAAATGGTTCCCGTCTGCCATGAAGCATTCATCTATGCATATGGGTAAGAGTCTATCTCCATTTTTAGATATTATAACATTTAAGTCATTTAGCAGACGCTCTTATCCAGAGCGACTTACAGTTAGTGAGTGCATACATTTTCATACTGTTTCTAATTATACGTTTCGAATTGTCAGAAAGTATTTTTCATTGCAAGTTTAAGTGTACTATTAGCTAGCTAGCGAACGTTAACTTGCTGGCTCGCTAGCTAATGTTACGTGTATGATCTGTGTAGTAATATTATTTGAATCAGAAAAACATTTGCATTGCTAGTTATAGCCTAATGTTAGCTAGCTAACATTGAACCTAGTTGTTAGCTTTAGCTACCTGCAGATTCATACTACAGCTATGACAATGTTTGTTTTGGTAGTAGTACGAGTTGGGATTATGCCGGTTCATTGTTTAGCTAGCTAGCTACATGTCTAAACAAAAGACTCCACTTCGTCAGATGATACATGACCCATCAAGTTAGCCAGGTGTGTCTGGGGGTGATTACAGCCATCTATTGTACTTTATGAACATGTGTACATGTCTAGACAATAGTGACCCATCCACTTAGCTAGATGTGGCAGGGGGGTGGTTGTAGCATTTCTTTCACATGACCCATCAATTTAGACAAGTGTGTCTGGGTACGCTTTTTCTAATAATTATAAAATATTTTTAAATTTGGACACTTTCTGTTTTGGATATTGCTATTATGCAAATATGCAAGTAATTATTTCACTGTAGTTTCCACCTTCTGTATCCTGTGCATGTGACAAATAAACTTAGATTTTATTTGATAGTGTGTGTGTTTACCAGAGACAGTAATGTGAAGAACAACATGACCTGCACCAAAGACAGATTAGGATATAGGCCAAGGATATTGTCTAGACCTAACATGATCAGAACATTAAACCTTTAATCTCAAGGGAAGATAGGTTAAATGTTAAAAGTATTTCACTGCAAGAATTACCACAATTATTTTTGTTCTTCAAATTATGTATTTTATTAAAACAGAAAAACGAAGTAAAAAGCCCAAATTATCTTTACAATAAAAGAAAGGTTAAATTAAAAAATCAAACAAACTGTGTGATGGGCACTTTTTCCAAAATAAACAGAACAGATGCTCAATTTAGTTCTGGGTCCATGTGTTAAGAGAAGAGATCGAACTAAATCAGGTAAATTAGTGAAATAATTCTTTTTGTGAATTGCAGTATGTCATTTATTCTAAAAAATACTTTAAACAACGGACCCACAGATTTCTTCTTAAAGAATCTTGTAAGTATGCTGACTTCCACAGGTTTCAAGCTTCCTTTTAAGAGGCATTTTCTCAGCTATCTACAATAGAGGTATGATTGAAGAATGAAGGAGGTGTTAATAGCTTTGCTACACAGAAAGCAGCAGTTGACTACTCCATTGTCAACACTTTGATTAAATGAGTAGACCTATATCAATATATTTTGAAAATACCATTTAAGTATCATTAGCTTTTAAAACAATTCAATCTGTTTTATTTTATTATATTTTGGACAAGAGTGAGGCGATCGCTCCACTAGCCTACCTATTGTTCCTACAGTGATGAGGATTCACCATCTTCATCCAATGTTTTCAGAATTTACCTGCATATAATCGCCAAAAAGCCTACCAGTATGCAAATTGGGGAGGCAAATGAACGGCTCTCTTACCGATGCGATTTGGTAGGTTAATGACGAGTCACTGTTTGGCATGTCCTGATGGACCTCATATGTAAAACACAAATGAGATCTTTAGTTTACTTGTCCCAATGCGATACCTGTGATGAGGTGGTGATGAAGGAGTCAGGCGCAGGAGGGTAAATCACAGAATAACAGGCTTTAATCCGCAAAATACAGGTTTACGCAGTCCACAAACTTTAACACACTCTAGGGCACAAAACAGGCGCACTGGAAAATACAAGGCATCGGGAAAAATACTCCTGTCCATACACAATACACAAGCTCCACCGAGCTTCACTAACCTCTACAAATAAACAATCACCCACAAGGACAAGGGGGCAGAGGGAACACTTATACACGGACTAATTAGGGGAATAGAACCAGGTGTGTGTGATTGACAAGACAATTGTGATGATGATTGGGGCAGCAGTGGTTAGTACTCCGGTGACGACGAACGCCGAAGCCTGCCCGTACAAGGAGGGGAGGCAGCCTCGGTGGAAGTCGTGACAGTACCCCACCTTTGACGCGCGGCTCCAGCAGCGTGCCGACCCCGGCCTCTGGGACGGCCAGGAGGACACGGAGCAGGGCGAGCCAGATAGCGACGGTGGAAATCCTGTAACATGGAGGGATTGAGGATATCCCTCACCGGGACCCAGCACGTTCCTCCGGACCGTACCCCTCCCACTCCACGAGGTACTGAAGGCCCCCTACCCGACGCCTCGAATCCAGGATGGCACGGACAGAGTACGCCGGGGCCCCCTCAATGTCCAGAGGAGGTGGAGGAACCTCCCGCACCTCAGACTCCTGGAGCGGACCAACCAACACCGGCCTGAGGAGAGACACATGAAACGAGGGGTTAATACGGTAATCAGGGGGAAGTAACAACCTATACGTAACCTCGTTAATTCTCCTCAGGACTTTGAACGGCCCCACAAACCGCGGGCTCAGCTTCCGGCAGGGCAGGCGGAGGGGCAGATTCCGGGTCGATAGCCAGACCTTTGATCCCCCGGTACGAAGACCGGGGCCTCCCTGCGGTGACGGTCAGCGTTGTCCTTCTGACGACGCACGGCGCGCTGGAGGTGAACGTGGGCAGTGTCCCACGTCTCCTCCGCGCGCCGAAACCAGTCATCCCCCGCAGGAGCCTCGGTCTGGCTCTGGTGCCACAGTGCCAGAACCGGTTGGTAACCTAAAACACATTGGAATGGTGTTAGGTTAGTAGAGGAGAGAGAGTTCTGGGCATATTCTGCCCATGGCAAGAACACCGACCACTCCCCCGGCCCGTCCTGGCAGTAGGACCGCAGGAACCTACCCACATCCTGATTTACACGTTCCACCTGCCAATTACTCTCGGGGTGGAACCCAGAGGTCAGGCTGACCGAGACCCCCAGACGTTCCATGAACGCCTTCCAGACCTTGGACGTGAACTGTGGACCTCGGTCAGACACTATATCCTCTGGTACCCCGTAGTGCCGGAAGACATGTGTAAACAGGGCCTCCGCAGTTTGCAGAGCCGTGGGGAGACCGGGCAGAGGAAGGAGGCGGCAGGCTTTAGAAAAGTGGTCCACAACGACCAGGATGGTGGTGTTAACTTGGGAGAGGGGAAGATCAGTTAGAAAATCCACACTTATGTGAGACCATGGTCGTTGTGGAACTGGTAAAGGTTGTAACTTACCAGCTGGGAGGTGCCTAGGTGCCTTACTCTGGGCGCACACTGAGCAGGAGGAGACATACACCCTCATGTCCTTAGCCAAGGTAGGCCACCAGTATTTTACGGTCAGGCAGCGCACTGTACGGCCGATACCTGGGTGACCAGAGGAGGGTGACGTGTGTGCCCAGTAGATCAGACGATCACGGATAAGAGCAGGCACGTACTGTAGCCCATCTGGACACTGAGGTGGAGAGGGATCCATGTGTGCGTAATGCCTGCTCTATATCCGCGTCCATCGCCCATACTACCGGCGCCACAATGCAGGAGGGGAGTGTTGTTTCTGGGCCTCTCCTCTGTGTCATACAGCCGGGACAGCGCGTCTGCCTTCACGTTCTTCGTACCCGGGATATATGATAGAGTGAAATCAAACCGGGTGAAGAATAGGGCCCATCTGGCCTGGCGAGGATTCAGCCTCCTCGCTACCCGGATGTACTCCAGGTTACGGTGGTCCGTCCAGACGAGGAAAGGGTGTTTTGTCCTCTCGAGCCAATGCCTCCACACGGTGAAAGCTCGGACAACAGCCAACAGCTCTCGATCACCAACGCCGTAGTTCTGCTCCACCGGGCTGAGCTTCTTCGAAAAGAACGCACAGGGGTGAAGCTTGGGTGGCGTACGCGAGCGTTGAGACAGGACAGCTCCTATCCCAACCTCGGATGCATCCACCTACACTACGAACGGTAGTGATAGATCGGGGTGGGCCAGTACTGGGGCTGAGGTGAACAGACCCTGCAGTTTTCTGAAGGCCAGGTCAGCCTCAGCAGACCAGCGGAGCCGGGATGGCCCACCCTTCAACAGGGAGGTAATGGGAGCTGCGACCTTGCCAAAGCCCCGGATAAACCTCCGATAGTAGTTGGCAAAGCCAAGGATGCACTGCACCTCCTTAACCGTGGTTGGAGTCGGCCAATTACGCACGGCTGAAATGCGATCTCCCTCCATCTCCACACCTGAGGTGGAAATGCGGTATCCAAGGAAGGAGACGGACTGCTGGAAAAACATACACTTCTCTGCCTTAGCATAAAGGTCATTTTCCAACAGTCGGGCCAGCACCTTGTGAACTAGGGACACATGCTCGGCGCGCGTAACGGAATACACCAGGATGTCATCGATGTAGACCACTACACCACGACCCAGCATGTCCCGAAACACCTCGTTCACAAAGGACTGGAAGACTGAGGGAGCATTCATCAAACCATAGGGCATCACCAGGTATTCATAATGCCCCGTGGTTGTGCTGAATGCTGTCTTCCACTCATCTCCCTCTCGGATACGCACCAGGTTGTACGCACTCCTGAGATCTAATTTGGTGAAGAAGCGCGCCCCATGCATTGATTCAATCACTGAAGGAATGAGAGGGAGAGGATAACTAAATCTTATCGTCTCCCTGTTCAGTGGTCGATAATCAATGCACGGGCGCACACCTCCGTCCTTCTTCTTCACAAAAAAGAAACTTGAAGAGGCGGGTGAAGTGGAGGGACGTATATACCCCTGGCGCAGGGACTCTGTGACATTTTTCTATAGCTACCGTTTCAGCCTGTGACAGGGGGTATATATGACTCCTGGGAGATACAGCGTCTACCCGGAGGTTTATCACGCAATCCCCCGCCCGATGAGGTGGTAATTTAGTCGCCTGCGTTTTAGAGAACGCTTGCGCCAGATCGAGGTATTCAGGGGGAATGCGCACGGTGGAGGTACTGTCTGGACTTTCCACCGTGGTTGCACCAACGGAAACACCTAGACACCTACCCTGACACTCTCGCAACCACCCCGTGAGAACCCTCTGCGGCCATGAGAAGGTGGGGTTGTGGAGTGCTAGCCAAGGGATACCTAATACCACAGGGAAAGCAGGAGACTCAATAATGGAAAAAGTAACCTGCTCACAATGAGCAATCATGGTGACTGGTGCAGTAACTTCCTTAACCAACCCAGACCCTAATGGTCGACTATCAAGAGCTCTGATGGGGTGTGGAATGGATAGGGGAATCAATGGAATGCCTACACGGTGTGCAAATGCCCTGTCCATAAAGTTCCCAGCTGCGCCTGAATCGACTAGCGCCTTACACTGGGGAACTACCGTGTGCTCAGGAAAAGAGACAAGTATTATACAGTGCGCAGCAGAGGGCTCTGAACGAGTGTGGGTGTTCGATACCTGGGGTGATGCGAGAGTGCCCTGCCTGCCGCCTCCAAACCCAGAAGAGCGTTGACGACAACGTGTGGTGAAATGTCCTTTCGTGCCACCAGTGTGGCACTGGCGCTGTCCTCCTCTGCTCTCTCAGCCGGCGGCTCCACCCAGCTCCATCGGCTCGGGATCCGAGTCGTCCGGGGTGGAAATGGGCAGACCTCCTCCAGGACATCCTCTGGTTGCCAGCAGGTTGTCCAAACGAATGGCCATGTCCACCAGTTGCGAGAAGGACAACATGGTGTCACGGCAGGCTAGCTCCTGTCGGACGTCCTCTCGCAGATGGCACCGGAACTGGTCGATCAGGGACCGCTCGTTCCACCCGGACCCCGCTGCCAGAGTTCGAAACTCCAATGCGAAGTCCTGCGCAGTTCTCTTCCCCTGCCTCAGGTGGACCAGCCGCTCGCCCGCCTCTCGACCCTCAGGCGGGTGATCGAATACCGCCCGGAAGAGGCGAGCGAACTCTCCGCAGTTCTCCAACGCGGCTCCTCCTTCGTTCCACACCGCATTGGCCCACTCCAGGGCTTTCCCTGAGAGGCAGGAGACGAGGGCGGACACCTTCTCCCGCTCCGATGGAACCGGCCGGATGCTGGAGAAGTAGAGCTCCAGTTGGAGAAGGAATCCTTGGCACAGCGCCGCTGTCCCGTCGAACTCCCCTGGTCGGGATATCTGGATCCCTCCGGGTGCTGGGGTGTAGGTGGCGGGATCCGGTTGACCAGCTGGTCCCGACAGATCGGGCTCTCTCCTCTCCAGGCGTTGGACGAGCTGAAGAACCCGACCCATCGCTTCACCCAAGCTGGCTAGCATAGTTGAATGCTCCTGGACCCAGGCATGTGCGTCTCTCCTGCTGCTGACTCCATATTCGGGTGGGTGATTCTGTGATGAGGTGGTGATGAAGGAGGCAGGCGCAGGAGGGTAAATCACAGAATAACAGGCTTTAATCCGCAAAATACAGGTTTACGCAGAAATGCGTAAAACACACTCCAGGGCACAAAACAGGCGCACTGGAAAATACAAGACATACGGGAAAAATACTCCCGTCGAAACACAATACACGAGCTCCACCGAGCTTCACTAACCTCTACAAATAAACAATCACCCACAAGGACAAGGGGGCAGAGGGAACACTTATACACAGACTAATTAGGGGAATAGAACCAGGTGTGTGTGATTGACAAGACAATTGTGATGATGATTGGGGCGGCAGTGGTTAGTACTCCGGTGACGACAAACACTGAAGCCTGCCCAAACAAGGACGGGAGGCAGCCTCGGCGGAAGTCGTGACAATACCACGGACATATAACTACGTTGTATGATTTATGAATGGCAAGGATATATGAGATCGACTTTATTCAGTCAGGTTGACACCATTTATAAACTATTCAAGCTTGCTGTTCGTCAATGAAATAACAGTAAGCCTTTGCTCTAGCACTTCGTGGCTGCATATGAAATACGTGAAAGAAAATAAATGAATGTGCCAGAAAACAATAGGCTAAGTGGACTCATTGTTACCACATTATATGGGATGTGCACATAGACTCACAAGCGTACACAACCCACACACCCAGGTACTGGGACAGACGGCAGACTGTCAAACCAGCAGTGTTTCCCTGTCATCGCTCACTTTGTGACTGACAGGCGCCTATCCTATCAATAGATCGCTAGAAGATGCATATCGTTCATTCTAGCCGGAGAGGGCTCGGCTGACTTTTTTTCTGACTTGGGAATTTAATAATAGCCTAGTTAAGTAGAAAAAGTACCTGGCTGAAAATTAGTGTGTAACCAGCTGTATAGCCGACAGCCGGCGCTAGTGGAAAACACTGCAGTCAACATGGATAAGGCAAAGCGAGGGTGAATGAGACTGAGAGAGAGAAAGACAAATAGAAATTGAGAGGCATATTGCCGTTTCGTTGGTACGTCAGGCTGGTCTTAGTTCCAGAAATATGATTAGGGATTATTCTGTGTTATTGTTATAAATATACCCTCCTCTCCCCTTCAGCCTTGGCAAACACCACACACACAGAGAGAGCGAGAGATACAGAAAAAGAAAACAACACTGTATATATCCTTTAAAATTTTTGTGAGTGCAATGTTTACTGTTCATTTTTATTGTTTATTATATATTTCACTTGCTTTGGCAATGTAAACATATGTTTCCCATGCCAATAAAGCCCCTTAAATTGACATTGAAATATGAGAGAGAAAGAAAGGAAGAGAGAGCGGAAGAGAAGAGAAAGAGAGACCATATATAGAAATACAGTAGAAAGACACCCATCGTAAATCACTATCACTGAAGCTCAGAAAGAGCACAAGCCCAAAAAGAATGACAAATCTCAGGTTTAGGATCCAAGAGCTCAAAGGAAACCACCACCCCACCTCCAGCATGTCTGTGTAGGGGCAAGCAGCATCTCCATCACCACCACTGTCACCTCTAGTTTAGCCTCCCTTTGGACGACAGCTAGCCGGCCACAGGACTATATCCCATCTTTAATAAGTGACTTTTAAAGGCTTGTCTCATAGGAGAGTTATAGGCAGAGACAAGTCCGGCGCACAGACAGGACCAACAGCTGTACAGAGACAAACTACAGTACAGGTGAAAGTCGAATGGTGAAATTAGTCTAAAATGTAATACTCCAGATAATGATATTAGGAGAGTGTCCTGGTTTGACAGTGAGTGGGGATGGTGTTACGGAGGTAAGAGAGAAGACACTCCTGGGACGTTGAGCATATGAGGCGTGACGTCATTTGTTTTGGCTGGCTCTCTAATCCTGTGATGTGTGCTAAAACCTGCCAGGCATCCACCACTGTGCTGCCTGTGCAACCTGTGTATGTGTGTGTGTGTGTGTGTGTTCCATTGTGTTACTCCACTATTAATCCTCAAATTGGCTGATTGAAAGGGAACCTGCCTGGCTGTACATTTTCCATCACCATTTCTAAACGTAGCTCAGTGCCAGTACACTGACTGACTGTGAGCCATTGTTGAGAGTCCAGAAAGAAGCTGAATCTGGCGCGGCCTGCCACCAGAACACCTGACTACACACACACCACTGATCACACACTCCCATGAGGATCTCATCACAAACAATAACACAAAGCATACAGTACATGAATACTGCATCCATAATGTCAAAAATCGTGGTCCTCTGTAGCTCAATTGGTAGAGCCTGGCGCTTGTAACGCCAGGGTAGTGGGTTCGATCCCCGAGACCACCCATATGTAAACATGTATGCACACATGACTGTAAGTCGCTTTGGATAAAAGTGTCTGCTAAATGGCATATTAAAAATCTGTATCTGTTTATTTTATATACACAAAAATTATACTTTCTGAAAACGAGTCTATTCGCTTCATCTGTTTCATTCTGTATTGTTTGTTCACCAGGATGTTAGTCAGGCTGTAATTAAGAGATTAGTCAGAGCAGCCAGGGATAAGAGAGAGGGTGAACCTCCTGATAACATCTACTGTATGTAAAGGCAGCCCTCTGCCCTCTCCCTGGACGTCCTACAGTAAAAGGACTGTAACGTTACGGGGCTCAGCATGCAAAGCCTTGATGTCATCACATTTCCATGTAAGTCCAGGTACTGTACGACTCAGATCGCCCCTTTCCCTGTATCTATGTAAAAAACACGTGAAATCCATTTGAATCTGTCATCAAAAATACAGGGGTTCGGCAGGCAAATAACGTGAGCAGGAGAGAAATAGATGATCAGTTTTTCCCTCTCTACTCCAGTCCGAATGGCACTTGCTGTCAGAACCAGTTAGCGGACAAGCGTGGGGTTTTGTTGCAACTACACTCCAAGACAGAGTCAGGAATTTAGAACAAAGACACTCAGACTGTATTGGTTCTTCAAAAGGACATTCAACATAATATGTGATGGATGTGTTTTCAGAGTGGGGAAATCCGTTTGAACGAAAAACCCTCAGTCCCGATTTGAAAAAATGTGGCCATTTAAATCTCTAGGATGTGTTTATGTATGTGGTTATGAGGGTTTGGTGAGTTAAAAGGGAGTGTAAAGTCGTAAGATAGGATGCAAAGCTCAAGGAACATTTCTACGACCTTATGCTATGTAATTATTACAGTGAAAGAACAGTACAGCATTAGAGCTGAGTAAATAGACCATTAAACCAACAGAATGAGCAGGGCTACGTGTTAAATCTCCCACTGCACTTTAAACCGGTGTCATGTAGGGTGGTCTATCTGTCTCAGCCATTCTACCATAGACCTGCACTGCTTTAATAACCCACTGAGTTACAGTGTATAAACACAAACCAACATCCTGGTTGCTACCTGTCTGCCAGAGTCTGGTGTGTGTGTGTGTGTCTGCCTGTGTTTACATGTGCGTGCATGTACAATACAGTAATCTTTTCCATATAGAGGACGCACACTCAATTCAAATAAATCCATCTCAATGTGACTACTTTGACTTTCTCTCCCTCGCTCTCTCTCAGACACAGCTGTCTCTTATTTGCCAGGATCCAGCCGCAGATGGAGATACAGTGTGAACTTTAACACACATATTCTTGACATTCTTTAACGGGTATGTGTCAGTTACTCTCCATCCATCTAAACCAGCACTCTGCTACTACAGGCCTCTCCTCTTTCCTGACACCAGGTCACTGTCATAGTATACATCAAACAGCCTCTCACCAACACAGCCAGCTATTGTCTTCTGTGGAGGGGACTCTTCACTGACTTTAGATCAGATCCTGACTTTTGGAGCGCTGTCAGAGCCTTGTCAGCACATTGTTCTGTTTATGCCTGTAGTGGCAAGTTAATTTCTGAATGGTTAAGGAATGCTAATTAAACTCTACAGCAGCAACTCTCTGACACAGTGTGGAAATCAAAGAGAGAAAGAGAGAGAACATACTGTATGAGAGGCCTTGTCAGAGACAGAGACACACAATCACTCCATTGTGTTGGAATCGCTTTATATTGAATGAACACACTTAATGATGTGTGGCCTTCACACGTTCTGTTCACAGACCCCATTCAACTTCCGTTTTAAAAGGCAGAGGCTTGAAACCCACTGAGAGCCAGAGTAACAATGACATCAGCAGAGAAAAGTTGCCTACAATGACCTCCCATCAGTGTTGAACTGTCCTCAGATCAGCTACGGGGACAACTCTGTAACATGCCCTAATAGCCCTTACGTCTCAACTGTCCTCAGGTCAGCTGTGAGGTGAGGTACACTCAGTCCCATGAGTGCAGTTTAGCTGCTACTGCACCTAGTCCCATGCCTGTAGAGTGTGGTTTAGCTGCTACTCCACCTAGCCAGTGCTAACGGCTACTGTCAAACTTTCAACTCCACATCCCCTTTTAATCATTAAGCAGGGTAGGCAGGCACAATGTGTCATCCCACATTCCTCTCTCACTCAGTCTGAGGGATCCATGTCTCAGAGCCAGGTAAGAGACACACACAGTGGACCCTGTTCCGTTTGCTACGGTCAGCATCCATTGGCCGGCCTTACTGTGTCTCTACTCCAGACGGATTCTGCAGTGTAGCCTACACAGAGCTGACTCTATTAGCTGCAGTGTGGATTCTCTTACGTCCTCATCGATGAGCAGTTAGTCAATTAGTCGCTCTGGAGGTTCACTGCCACCTACCCATCATTGAGCTCTCTACACACACACAAACACTACACACCACCACCCAAACACTACACACCACCACCCAAACACTACAGACCACCACCCAAACGCTACACCACCCAAACGCTACAGGCCGCCACCCAAACGCTACACGCCGCCACCCAAACGCTACACGCCGCCACCCAAACGCTACACGCCGCCACCCAAACGCTACACGCCGCCACCCAAACGCTACACGCCGCCACCCAAACGCTACATGCCGCCACCCAAACGCTACACGCCGCCACTAAACGCTACACGGCGCCACCCAAACGCTGCACGCCGCCACTAAACGCTACACGCCGCCACTAAACGCTACACGCCGCCACCCAAACGCTAAACGCTACACGCCGCCACCCAAACGCTACACGCCGCCACCCAAACGCTACACGCCGCCACCCAAACGCTACACGCCGCCACTAAACGCTACATGCCGCCACCCAAACACTACACGCCGCCACTAAACGCTACACGCCGCCACCCAAACGCTACACACCACCACCCAAACACCAGCACAGAAATCCAATAAGAGAGAAGGATAGGAAACACTCATCTTCCATTTAAACAATAAAGAAAAATAATAGAAAGAAGACTCACCATCCAACAACGAGGGGTTAAACAACGGTCTGTCATTATTGCCATCCAAAGTCACAGCTGCTGTCTTCTCCTGAAAGAGAAAGGGATAGTTAGTAAAAAAAGCTTCAATATTCATTAATTTTCCATTTAATGGTATTTGCCAGACATGATTCAGACTGAATTTCAGCCAGGCTCAAGGCAATTCCCCACCTGGGATTTCAACCAATGCCTCTTGCCAACAGTAAACAACTGCTCTCCCTCTCACTGTCTCTCCCCTCCTCCTTCGTCTTCTCCCCGGTCTATCCCCCTGTTTCTCCTCCTAATAACAGGATGCCCGATTTCTCTCACAAGGTTATAGACCTTCCAGGCAAAGAGCACACTGCTAGAAGCTTGAAGATATTCCTGCTCCTTCTCTCCTACCTTCATCAGAGACGAGAGAGAGAAAGAGAGAGAGAGAGAGAGATCTTCACAGTGACTTTGGTTGAGGAGTTGGTTGGGGGGTTGGGAGGATTATCAGTAATTATCAAAGCAACTGGAACCTATGGGAAAGGAGAGGATTACTAGAAAGTGGAACAAGATGAGGCCTCTTGCTCCTCTTTTTCTTCCTCCACCTCTCTACTCTTTTACCTCTTCCTCCCCCTTCCTCTTCCGCCCCAGTGCTGATCTGAACCAGAGGTCCACACTCCACAGACCATGTGATTTCCCCTCAGGAGAATCTAAGGAGGAATGCTACAATGGATGAACTCTCATCAACAAGCTTTAATCCAGCTATATCCAGATATGAAGGATATTTCAACACTTTCAGGAATCTGAGAGGAAATATTATTGGACCATGGAGACAGTAGACCTAAATAAGTGATTGTTTCTATTATTCTAAAGCTGAGGGTTCTCTCATAGGAGTTGGCAAGTCAGTCCTCCTTGTCCCAATGCTGAAACCCAGACCTCTGTTAATATGAAGAATGACAGTAGGAACCACCAGGGCAACAGAATCTACAGTTGAAGTCGGAAGTTTACATACACCATAGCCAAATACATTTAAACTCAGTTTTTCACAATTCCTGACATTTAATCCTAGTAAAAATTCCCTATTTTAGGTCAATTAGGATCACCACTTTATTTTAAGAATGTGAAATGTCAGAATAATAGTAGAGAGAATTATTTATTTCAGCTTTTATTTCTTTCATCACATTCCCAGTGGGTCAGAAGTTTACATACACTCAATTAATATTGAGTGGTAGCATTGCCTTTAAATTGTTTAACTTGGGTAAAATGTTTCAGGTAGCCTTCCACAAGCTTCCCACAATAAGTTGGGTGAATTTTGGCCCATTCCTCCTGACAGAGCTGGTGTAACTGAGTCAGGTTTGTAGGCCTCCTTGCTCGCACACGCTTTTACAGTTCTGCCCACACATTTTATATAGGATTGAGGTCAGGGCTTTGTGATGGCCACTCCAATACCTTGACTTTGTTGTCCTTAAGCAATTTTGCCACAACTTTGGAAGTATGCTTGGGATCATTGTCCATTTGGAAGACCAATTTGCGACCAAGCTTTAACTTCCTGACTGATGTCTTGAGATGTTGCTTCAATATCTCCACATAATTTTCCTTCCTCATGATGCCATCTATTTTGTGAAGTGCACCAGTCCGTCCTGCAGCAAAGCACCCCCACAGCATGATGCTGCCACCCCCGTGCTTCACGGTTGGGATGGTGTTCTTCGGCTTGCAAGGAACCCCCTTTTTCCTCCAAACATAACGATGGTCATTATGGCCAAACGGTTCTATTTTTGTTTAATCAGACCAGAGGACATTTCTCCAAAAAGTACAATCTTTGTCCCCATGTGCAGTTGCAAACCGTAGTCTGGCTTTTTTATGGCGGTTTTAGAGCAGTGGCTTCTTCCTTGCTGAGTGGCCTTTCAGGTTATGTCAATAAAGGACTCGTTTAACTGTGGATATAGATACTTTTGTACCTGTTCTTCACAAGGTCCTTTGCTGTTGTTGATTTGCACCAAAGTACATTAATCTCTAGGAGACAGAACGCGTCTCCTTCCTGAGCGGTATGACGGCTGCGTGGTCCCATGGTGTTTATACTTGCGTACTATTGTTTGTACAGATTAACGTGGTACCTTCAGGCGTTTGGAAATTGCTCCCAAGGATGAACCAGACTTGTGGAGGTCTACCATTTTTTTTCTGAGGTGTTGGCTGATTTCTTTTGATTTTCCCATGATGTCAAGCAAAGCAGTACTGAGTTTGAAGGTAGGGCTTGATATACATCCACAGGTACACCTCCAATTGACTCAAAATATGTCAATTAGCCTATCAGAAGGTTCTAAAGCCATGACATAATTTTCTGGAATTTTCCAAGCTGTTTAAAGGCACAGTCAACTTAGTGTATGTAAACTTCTGACCCACTGGAATTGTGATACAGTGAACTATAAGTGAAATAATCTGTCTGTAAACAATTGTTGGAAAAATTACTTGTGTCATGAACAAAGTAGATGTCCTAACCGACTTGCCAAAACTATAGTTTGTTAAAAAGAAATTTGTGGAGTGGTTGAAAAACGAGTTTTAATGACTCCAACCTAAGTGTATGTAAACCTCCGACTTAAACTGTATCTTCTCCATGGCTCCTCCTCTTCCCTATGTCCCGAAACTGTCTCCTAGACTTCCTGAGGGATGAGAATGTCTGGAGCAGATACCAGCAGAGAACTGCATCCCTGGGTCTGTGACGTGACGTGAGCATTGTTTTCCAGGGGAAAAGGAATATGTTGTTTTTCCTTCAGAGTGTCCGGGTGTGCATGGGGACTACAGAGTGTCTGGGTGTGGAATGAACTCCAGCTACAGTATTGGCAGAAAGAAAGCAAAGGGATTGGATGATGGATGGAAAAAGCCATACCTGTGTAAAGCCTTGATATCAGATGCTCTTGAGCTCAGAAGTGTGTGTGTGTGTACTCATGCGATATCAGATACCCTTGTGCTTAAATCTACTCCCACACTCCTCGTCAAGAGCGGAGAGAGAAGGAACAAAGGGGAATAGAGAATGTTCTGGCATTTTGGTGGCTGGTAAAGCCAATGAAAGAGGGCTGATATCCTCTGTTCTCCTTCTGTTGTCCTATCCTCTGTCAAGCCCCTGAGACATAGTAGCACAGGCTGCTAGGGCAGGGGTCGGCAACAGGCGGCCTGCGAGACTGTAAAATCACCAGGAATATGTTCCCAGGAATCTGTTCCCAGGAATCTGTTCCCAGGAATCTGTTCAAGTATTCCCACTGCTAAAAGAAGAGACTTATGTCTCAATGTAATCAAGGTATGAAATTATTGTTCTTTTCAAATACCATCTCTTTTTGGGCTTAGTTGTGGTCAATTTGCAGTGTACAAATTATTATAATTATGTTCTGGCCCCCCGACCATCCACTCCGACAACAATCGGCCCGCAGATTAAACTGGTTGCGCTAGTGCACGTGTCAAACTCATTCCACGGAGGGCCGAGTGTCTGCGGGTTTTCGCTCCACCCTTGTACTTGACTGATGAATCAAGGTCACTAATTAGTAAAGAACTCCCCTCACCTGGTTGTCTACAGTAGGTCTTAATTGAAAGAAAAAAACAAAAACCCGCAGACACTCAGCCCTCCGTGGAATGAGTTTGACACCCCTGCGCTAGGGTCTCTATGGCCCCTGTCTGGACCTCTATCTGTCTCCAACCAACACTGTCACAAGACACGCTCACATTCACTCAGATGTGATGGTCTATGTGTTCAAATCCTCCTGAAGATATTTATAAAGTATATGGGATGAACAAAGATATCCCTCAATAACCTGATAGTGCTAATTTCATTCGTCCTGAGTTGGATATCAGACAGTCCCACCCTCTTCAACACTTTCTCAATCTCTCGCAAACATTCTCTTAGAGGATAACCTTCCCCCCTCTCCCCAAATACTGGCAGCTTGTTAATATGCGCCCAGGAACTCTTCTTTGATTGGCTGAGCTCACTTCCTGTAATTATAAGGGCGGAAGTCGGGGTGAGGGGTCACAGCTTGCTAAGCTTAGCCCTGCGGACAGACCTAGATTCAGACCCATGACTACCCTGTGTGTGTGTGTGTGTGTGTCTATAGGGGAGTCAGTAGGTTTAGGTTTTTTGTTTTTAACTCAAAGGTAAAAGGGAATAGGAGTAACCTGCAGATCCCAGGAATCTGTCAAACATTATTATATTATATTATCTCACTTGTCAAACACAGACCCTGCAGTCTTCCATAATCACAGACCGATGTGCTTCTTCAACATCTAGTAGGTTATTCATTGATCACATGGGAGATGACAATCATTCACAGTGACAGACCAAATGTTTCGTTCAACAGATACGTGACAGGTACATTGTAGTCACCTCTCCTCCCAATATCAATGTGTCTCATTTCAAGATCCTGATTATTATCAGACTACCAGTGTGGCCAGGCCTGTTTCACACAGTCGTTTTCACACTGCAGACGAATGCCTTTACACAACTAGCATAACAAGACCTCCCAAGACCACCACGTGGGTAAGTTACACAGTAAGACACACACACTCCGACGCCAGAAACACACAGACCCCAACACTCACAACGCTCCCAGCCTCAGTCTGTGATAGGCCACAAAAACAGAGGCCTGCCAACCGCCCTCCAGCCTCCCTCCACATCCCTGTAGGCTAATGGTGTGTGTGTGTGTTTCTGTGTGTGGTGCTGCTGCCAGTCCAGGGTGGTAGTGAGATCACTGTGTGGTTCATTGTAGCCCACACACTCTTACACTCAACACTCACTCACTCAGGCCTCCATCAATGATCCTCTCTGTATTGAATAGGACTGCATGCTGTGTCCCAAATGGCACCCTATTCCCTATATAGTGCACTACTTTTGACCAGATCCCTATGGGCCCTGGTCAAAAGTACTGTGCTACATAGGGAATAAGGTCGCATTTTGGACACAACTTCAGTCTCCAAGATGAAGATTAGTATAAAATATAAGGCTGTGCATGGATGGTTGCTCTTGGGGTTCTGGCCTGGCCTAACTTCTGGAGGCCAGTGATGTAAGTTATGTTTTTGGTGGTCCACTGCAGTGGCCGTGGGGCTGTTGACTTGAGATCTCATCGACTGCTGTTTTGTGGCATGGGGTCAAGGGTAATATTTGATGGACTGAAACCCCATTTAAAGACAAAGTCATGCCACAATGCTTTGTTCTGTTCTCCAGTCTATCATAGAACTCCAATGGACAAAAGAGAGAGAAACATATTTATACACACACGCACACTGTGTGACAAAACAGTACAGTTGGCCAATCTATTGTACTGAACCCAGGTCCACTCTGTTTTAGTGTGTGAGTATACTACAGTATATCTTCCTACTGAGCATAAAATACAATCTCCCCCAGGCTCTGAGAAGTCTGTACATACTGTGCATCTTCTGCAACTCCGCTAATGGGGATCCTAATAAATCATAATAATGAGCAGTATCAATTCAGGACTCTGCCAGAGGTTGTATTTCAACATCACACAGAGTTCATTAAGAGACACTTTCAATGAGATAGCTAGCAAGGGGTGTAAGGTCATACTGGGACTATATTAATAGACAGTAAACAAGACCACAGATTCACCAAAAACACTCAATACCCCTCTAGTTATGATTGTTAACATTTCGCGTATCATCAAGAGGAAGCATTATAAAGCATCATTTTCTATGATTGCTCTCATAATATTGAAAATCAGAGTTGATCAAAATTCTTACGGTATTGTGAAAGTTGCCTTTTGCAAATGTATCCAAATATGAAGTTATTACATTAGGCTATTTGATTGATCCGTTTGAGAAACAAAGTTTAATACGTTTATCATAGTTGTACGTTTTTGAGCATTTGGAGATTTATTGTGTGGTGATAATTGATAATTGCTGATAAGCATCAACGCCAGCTCCTGAAATCTCGGAACCAGAGCAGAGGAAGCAGGCGAATCAGAGTCGGTTGGTGATGGAGCAAATTAGCATCCCCTGAACTATCACCGCCGACAAAACCTGTGCATCATGACTGAATTACATGAATCGCAAACTAAACACAATATCACCACTTTTACATTCCGACAGAAATAAGGATGCAAGCTCGCGACCACAACAATTGACGCGAGCTAAAACTTTGCGCTTGCTATGAAAACACCTGGTTTTCTAAACAAACTTACCTTTTCCTCGCGTAAAATGTAGAATAGCAGGATTCCGATATGATGGTTGCGTCACAATTTTATTGAGAATTTCGTCTATGCTTCTTTGTTTTTCTACGTTTGTGTTGTGTCGGACTTCTGACTTTTCCAAGTGAACGGCCTCTACATAATATTAGCTGCGTTTTCGCCGCCCGGTATAGGGCTCCCACCTCCGACGTCTTGGAGAAGTACAGTTTGGGCCTCCGCTGCTCCAAGTGTCCCTACCGTTTCATTTTATCTACAGATGGAATTCTTTATTGCATAATATACAACCACTTGACATTTTCCCCTATAACTTTTTTTCAGTCATTGTTTATTCAAAAGGTACATTCTAGTCTGCACTGTTGTAGTTCATCTAGTTGAGGTGATTGGGAAAATCATTGCATGTAAATAAACTGGCATCATTAATTTGAGGCAAGACAGGACACTTGAGAGAAATGTTGTCTCCCCTGTCTCCATGGCGACTGTGTACTTTTCCCGCTTAGGTGAGTGTGTGAGGGGACTCAGTGCCTGTCTGTATGGCCTCTTCTGAGGCTGAACAATATTGTTTTAGTGGTGTATCATGTCTGTGTAGCAAAGAAAGGTTAGTTTATAGAACACCAATCCTAATATAAATTGGCATAAAATCTGTACAAACGTTTTGAGCTTCATCATCACGCAGTAGGCTTCATATGGGGTATTAATGGACTCAACCAGTCATATTTAGAGGTTTTGATCAGGCATCTCTTAAGTGACACTATGACAAACAATGATAAACCATAAACATAAAACCACAAACACACACATGATTGAATCCTTATTACTTTCAAATACTTTATATTTTACAAATAGAAGATCAATACACTTGAATTAATGTACTGTATTTCCCAATAAAATTGTATTGATCCCAAAGGTCTAATACAAATCATTTTCAATAACACTGAAATTGTAGAGATGTAGAGAACATTTTGTCTGTAGCTTGGATGAGTAACATCATGGCAAATACGATTGGTAACAGAATGAATTACGTCAATAAACACCACATAGACAAGCATTCATCAGTGGCAGCAAAAGCAAAATGGTGTCTAAGTTTAGGTTCAAAATTAGTGGAAATTGAATCCATTAAAAATTCCATTAAAAATATCAATACAACAATAAACTCAGAAAACCCCTACTGCTAATAAAATAACAGCTGTCTGTCCTGACCGATTGACTTTGTCAGTAAACCACTCTGTGCAACTGCCCCTAGAAAGCTGAAAATACAGTACATCACTCCAGCCCCAATAAATATACTACCAGGATAAATACAGATCTGTCTACAGACCCAACCACACCAGCAGAGAGACAGAGAGACAGAGAGACAGAGAGAGAGAGAGAGAGAGAGAGAGAGAGAGAGAGAGAAAGGAGGAGAGAGAGAATGGGAGAGAGAATAAAAAGGGGTTGGGGTGTCTAGTTGTTCTCAATTACACACTATTTTTCAATAAGGTGATCATTTATTTTAATCTGTCCACTGATTAATGTTCATTTTATAAGGTCCCCATTATATACTAAAATCAGACTTTAATTAGATTTTAACTACATACATTCTAAGGGATCATATGTGTGGATTTTCATTTATGAAATAAATTAATGTTGAGGGCTTCAAGAAATGTCATGATGAGCCAGATATGCCCCCGGGCCACTACTTGAGTATCACTACCTTATGTGTTCACCTAACTACAGTATATTATTGTACTGTATGTAAAGAACATTTCAATCAGATTTAATAAAAAATCATACCTCCCTTCAAGTCAACATACTTTCTCCCATCATGCACTTTGTCTGACTTCAACAAATCTTCAAATAACTAATACATCTAAATCGGTAGAAAAGACACTAGGTACTTTTTCATACCTTCATTTGAGCAAAATATTTTCCCCTTATATGGCACAAGCGGTGAATGGTAAACTACACACACACACACACACACACACACACACACACACACACACACACACACACACACACACACACACACACACACACACACACACATCCATCAGAGAAGATGAAATAAAGCTTAAATCCCCATTACCAAACATCTCTGTTAATAAAAGTCATAATCAGATAAATCTTTTAAAACTACCAAAAATATCAACAACTCTGTTCTTCACTCCTGGGGGCAGGTCAGATCTTGACTGTGTTGGCGTGTTTCTTGCACAGAGCCTTGTCCTTTTTAGAGAAGAAGGCTTGGCCCTCCAAACTGGTGTTGCAGACCTACAAAAAGACAGACAGTCAGTGCTAAAACCCTTCCATTTTATATACTCTACTCCTCTCTCTCTCCATGCCTCCTTCACTCGCTCCATGGGAGACTGACTTACTGCACACACGAAGCAGGTATCATGCCAGGTGAATCCCAACGCCTCCAGAAACTTGTCACCTGCCTCAATGGGAAAGTCGCAACCATGGCAACTGGTACCAAAGAGTTGGTAGTAGTCTGAATGGGAGAGAGTCAGTATAATGTTACTTTCATGACTCGATTCATTTCACAGTGCTGTTCATTCCCAAAGACCTTGCTTGCTGTGAACTCTCACCTCTTTCGCAGTATGGCATCCCGTCCTCCAGGTGGAAGGTGTTGTTTCTGATTGGCTGCTGGCAGGACGCACACAGGAAGCAGTACACATGCCATGTCTGCTTCAGGGCATTGATGACTTCCTGTAAAAAAAAATATAAGGGATTATAGGGAATTCTATTACTGTCATAATGTCATAATTTGATTTCAATATGTGTCTGTACATTAGAAGAGGAAGATAAGATAGTTGAGCACTAGCCAAGATACTATACAGTCTCCTAAAGTATGTCACTCACCCCCAGGACCTTCTGCTGGCAGCTGGTGCAGGTAGGGGCGAAGAACTTCTCATAGCAGTGAGCACAGTACACTGTTCCCCTCTCCTCCACGAAGCCATACTCCACCAGAGACGTGTGGCAGTGGGAACAGTTAAACTCCTCAGGGTGCCACGACATGCCCATGGCCACCAGGAAAGGTCCTCTGTGAAAGATAGGAAGTGGTCAGAGGTCAGGATAACAAGACAAAAAGACAGATTACGTTTTTTTTTGTAAAACTTCAGATGCATTTGAGAGGGACTAAACTAATCAGAAGTAAACCCTTATGCTGTGTCCAAAATTCCAATATAGAGCACGACTTTTGACCATAAGTCAACACATGGTTTCCCATACTGACTGTTGGTACTGACCTGATGACCTTGTCACAGTGGCCACACATGGGGGTGCGTATTCCCGCTGCGATGTGTTCGGCCCGCTGTACCAGGGAGTCCTGGTCCTTGGGGTGCGCCTGGGGGGCGGGGCGGTCAGAAACTTTGGGTACTGGTGCAGTGTTGCTGACCCGCTCAAAAGAGGGCGCAGCTCCACCCTTAGAGAAACCTAAAGCGACAGAAAATACACCACGGGCCAGTTGTTTCAATCACACCATACAGAGATAAACAAAAACTCACATCCATTTGAGCTATATAAAAAAACATTCACAAACCGCTGTGTCATGTAATCAAAGCACTAACAACATACTGCAGACAGGCAGAGCAGTACAAACATCCTGATCATTCAATGATCAATAAAATTATAGCTGTATTTACACGGCTGTGTGCATTGCAAGCTAACCCTAAAGAAACCTTAGCTTAGGTGTGGGTGGGCAGGTGTGATCAGGTATGAATGACTATGCTGCTCACTGACAGAATGTTTCAAATCTAACTGTGACCTCTCTGTCTTTAACATGGGCCAGCTGTGTCGGGCAGATCCACTCCACACCGCCCAAACAAAGGATCAATCTTCCCCACAGAGACATTCAGGCGGAGATCAAAGATGTCTGCTCTCAGAAGGGGATGGGGTGAGGGGTGGATGGGGACAGAGACTCTATTGAAAAGGAGAACCCAATCAACGAGTGGTGGACTGGGGGGTCAGAGAGCAAGTGCCCCCTCGATTTCCTCGTAACGGAGAGCAAACAAGCTGAATAAACATGACTGGGGACTGGCAGAGAAGTGAGAATAGCAGAGAGGAGAGGACATCCATGGGAAAGACAGAGAGAGAGAGAGAGAGAGAGAGAGATGGAAAGAAAGAGATGGGGGAGCCAGAGAGAGTGAGAGACAGAGAGAGAGAGAGAGAGACAGAGAGATATGGGGGAGCCAGGGTGAGAGAGAGAGAGAGAGAGAGAGAGAAAGAGAGAGAGAGAGACGGCGGAGCCAGGGAGAGAGAGAGAGAGAGGAAGGAAGGAAGGAAGGAAGGAGGAGAGCATAAACTGTATATGACATTGTCACTGTGTGTTGGCTCTATGCTCTAACTAACCACTGAAGAGGCTTTGGGCAGGCTGTACGGGAACACTGGAGATCTGTATCTCTGTTTCACTTGAACCACAGCAGGGCTGCCAAACCCCTGGTCCAGGTCCATCAAACTACTACTTCAACCACATCTGGTTAAATTGGTATTTTAAATGTCCTGTTGAGTGACCGTTTAGAGGCAGCTGTGGCTAACCCAGTCCCAGGGCTTAGGGGACATGTTCTTGGATGACACAATGACAGGAGGGCATGGTGGCAGAGAGGGAGGGAGCAATGGAGGGAGGTGAGGGAGGCTGGATAGATGAGTTGTTAAGACAACACTGTTATCTCTGTCTGATAAACATCTGGGAGATGTATCCGCTGCTGTCATCAATGTTGCCTGGCTTTTACACGGATGGCTGACAGAGTGTATAGTTCTCTCTCTCGTTCTCTCTCTCTCACACGAACAGTAACACACACACACACACACACACACACACACACACACACACACACACACACACACACACACCACAACACCTGTATACAACCTAATACCAATCATGTCCTGCCCAGTGGAGGCTGCTGAGGGGAGAGAGGCTCATAATAATGTCCGGAACGGAGTAAATGGAATGGCATCAAACCCATGGAAACCATGTGTTTGATGTATTTGATACCTTTCCACCTATTCCGCTCCAGTCATTACCACAAGCCCGTTCTCCCCAATTAAGGTGCCACCAGCCGCCTGTGGTCCTGCCTGCTGCTATGAAAATTGCCATGAAAAACATTACATATTTAGCACTAGCAGGGGGAATGGTAGAATCACACAAAACATACCATGCATCTGGCCTGGTTCCACACGGTCAGTATGAGGTATGTGTTTGTGAAAACAAAGTCAAGTAAGCGTACATCTGATAAATACTCTATCTAACAGAGAGGTATCTGTGGTCTCTCATACACCCCCTTTCAGCAACTCTCACTTAAGAGGTCCCCAGGGAGGCAGTAGGTAAGCATAGGACCTGTCTCGCCTCACACAGCTCTGTAAAGGCCATATACTGTATATTCATATTATGTATGAGAACATACTGCAGTAGTAATCTTAGTAATGATGACTCCCAATGACTCCTACAGAGAAAGCTACAGTTTTCACAGACCTTGAATCTCCTCTGTTTAAAGAGCAGAAAATCTCATTTTCACTCAGGAATTTTCACTCAGGAATCGTGGAAAAAGAGGCTATAATTTGAGCTCATTAGCTGAATACAGCTTGTTTTATAGAGCTTGTATGTTGCTCTAATAAAAGCACTGATTCAATGGTCAGGGTTTACAGTAACAGCGCGAGCCTGCCCCCTGCAGGTCAAGAGAAACCGCTACAGTGGCTTGCGAAAGTATTCACCGCCCTTGGCATTTTTCCTATTTTGTTGCCTTACAACCTGGAATTAAAATGTATTTTTTGGAGGTTTGTATCATTTGATTTACACAACATGCTTACCACTTTGAAGATGCAAAATAAAAAAAAATTGTGAAACAAACAAGAAATAACACAAAAAAAACAGAACTTGAACGTGCATAACTATTCACCCCCTCAAAGTCAATACTTTGTAGAGCCACCTTTTGCAGCAATTACAGCTGCAAGTATCTTGGGGTATGTCTCTATAAGCTTGGTACATCTAGACACTGGGATTTTTGCCCATTCTTCAAGGCAAAACTGCTCCACCTCCATCAAATTGGATGGGTTCCGCTGGTGTACAGCAATCTTTAAGTCATACCACAGATTCTCAATTGGATTGAGGTCTGGGCTTTGACCAGGCCATTCCAAGACATTTAAATGTTTCCCCTTAAACCACTCGAGTGTTGCTTTAGCAGTATGCTTAGGGTCATTGTCCTGCTGGAAGTTGAACCTCCGTCCCAGTCTCAAATCTCTGGAAGACTGAAACAGGTTTCCCTCAAGAATTTCCCTGTATTTAGCTCCATCCATCATTCCTTCAATTCTGACCAGTTTCCCAGTCCCTGCCGATGAAAAACATCCCCACAGCATGATGCTGCCACCACGCTTCACTGTGGGGATGGTGTTCTCGGGGTGATGAGAGGTGTTGGGTTTGCGCCAGACATAGCGTTTTCCTTGATGGCCAAAAAGCTCAAATTTTGTCTCATCTGACCAGAGTACCTTCTTCCATATGTTTGGGGAGTCTCCCACATGGCTTTACGCAAACACCAAACGTGTTTGCTTATTTTTTTCTTTAAGCAATGGCTTTTTTCTGGCCACTCTTCCGTAAAGCCCAGCTCAGTGGAGTGTACGGCTTAAAGTGGTCCTATGGACAGATACTCCAATCTCCGCTGTGGAGCTTTGCAGCTCCTTCAGGGTTATCTTTGGTCTCTTTGTTGCCTCTCTGATTAATGCCATCCTTGCCTGGTCCGTGAGTTTTGGTGGGCGGCCCTCTCTTGGCAGGTTTGTTGTGGTGCCATATTCTTTCCATTTTTAAATAATGGAATTAATGGTGCTCCGTGGGATGTTCAAAGTTTCAGATATTTATTTATAACCCAACCCTGATCTGTATTTCTCCACAACTTTGTCCCTGACCTGTTTGGCGAGCTCCTTGGTCTTCATGGTGCCGCTTGCTTGGTGGTGCCCCTTGCTTAGTGGTGTTGCAGACTCTGGGGCCTTTCAGAACAGGTGTATATATACTGAGATCATGTGACAGATCATGTGACACAGATTGCACACAGGTGGACTTTATTTAACTAATTATGTGACTTCTGAAGGTAATTGGTTGCACCAGATCTTATTTAGGGGCTTCATAGCAAAGGGGGTGAATACATATGCACACACCACTTTTCCGTTATTTATTTTTTAGAATTTTTTGAAACAAGTTATTTTTTTCATTTCACTTCACCAATTTTGACTATTTTGTGTATGTCCATTACATGAAATCCAAATAAAAATCCAATTAAATTACAGGTTGTAATGCAACAAAATAGGAAAAACGCCAAGGGGGATGAATAGTTTTGCAAGGCACTGTACATGAAGTAACAGTTATTGAGTACTGTTGCTTGTCTGAGTCTATGCAGCCATGGCATTTAAAGCCAGTGCCGAGGGTTAATAAATCTCCTAGATGACCTCACATTTCAGTCATATATATAAACCTTCTTCTCCTAAATAAATGTTTGTGCAAAGGGCAGAGCTCTCAACTTAGAAAAATAAAGATATATATTAGCATTTCTGACTCGTCCATGTTCAACAAAGGCTGTAGTACACCTCAGCTTCAAGCGAAGATCTAGTTTTATCTTAGCATTAGGACACACACAATAACAGAAACATCATCAGAATGTGTAAACACAGCCAGGCGAGTGAACATAACCACAGAATCCTCTGGAGAGGCAGTCAGAGGAATACCATAGTGTTAGTGTCATGGTGTTACAGTACCTGCTGGACCTCCAGCTGGCCAGGAGGGTTTGACCTGGGCAGAGGGGGTCTTGAAGGTGGGTGGGGGGACACTGTTGCCATTCTTGGGGGCTCCTGGGACTTTGGTCATGGTCTTCACTGACGTTGTGACGTGGCCAGTGGGCGGGGCATCCTCAACAACTTTACTGGAGAACAGAAAAGTACTGCTTATAGGTCATTGTTCATGGACACACATGCATACATGAACGCCCATGAACGCACACACACACACACACACACGTTTGTTTTACTATCCTTGTGGGGACCAAACAATTGATTTCCCTAACCCCGAACCCTAACCATTAACCAGTGGAGGCTGCTCAGGGGAGGATGGCTCACAATAATGGCTGGAACAGAGTAAATGGAATTGCATCAAACACATGGAAACCATGTGTTTGATTTATTTGATACCATTCCACCTATTCCACACCAGCCATTACCATCAGCCCGTCCTCCCCAATTAAGGTGCACCAACCTCCTGTGCCGTTAACCTAATCCTAACCTTAACCCTGAACTTAACCCTAACCTTATGTCATGAGAATTTCTATCTCTAATTCAACCTAAGCTTGAATCATTACCAGAGGTTGTAAGGCTCTGGTTTTAATCATAAATGATTCAAGGTCCACAACCAGCAAGAATGATCTGTATTTTTATTCATGGAGAGCTCTGGCGCCAAAACCCATACACTCCTGTTTTATACCCCTTGACACACAAAGGCACTTTGCTCCGCCCACCTTTAGGAGGCTTTTTGCAACCCGTTTTCTCAGTCCCCTTCACCCTGGAATGTTTAGTCCCGCCCCCCTCTGTTAGTGGGTTGCCACTACATTATAACTAACACCGTTCACACATTTATACTGTATTTGGGGTGAAATCCTTTAGTCATTATTCTTAAAATACAAATTAATCTAACACCTTAACCTTAACCCAAAACCCTAACCCTAATTCTAACTCTAACCCTAATTGTGATCCTAACCCTAAACCTAACCTTGTCCTTGTGGGGACCTGCGAAATGACCCCACTTGTCTGAATTTTCCTTGTTTTACTATACTTCTGGTCCCCACAAGGATAGTAAAACCAAAAAACCTTCACACACACACACACACACACACATAAATACACACATACACACACTCAGACACTCCATCATACTTCAGAAATGTTTTTCCTTTATAATATTCAAGGTTCCCAGGTTCTGGTAGGGTTGGTGTTGTTTATTCAGGACTATTCACATCACCAGGCTGTGCCAACTGAGGCCTGTCAGTCTCTCCCTCAGGCCCAGTCCATGTTTGTTATGGCAACCTCAGCAATGGTTATAGTAGAGTATGAGTTGAATCCAGGACTCAGAACACCTCTCATCTGTTAGAATGTCATTCCATCACAACACGCCTCCCCACTAAAAACGATACAGACTTCACTTCATTATTTTCAGCAATAGTAAAACTCCCACATTCTGCATCCTCTGAGTCCACCACTCCTACCCCCAATATAAAATATGTGGTTCTCTTCCTGTTCAAGTGCATGTTTATTTGAAACAATGTGCAGACCATGCCCCAAAAATACCAAAATAGTTGTTGGAAATACAAGTGCATTGGAAGAGCTGTTTTGAAGACAATAAAACCCTGGGCTCATTTTGATAGGCATGACTGAGTCACATCCAGCCCAGGCACTAACCATTACAATCAATTAGCAGGAAGCTCAGAGACACACTCAACCAATCAGGTCAATTAAGAGGAGAGCTGATTGGATAAAAAGCTGTGTCTGATGAAAAGCATGGCCAGTATATCCAATAAGGATACATGATACATCCCAGTGTCCAGATGGCACATCAATAAGAAAACAGAAACACAATTAAAGTTGGCACGGTCTCTATCTCTCTGAAATATTGTATGCAGTGGAGCTGCTCATAACAACACAATTGTGTTGTTCTTTCAGAATCTGCAATGTTGTTCTCCATGACATTGACGGTTCTATAAATAATGCCTGAGCCACTATGGTTAGGTCTGTACTAGTGGTTGTGGTCAGCCTATCAAGGTATGGACCGAGCACGCTCAGTATGGGCACACTGTATCAAAAAGGTAGCTGGTTCAAATCCCAGGTGAGAAAGACTTGCCCTTAGGCAAATAACCTGACTTGAGTCTGACTTGATTTGCTCCATGTCATATTGAGTTGTGTGAATGTACAATTGGTCAGCTACGCTGTACTTTAAATATGTCTTGATGATACTGCTCTCTACTGGTGATAAGCATCCATTGCTATAGACCAAGCATTTTTTAGCAGATGCTCTTAATCCAGAGTGATTTACAGTAGTGGGAATCGAACCCACAACCCTGGCGTTGCAAGCGCCATGCTCTACCAACTCAGCACCTACTGCACAGTCAAGTGTTTAGATACTGTACTTCATAGTAGTAGAAGAAACAGAAGAGGAAGCTCAAGGGAAAGGGAGAAGGGGACAGGAAATAAAGAATAGCTGAGAAAAGGATAAACTTTATTGATATATAAACAGTTACAATCCTCAAGCAAAACGGATATGGTTAGTGTATAAAATTAAACAAAATGAAGATTAAAATACAAAGGTACACACACAAATGATCAGAATGAAGTTGGAGGATAGTGAAGTCGGAAAATAAGTAGAAACAAAAGAATAAACACCAAAAATATAAGTTAAACTACTTATAATGTATATCGTTCAACCAAATTAAATCAAAGTATATTACAGATACAATCCATGATAATATGCAGATTTAATCTAAACCTGCTTCTCATGCGGTATTCAAGATACACTCAGTGGCCCGTTTATTAGGTACACCCATCTAGTACCGGGTCGGACCCCTCTTTGCCTCCAGAACAGCCTGTATTCTTCGGTGCATGAAAACGTTGCTCAATTTGGTTTAAGGGACCTAACATGTGCCAGGAAAACATTCCCCACACTAGTACACCACCGCCACCAGCCTGTACCATACACACCCGGCAGGATGGGGCCATGGATTCATGCTGTGTATGCCAAATCCTGACTCTGCCATCAGCATGACGCAACAGGAACCGGGATTCGTCAGACCAGGCAATATTTTTCCACTCCTCAATTGTCCAGTGTTAGCTGATAGGAGTGGAACCCGGTGTGATCATCTGCTGCAATAGCCCATCGGTTTCAAGGACGGACGAGTTGAGCATTCTGAGATGCTGTTCTGCACACCACTGTTGTACTGCGCCTTTATTTGCCTGTTTGTGGCACGCCTGATAGCTTGCACGATTCTTGCCATTCTCCTTCGATGTCGCTCATCAACGAGCTGTTTTCGCCCACAGAACTGCCGCTGACTGGATGTTTTTTGTTTGTCGCACTACTCTCAGTAAACCCTAGACACTGTCGAGCATGAAATGCGCCTGGCACCAACGATCATACCACGCTCAATGTCGCTTAGGTCACTCGTTTTGCCCATTCTAACGTTCAATCGAACAGTAATTGAATGCCTCAATGCCTGTCTGCTTGCCTTATATAGCAAGCCATGGCCACATGGCTCACTGTCTGTAGGAGCGAACCATTTATGTGAACGGGTAGCTAATAAACTGGCCACTGTGTGTATGTACTAAGGCAAGGTAAACTAAGGGAGAGTATTTAACACAAAGACACACTCACTCTCACACTCCCCTAACACACCAGCAGGCTCACTGTACACAAACACACAGTAACCTACTAACTAATTCCTGTAACTACTTAAAGGGACGTGGTATGGACAAGACACAGGTGGTGAGGTATAATGTGAAATCTCAGGATTGCTATAATGTGAGATCTGAGACTGTCTTTCTAGTCAACTACAGGCTGATTGAAATGAATAAAACACAGGCAGATAGAGGTAGCTGTTATCTACAGTCTACTGCACGTGGAGTGTGCGTGCTGAAACACTGTGGTGCCAATCTCTCAGCTTGTTGTACTGTTGTCCCACAACCTCTGGGTCCGGTTTGTTCACCCTAACACACCCAAAGACACAGGACAGGAGGGGAGATGGAGGGAAGGAAGGAGGAAGAAAGGAGAGGACACAGGAGAGCAGACAGGAAGAAAGGAAAGAAATACATTGTTAAGAAAAAGACATAGACAAGAAATGTTGAGGGAAAAACAGGACAGTGGTTTCATACCTCCTGATAGGAGAGCTCTGTCTTTGGAAGGATGCTGTCTGTAAACCACATCTCTCTAAGAAGGAGAGATTGGAAGTATCCTCCTGGCAGGCCCTGATTACCCACAATCCCACTTAATTACCCACAATCCCTCTTCGTGACATGCTGATTGGCCGGGGCTTTGGTTGGGAGAGCAGCAGGGTGCATTTACTGCAGATGAAGATGAATAGGGGCAGAAAACAGACCTGAGAACCCCCAGAACCCCCAGCTCTAAAGGGCTCAAAGGGTTGCCCAGCCCAGCTAACCCTGCCTGAGCTGTTTCCACTAGGGTTTCCTCTGATGTGGCTTCCTGTAATGAAGCCTTAAACTAAGCGTGATACTGAGCGTCTCATGGATAAGGAAGTATGGGCTAAACACGGAATCCCAATAATGAGAAGCTCCTGTGACATGCAGGATGAGACATGGAGTGCCAGAAAGCTCTGATCAACCCAACATAGTAACAGTAACAACAACAGTATCAGCCTCACACACCAGGAAACTACCCTCAGATCACATCGGATCAGACTGACATACCACCAACTACTCACTTCTTTCCAGTGCTGTTCTCCTGGGCTTGAGCTGTGAACAGAAGAGAAAAGAAACTCATGAACATAAAAGCAGAGATTGTCAAATGTGCGTGTAGACTTGTGAGTCTTATAATAGAAAATAACTGATGGGGTGACAAGACAAAAAGAGAGTAGTTATACTGCTTTTTAAATGCTAATTCTAATCAAGCAGATATTGACAAAAATATACCTATATAAAAAAAGGTTGCCCAACGGTGCACCTCAAATAGCACTACCCCAGGTGAGTGCTGGTTGATTGAGCCCAGTATCACATGGCAGAGATATAGCCCTGCCAGCTGAACTCAGTCCAGGTTGGAGCTACATCCCTCTCTCCCTCTCTACTGGGCAGCTGTACAAACCTTGCCTGACGACACATCCTGAATTTCATTCCCGCTGCTCTATTGATTGCTCCATACATCAGTCTGAACCTGCCATCTTAGAAGTCGTTTGTGAGGATGTAAAAAATTAAGTGATTCATGATTCGTGTAAGCCAGCTCTGGCCCAACCCATCAGTTTCTGGGATCAATCAGAACAGTCAGAATGTGTTTGCATTCTCAAAGGATCAGGGAGAAAAGCAAATCCAAACTCATCGTGGAGAAGAAACGTTAGTGGGAGTGGCATTTGGCAGGAGCGATGTAGATGGGTAGCCACGCAAGTACAAACCACTCTCCAGCACTCATTTGCATAACACAACAGCCTTGCACATATTAAACATTGTATAAGTAACCTCAGCCTCTGTGTGGAGCAGAGAATGACTTCTAATCCATTGCTCCTTGTCAGTTTGTATCAGCAGAGCAGGTCTAACACACACAGGGCTGGGGTGATGACAGAGAGATGGATGCTGAGGCCCAGAGACAGAGCTGCGCCAGGGGGACCAGAACACAGAGACAGAGCTGCGCCAGGGGGACCAGAACACAGAGACAGAGCTGCGCCAGGGGGACCAGAACACAGAGACAGAGCTGCACCAGGGGGACCAGAACACAGTGACAGAGCTGTGCCAGGGGGACCAGAACACAGAGACAGAGCTGTGCCAGGGGGACCAGAACACAGAGACAGAGCTGTGCCAGGGGGACCAGAATACAGAGACAGAGCTGTGCCAGGGGGACCAGAACACAGAGACAGAGCTGTGCCAGGGGGACCAGAACACAGAGACAGAGCTGTGCCAGGGGGACCAGACAACAGAGACAGAGCTGCACTACCAGGGTGGGAAATTAACTGCAGTGGCTGGTGGATAATGAAGATAAATGACAGAAAACACTGTACCCCACCTGCTTTCAACACTGTAGCGTTGAGATTCTCTCTTCCATTTTTTTTAAATGCTCCCAAATGCCCCAAAATCTACCAGCATTTAGCTAATGGCTGGTGTTCATTTCCCACCCTGTGCACTACAGGGACTAACATGCAGCACTGTTGTAATCTATACTTCAGTCTACTTACGTAACCTTTCCCTTAGGGGAAAAAGCAAAGCCGAAACGGTCACTTCAGAGGGATATTACTGTAAGATCACAATGATCTAGTTAGGATAGATTTCTATTTCCTAGTCCCATTGTGCCAGGTTACCCAACATACAGTAACTAGGGTGTCATTATGCCTCAGGGTATTGGGGTAAGGGGGAGGGTGCCAGGGGGTACCCACCTTTCTCTGTGCCGGTGATCTGAGCCAGGATTCTGAAGGACCTGGACTGGGAGGTCCCGGTGCGAGGATGCCAGTCCTCTGTGTCCTCGATCAGACGCTTCTTACTGGCCTCACTGAGGGGCGAGGCGTGGATCAACTCTGGTTCAACTCTGTTCCTGAGACCACACACACACACACAGAATAAGTATCATCATCATCATCATCATCATCATCATCATCATCATCATTACCATTCATTTACAATTATCATTACCATTTAGCAATCATAAAAATCACTCTTAATAATTATTTAATTATTCAGTAATTATTCAGATTAATGTATTACATTAAAAAAAAATATATATATATATATATATATATATATATATATATATATATATAGTAGCATAACACAAGAGCAACATTTCTTCTCGTTCACACACTGGTACAGACAAATATACTCGTACTCCCAATGTATACTACAGGTATACTCAGACAAGACAAACATACACACGTTCACTAAGTGAAGTGTCCACGGCTACATTTCCCATTACTGTACCTCCTAGGGGCAGTCTTTGGGGGGACTCTGCACACAGACATTGAGAGGGTGGTAAGAAAGGAAAATATGATAAGAGAAGAAGAAGAATCAGAAACTTGAAAGATAGAATATTGTACTTCCACGGTGCTAAACCATATCTAAAGTATGAGTTTTGATGTTACAGGCTATACTTACTTAAGAATGCCCGGAGGCCCACTATCAGAAACAGCAGTTACACTAGAAATAGCAGAGCAGTTGTCAGCTGACTATCAATTCAAACTGACTGCAATGACCACCTCCGAAACCCTTATGAAGATGACATGACACACATTACATGATTCAGCCCACATACAGTACATAATGGTGTTAACTCAGACACAAACATATCATAGCATGACAATGGTTTTAGTAGTAGGGGGAAATATGCTTTATGGATTATTGATCATCTGAATAAACTGGTGATGGATTTTGGATTTTGGGGAATTGACTGAAAACGATTAAATAGTGATATTGTATGTATAATACGGTTATAAACCAAGGTGAAAGTTACCATCCCTCGCCACAAGGGGGAACCACTGAGCTGAGCTCAGGACCAGAACGGATACATTGTTTGTATTCCTGTCCTGAATTAAATCATGTTTAGACACACATCTCAAGATGTCTGTTTATTGCATTACAAGTGGATTTCTGCACTGGGGGCAAGTCAAGTGTGTCTGAGTGTTCTGCGTGTGAGCTGTGTTCTATTCGACTGTGTGTGTCAGTGAGTGTATTCTAAGTGAATGGGGCGAGAGGGGTCAGATTGTGACGGTCCTGGCTGGTAATTCATGAATGGCCTTGGGTAAACAGAGTGGCACGGTGGCAGACGGAGGGGGACAGATGCAGGGACAGGGATCAGTAGCCCTGCTGAGAGGTGACAGGTCAGCCTACAGGGCTCTGGGTTGCAGTCTGGAGCCTGGTCGTGGGTCTGGTGGGGATGCATCACAAATGGCACCCTATTCCCTTTATAGTGCCTATAGAGCCTATGGGCTCTGGTCAAAAGTAGTGCACTATAAAGTGAATAGGGTGGCATTTGAAATGCAACCTGGGTGTAAATACAGTAGTTATCCCACATGGACCGGGCCGGGACGCCATTACACACACAGAGCATGAATGAACAGAATGAACTGGCCTCAGTGGACCACAAGGCTTATTATGGCTTATGGCTGTGTGTTATTTACAGGGTGGCTTTGCAGGTTGATTTGTGCTGTGAGATGAGTGTGTAAAGCGTCTGTCATCGTCCAAAAGGTGAACACATACGCACAGCAGTGTTCTAGAATATTAGACTGTTGGTTTTCATACTTTTTGAATTCTGAGCGCAGTTCAAACAATTTCTCCAACTGTCAACACATTCAAATGAATAGAGGACTCGTACCGGAGCCGTGTTGGTTGAGAATTGTGGGAAGGTGAGCGGAGGGCTGTGCTTCCCCGCGGATGGTGGTCTCAGAACCGCTTAGCTATGTCACAATAGGACGCTGGACTATCGCGTCTCAGCTTCTGTGGACTATGATTTACGCTTTAGACAGTAAGTATATGAGTGAGGTTTATGAGGGTTATTTATGGCAGAGAGGCGCCAGCATGCCTATTGTACTAATCTAACTGTACTGCAGTCATCATGTGCAGCAGTACAGCACTGATAATCACATCATCCCACAGTCAAAGAACTAGCAGACAGTGTGTCACTGTTACAATACTAACTTGGTCTCTTCCTCTTCCACCTCCTGCAGAAAGAGAAAAGAGAGGAGTAGAGGAAGAAGCAAAGTAAAGGAGCAGTAAAAGAGAAGAGCAGTGATTCAACTGGGTCCTAAAACCACATGATTTTAGGACCCATTCTGAGACGATGGACGAGCAGACACCCAGAGAGAAACACACACACATGCTTCTACTATACCTGGAACCTGTACAAGCAGACAGGGCAGTCCAGGGGATTTAGGTGGTCATGGCTAGATGGGATACCGTTTATGTCAAATTGTCATTCGTCAAATGTTTTTGTGCATTTTACCTAACCCTAAACTAATTATCCTAACCTGCTACGTGAATTGTCCTAACCTGCTGCATAAGGTCTAACTTGCTACAAAAAGTCTGACATAAACTGTATCCATTCTAGCCAAAACCGGTTTAGAAGGGAGGAAGGTCTAAGGTCATATAATAACTCAGAGAAGGTATTACATTATTCAGAACAGACTGAGATGATAACCAAAGTGCCTAGAGGTAAGTAGCATGAAGTCTATTATATTCAGCTGCGAAACAAAACTAATACCATTTGTATCAGTCAACTATATTGGTAGACTAGTCTAAAACACATGTTACTAGTGCACAGTGTTCTTCCTATCCTCTGGCCTGAGAACCACCCCAATAAAGAGTTGCTCCAGCCCAGAGCTGCCAGTATGCTGGGCTAATTAGAAAACAAGCGTCTGAGTCGACACAACAACAAGACGTCAGATAGACTCAGAGCCAGACTACTGGGTGTTTGGCAAAGCTATTAACTCTACTATCAATTAAAGGGAGGCAGGCTGAGTTGGGCTAGGCTGAGCTAGGCTGGGTTAGGCTGGGTTGGGCTAGGCTAGGCTGGGTTGAGCTAGGCTGGGTTGGGTTGGGCTGAGTTAGGCAAGGCTGGATTTGGGCTAGGCTGGGTTGGGCTGGGCTAGGCTGGGTTGGGCAAGGCTGGGTTAAGATGGGTTGGGCTGGGCTGGGTTAGGCTGGGTTAGGCTGGGTTGGGCTAGGCTGGGTTAGGCTGGGCTGGGCTAGGCTGGGCTAGGCTTGGTTGGGCTGGGTTAGGCTGGGCTAGGCTGGGCTGGGCTAGGCTGGGCTAGGCTATGCTAGGCTTGGCTAGGCTAGGTTGGGCTAGGCTGGGCTGGGTTAGGATGGGCTAGGTTGGGCGGTAGCAGGAGTGAGTTTAACATGTTGTCGGCTGCTGCTGCCTTTTTCTTCTGTTTCCAGTTCCCTTCAACATAATGGGACAAGATGTGCTGCTGCACTCATTGTGGCTGTTTACAGAGTTGGGGTATAGGCACCATATCCTAGTTGTTCTACCAACAGCTATGTAGACTATGTAGGAGAAACTGATGGAAGATTTACAACAAAGTATGTCCTCTCTCAGGTAGTCTGTTGTTATTACATGGTTGGTTAACTGCAAATGGACAACAGCTCCTTGAGGCCTCAAACATCATCCAGACAGACAGTGAAGTGAACCACATCTCTCTGTAGACCTGACAACAACACACAGGATTTATGGGATGTGAGACAGAAACATGTTCACTTCCCATTACAGCTTTCCTGCTGCACTACACCAGTCCAAGTGGTCATACCTAACATAGCCATGTTGTTCCTATGAGCTAAAAGGTAAATGTGGTACATGGTTATAACTTCAAGTGAACTTCGTGTACAAACCACCTACCTACCCACAGTTGATCTTCTTGGAAAGTGAAAGGAAGCAAAAGGAGAATATGAGGGGTTTGGTTAGATAAAGAAAGTAACAGGAGAGGAGAGGAGAGGAGAGGAGAGGAGAGGTTTGGTAAGAGAAGAGGAGAAGAGAAGAGAAGAGAGGAGAGGAGAGGAGAGGAGAGGAGAGGAGAGGAGAGGAGAGGAGAGGAGAGGAGAGAGAGGAGAGAGAGGAGAGGAGAGGAGAGGAGAGGAGAGGAGAGGAGAGGAGATGAGAGGAGATGAGAGGAGAGGAGAAGAGGTGAGGGGTTTGGTAAGAGAAAGAAAGAAATTAAGAGAAGAGGAGAGGAGAAGAGAAGAGAAGAGGAGAAGAGGAGAGGGGAGGAGGAGAGGAGAGGAGAGGAGGTGAAAGGTGGGTTTGAGGTTAGTGCCACTCACCCATTAAACTGCTCTTTGATCTGGTCGACCACCACACCCTGGGCTTCCAACAGGCCCCGCCTCTGTCCTATGGCCACCTCACAGGCATTGGCATTGGAGTACAGGTTGATGGGTGTGTTATAGCAAGAGGACTGCGGAGCACCGGGATTGGAGGAGGAGGCTGTCACTCTGGCCGGGGAGGAGGAGGAAGAAGAGGAGGGAGTGGAGGAGGGGGTGGTGAAGGGGGAACGGCCAGAGCCGGGTCTTGGGGGTGGGGCTGAGCTGGGTGGGGCTGGGGAGCGGGAGCGGCTAGCTAATGGGAAGGGAGGCTGGGGCTGCTGGGAGGAGGGGGCAGCGGGGGTGAAAGCAGACGATGCAGAGGGGATGGAGGCCACCTTTGGGGCGGTTAGGGAGGAAGTGACTGCACCCACATTGCTGCCCCCGCCAAAGGGGCGGGCCGTCTTGTTGTAGGCAGCGCCGGGTTGGGGGGAGGGGCTGGTGAAGGTGGAGGGTGGGGCTGGATGGGTGATTGGCACAGGCTTAATGATCTCCAGTGGCTTGTCCTATAGGGGGGTGAGGACACATATGCACGACACTCACACACTGCAAACCACACAGCAAACTCATGCAGGGGAAATGCTCCCCAGCAGTATGGTATGTGCCTCAGAGCTATCGGGCAGCACATTATTCCCTAGCGTTGAATAATGCCCAAAACAGAGATGCTTGTTCTAGGTCCCAAGAAACAAAGAGATCTTCTGTTAAATCTGACAATTCATCTTGATGGTTGTAAAGTCGTCTCAAATAAAACTGTGAAGGACCTCGGCGTTACTCTTGACCCTGATCTCTCTTTTGACGAACATATCAAGACTGTTTCAAGGACAGCTTTTTTCCATCTACGTAACATTGCAAAAATCAGAAATTTTCTGTCCAAAAATGATGCAGAAAAATTAATCCATGCATTTGTTACTTCTAGGTTAGACTACTGCAATGCTCTATTTTCCGGCTACCCGGATAAAGCACTAAATAAACTTCAGTTAGTGCTAAATACGGCTGCTAGAATCCTGACTAGAACCAAGAAATTTGATCATATTACTCCAGTGCTAGCTTCCCTACACTGGCTTCCTGTTAAGGCAAGGGCTGATTTCAAGGTTTTACTGTTAACCTATAAAGCGTTACATGGGCTTGCTCCTACCTATCTTTCCGAGTTGGTCCTGCCGTACATACCAATACGTACGCTACGGTCACAAGACGCAGGCCTCCTAATTGTCCCTAGAATTTCTAAGCAAACAGCGGGAGGCAGGGCTTTCTCCTATAGATCTCCATTTTTATGGAACAGTCTGCCTACCCATGTGAGAGACGCAGACTCGGTCTCAACCTTTAAGTCTTTACTGAAGACTTATCTCTTCAGTAGGTCATATGATTGAGTGTAGTCTGGCCCAGGAGTGTGAAGGTGAACGGAAAGGCTCTGGAGCAACGAACAGCCCTTGCTGTCTCTGCCGGGCCGGTTCCCCTCTCCACTGGGGTTCTCTGCCTCTAACCCTGTTGCAGGGGCTGAGTCACTGGCTTGCTGGTGCTCTTTCATGCCGTCCCTGGGAGGGGTGCGTCACTTGAGTGGGGTTGAGTTACTGACGTGATCTTCCTGTCTGGGTTGGCGCCCCCCTTGGTTTGTGCTGTGGTGGAGACCTCTGTGGGCTATACTCGGCCTTGTCTCAGGATTGTAATTTGGTTGTTGAGGATATCCCTCTAGTGGTGCGGGGCTGTGCTTTGGCAGAGTGGGTGGGGTTATATCCTTCCTGTTTGGCCCTGTCCGGGGTTTCTTCCGGATGGGGCCACAGTGTCTCCGGACCGCTCCTGTCTCAGCCTCCAGTATTTATGCTGCAGTAGTTTATGTGTCGGGGGCTGGGGTTAGTTGGTTATACCTGGAGTACTTCTCCTGTCTTATCCAGTGTCCTGTGTGAATTTAAGTATGCTCTCTCTAATTCTCTCGTTCTCTCTTTCTCTCTGAGAACCTGAGCCCTAGGACCATACGTCAGGACTACCGGGCATGATGACACCTTGCTGTCCCCAGTCCGCCTGGCCTTGCTGCTATTCCAGTTTCAACTGTTCTGCCTGCGGTTATGGAACCCCTACCTGTCCCAGACCTGCTGTTTTCAACTCTTAATGATCGGCTATGAAAAGCCAACTGAGATTTATTCCTGATTATTATTTGACCATGCTTGTCACTTATGAACATTTTTGAACATCTTGGCATGGTTCTGTTATAATCTTCACCCGGCACAGCCAGAAGAGGACTGGCCACCCCTCATAGCCTGGTTCCTCTCTAGGTTTCTTCCTAGGTTTTCGCCTTTCTAGGGAGTTTTTCCTAGCCACCGTGCTTCTACACCTGCATTACTAGCTGTTTGGGGTTTTAGTCTGGGTTTCTGTACAGCACTTCGAGATATTAGCTGATGTAAGAAGGGCTATATAAAATAAAATTGATTGAAAATTGATTGATTGATTGCCCATAATAGCCAATCACAATGTGGTTTAACATCGTCTCAGAAGGGCACAGTGAGCATGCTCAAACATTCTCATAATCCTTTTACATTTTTACATGGCTCTTATCCAGAGCCACTTACAGTTTTAGTGAGTGCATACATTTTTCATACTGGCCCCCGTGGGAATCGAACCCACAACCCTGGCGTTGCAAGCGCCATGCTCTACCAACTGAGCTACAGGAGGCCTTTCATCCTAAATAATGAATGTGACTGTTTATATCTGATTAATTCACTGGAGTGGAGTGTACTTACCTTTGGTGCATCAGCCTTGGGAACACTGGAAGCTCTGTGAAGACAGAAAACACATAATGAGAAAACTGCACTTATTTTCCTCTGTAGGAACAAGGTAAAGAAGTAAAGGCGTATGCACACCACAACAGTATATAGCCAATCCATTAAGATGTGTGTATCTATGTAAACACTAGAGTCTTCCTGACAACCATATGTCACAACAACTCTCAATGGTCCATGCAGGTAATACTGGGACCGATGGATGAAGACACCATTTGTCAGGCTTGACTGGACAATAACCCTCTCCTTATGGACAGTAACTCTCTCCTCATGGAGGAGCATCTTAGAGAGATGGGAGAGGAAGAGAGAGAGAGGGAGCAGGAGATAGAACGAGAAAGAGAGAGCTATAGAGAGAGCAGGAGATAGAGAGGGAGGGAGGGAGGGAGGGAGGAGGGAGGGAGGGAGGGAGGGAGGGAGGGAGGGAGGGAGGGAGGGAGAGAAAGAGAGGGAGGGAGGGAGGGAGGGAGGGAGGGAGGGAGGGAGGGAGAGAAAACAGGTGGGGATGAGTAAAGGAAAACTCAAGAGGAACTAACCACACCAGAGAAAAACCTGTAAATGGAGTGAATATTGAGTTAGATACACTATCAAAGACTGCTGCTACTGGCTCCACTACAGCGCCTGTCTCTATTTGGCCCCTAGCTCAATTCCACAGAGTCAGCCAGCCATAGAGCAGCATGGCGGTAGAGACGTGTGGGAAAACATATTATGCTATATTACTCTGGTATGTTTCCCTAACCCCGGCTAGATTTACTGTGGATCCTAATTTCACTCAATCATCCACTCATGCCCTCTTAGATTTCAAACCGAGGTCAGTGAGCTCTGGAATATCAATATGGCTGCACCTCCTGATATAATATTAGTTTCTCAAATGAAGCCTCTTTAAATACTGCAATAATTCAAATCCTCTTTCCAGGGTAATTAGTCCCAGAAGAATGCAGCAGGCCAAGCTGTGTTAGCTAGCTACAGAGTGCTACCAGTCAGTCCATATGAGACAGTCAGGTCTGTAGCCTGCTATACAGATCCATTACAACGTCCTACTGTACAGACCACCGTGTTAAAGAATAGCCGTGTTTTAGGGGAAGAATAGGCGATGTAAAAGAGCTTTACTGATACTAAAGCTCAGTCATTGCACACTTCTAAACTCACATTTATCATAGATATGAATTAAATGGCCACCCGGACTATTTACATTTGTTTTTACACTACTGCTACTCGCTGTTTATTATCTATGCATTGTCACTTTACCCCTACCTACATGTACATATTACCTTGACTAACCTGTACCCCCGCACATTTACTCGGTACCGGTACCCCCTGTATATAGCATCATTATTGTTATTTTATTGTGTTACTTTTTACTTTATTTTTTACTTTATTTTATTTTGTAAATATTTTCTTAACTCTATTTCTTGAACTGCATTGTTGGTTAAGAGCTTGTAAGTAAGCATTCCACGGTAATGTCTACACCTGTTGTATTCGACGCAACTATGGTAAGTAACCCAACATATTGGGAATTCAGTACACCTTTCATACATTCACAAAACGTAGGCCTACTGCCCCCTGAGCAACATAGTCATATTTTAAACATATGGCCAAAATCCTCACCTGTTCAGTTTAGACAATGGGTGTACAGTGCGGACGTTGGAGCCTGACATATTGTATAAACCCAGGGTCCTCACATGGCAGTCCTCTGTCTGTATCCTGACAGTACGCCTCACAGAGAGCCACCCCACTACACTGAAGACTCTAGCTTTTCCTACCGTTGGGATCTATAAATCTCTGCACAGAGCAACAAAGCTATCCTTCATTTGGTGGCCACCACCACCAGCACAGCAGCAGTCCAAGGCACTATCTCTCCTCTGTGTGAGTCTCCATCTCTGTGTAAAGGGCTACAGGCCCAAACAGTGTAGAAGACCTCAGATTTATACTCATGATCAAACCAGCTGCAGGACTTTTTTCGCCTCAGGAAAAGGAGGGTAGTCCTGTTGTTCATACTACTGCAAACAAACACACTGTTCAGGGGAAGGGACTTCCAGTGGCAACCAGGAAGTGAAACAAAAAGTATCTGCTCTCTATATCTATATATACTATCTGTATATTCCTTTCCTATTCTGTCACTCTCTGAGGAGCAGAGACCATGTAGCCTAATGAAGAAAAACAAAATGCAAATAAACTATGCAAAACATAATTCCAAGAAAAGTAAGCACTCTCTCTCGGTTTCTCCTCTCTCTCTCCCTCCTTCTCTTTCTCCTTCCTCTCTCCCTCCCTCTTTCTCTCCTCCAGCTGTTTCTTGTCCTTCATCCATGGCATGGGCCCTTCATAACCTTAGTCTGCTGGACACTGACTCAGCTTCATGTTTTCTCATTAATGTCCATTAAGTCTCAGTCCCAGCCTCTCATCTGGCTTCATAAACAATGGTGTTCTCAGCCTCTGACAGCCTCTGACAGCCTCTGACAGCCTCTGACAGCCTCTGACAGCCTCTGACAGCCTCTGACAGCCAGACAATGTGTCCCTTCTTCCTCATAAAGCAAAGTGACTCAGCCGAACAGAATGGTCTCTTCCGGAACATGCCCCATGTTCTCTGGCATTCTGTCTGTCACATTCTTCCATATTAGGAAGGGTTTAGGACAGTCTCACGGTCCTGTTTCTCGCTGAGTTGAAGCTGACCGACTAAGAGAATGCTCACAGGGTTATTATCGAGCCCCACCCTTCCACATGTGTATGCAATTCTTATTTTGAAAAATACTGTACCCACACTGGCGTCTGAATATTTTCCAATGTACATATGAGCATATTTTCCAATGTACTTGTGTGCACTTGAGGAAAGCAGCACACTTCCAAAGACCCAGGCAAACAGTACATTAGAGGATAGGAATGGGCTTATTGATTGAACAGCCTGTGCCATTACAAACACGATATAGTCCATAACACTGTGTGTATCTGCCATCGGTAGGCCTGAGGGAGGCTCCAGGGTGGAACCCCCATCCTCTGTTCCCTGAGTCTCTGTTCCCAGAGCTAACTGAACAAACACAGGCCAGGGTAGTCTTGTAAACATCTGTTTAGCCCTCTCCCCTCTGTCCTCTCTGTGTAGCCAGATCGCACCCTCAGGGGTGCGTGCTTAGTCCCCTCCTGTACTCCCTGTTCACTGTGGCCACGCACGACTTCGACACCATCATTAAGTTTGCCGACAACACAACGGTGGTAGGCCTGATCACTGACGACGATGAGACAGCCTATAGGAGGTCAGAGAACTGGCAGTGTGGTCAATGTCAGCAAGACAAAGGAGCTGATCGTGGACTACAGGAAACGGAGGGCCAAGCACGCCCCCATTCACATCGACAGGGCTGAAGTGGAGTGGGTCGAGAGCTTCAACTTCCTCGGTGTCAACATCACTAAGAATCTATCATGGTCCAAATACACCAACACAGTCGTGAAGAGGGCACGACCATGCCTCTTCCTCCTCAGGAGGCTGAAAAGATTTGGAATGGGCCATCAGATCCTCAAAAGTTCTAAAACTGCACCATTGAGAGCATCTTGACTGGCTGCATCACTGCATGATATGGCAACTGCTCTGACCGCAAGGCACTAAGCTCTCAATGCTCAATGTTCCCTGCTCTCATGCTTCTCCCTGTCACAGCGGAATGGCCAGGGTTTCTGGCACACAGCCTCATTAATCAGAGAAGTGGGAGAGGAGACAGGGAGTTCTGAAGGCAGGGAGGGAGGAGGGAGGGAGAGAGAGAGAGAGAGCGAGGGAGAGAGAGTGAAAGAGAGAGAGAGAAAGATGGAGAGAGAGAGAGAGAGAGAGAGAGAGAGAGAGAGAAAGATGGAGAGAGAGAGAGAGAGAGAGAGAGAGAGAGAGAGAGAGAGAGAGAGAGAGAGAGAGAGAGAGAGAGAGAGAGAGAGAGAGAGAGAGAGAGAGAGAGAGAGAGAGAGAGAGAGAGAGAGAGAGAGAGAGAGAGAGAGAGAGAAAGATGGCGAGAGATGGAGAGAGAAAGAGACAGAGAGAGAGAGAGAGAGAGAGAGAGAGAGAGAGAGAGAGAGAGAGAGAGAGAGAGAGAGAGAGAGAGAGAGAAAGAGACAGACAGAGAGAGAGAGAGGCAGACACAGAGAGAGAGGCAGACAGAGAGAGAGAGATAGACAGAGACAGAGACAGAGACACAGAGATACAGAGACAGAGAGAAAGAGAGCGATGTACTCTAGGGGCAGCAAGGAGAGAGATCTCTAATCTTATGGAAAGAGAGGAGAGGTGAGGATAGAGGGTTTATTTTCTATTGTCAGTCTCACTCATATGATGTGTGTGTGATGGCTAGTCCCCAGTGATCTCAGCAGCATGCATGTGTCATGGAGGGGTGAGGGGACATTAACAGCCAGGGAATTACATCATAAGCATGAGGAAAAGACCCATCATAAATGGAATATCATTATTTTGTTTTACTTTTTATTATTATTTGTGTACTGTTTGATATTTCACTGCATTGTTAGGTGCTAGTAACATCTTGCTGCATCAGCTATAACAACTGCTAAACTGTGTACGTAACCAATACACTTTGATTTGATTTAGATTTGTTTCCTCTGTCACACACTCTTCCTTCCACCATACGCACGCACACACATTGTGGACAGGAGATAATTAATCCCATACGAAAAAGGTAATCTGGAACAGTTTGGCCAATCTGCACCAGGACCTGTAATTTAATGTAAGACAAACTTTCACTTCCAGCAGATTAGAAGCATTCACATCCATTACACAGAGTGGGACCATGCCCAAAGTAGTTAACAAACCCAGCAGACTGACCCCTCTCACCCTCTCCCTTCCTCCACTCAACATCTAGCCACGGCCAGACATAAAGGCATGATCTCTCTCTCTCTCTCTCTCTCTCTCTCTCTCTCTCTCTCTCTCTCTCTCTCTCTCTCTCTCTCTCTCTCTCTCTCTCTCTCTCTCTCTCTCTCTCTCTCTCTCTCTCTCTCTCTCTCTCTCTCTCTCTCTCTCTCTCTCTCTCTCTCTCTCTCTCTCTCTCTCTCTCTCTCTCTCTCTCTCTCTCTCTCTCTCTCTCTCTCTCTCTCTCATTTAGAGAACATGTTGGTTTTCTGACGTCTCGGTTTTGGTCTTTGATATTTTGGATCCAGGTGCAGCAGCCACATTCTCAGGAGGAGTTGTCACGGTTCAGACAGACGACCAGAGGACCACAATTGCGTCACACCAGAAAGTTTATTAAACTTAAGGGAAAAGGGAAGTAGGGAGTGAATGAAGGCTCCAGGGTAACAGGGATCCCGTCCAATGCGCTGGGTCTGTGCCCCCCAGTGGCAGCGATGCGTCCTATGAAGCCGGTGGTGGGTGGTCCAGAAGTCCTGGGGGGAGACACAGACACAACAGGGCGGAATGAAACCAGGCAGCAGTACAGTTCAAGGGAAATCCAAAATACGTAGTAGCAAGGCAGAAGGCTGGTCAGAGTTACCGGGATTGAAGAGTAGTCAGGAGTCGTAATGGCAGAAGCAGGTCTGGATCTCCTGAGGCAGAAGAGTATCCAAAAAACAGGCAGGTCCGGGGTCACAAAACCAGGGTGAGCCAGAAGCGCGAGCAAACAGGTTCCGGGTGTGAGCTTTGCAGACGATCTCACACCGGAGAGCTGAAAGACAGGGCCTTAAATACTGGGAGAGGTTAGTGGGTAATGCAGCGCAGCTGGCAGAGTAATTAGAGCCGAGCAGAGCAGGGACAGGTGGAGCTAGTTAGGCTGAGTAGAGAGAGGGAGGTGAGCAGAGTGGAAGCAAATTAAGGTGGTAACCCGGTGGAGTGAGAGGGCTCATGACAGAACCCCCCAAGGGACGGCCCCAGAAGTCCCAAGAGCAACACCACGCCGGGCGGGAGGAGGGGAGCCGGAGGAGGGCTAGAACTCCTCCGAACGGTCCGAGTGAACGTCCTCATCCTCGGAGGAAGCCGGAGGGCCGTGGTCGGGAGATGGGACAGGTCCCGAGACAGGATCAGGCACAGGACAGGAAGCCGAGCGGGCCGGACGGTTAGGGACCCCTCTGGGGCGGCCCCTACGGATTGCAGGTTGATCAGGATGCCGTTGGTGGAAAGCGGTGATGAGAGTCCTATCCACAATCCGACTAGCTGGCACCCAGGTCCTTTCCTCAGGTCCATAGCCCTCCCAGTCAATGAGGTACTGGAGACCCCTACCCCTCCGTCTGGACCGAAGCAGGCGGCGGACGGTGTAAACCAGACCACCATCGACGAGCCGTGGAGGAGGAGGACCAGGCGCAGCAGGGACCAGCGGACTCTCATGGATGGGCTTAATCTTAGACACATGGAAAGTGGGGTGCACCCTCAGGGAATTAGGCAGTTGGAGCCGGACAGCAGTTGGGCTAATCACTCTTATGATAGGGAATGGGCCAATGAACCGAGGTGCCAGCTTCTGCGACTCCACCCTGAGTGGCAGGTTCTTCGATGACAACCACACCCTTTGACCAACATGGTAGGTGGGAGCAGGAATTCTCCGACGGTTGGCCCCGGTAGTGTAGCTGGCAACGGACCTGAGGAGTGTGGCTCGGGCTTGTGACCAGGTGCGGCGACATCGACGGGCAAAAGCAAGTGCAGATGGGCAAGTAACCTCCTCCTCCTGGCTGGCAAATAGAGGAGGCTGGTATCCATAAACACATTGGAAAGGGGACATACCGATGGCAGAGCAGGTCAGAGAATTGTGTGCGTACTCCACCCATGTCAATTGCTGCGACCAGGAGTGGGGGTTGCGTGAAGTCATGCATCGCAGTGCCTTCTCGAGCTCCTGATTAGCCCGCTCTGACTGCCCATTGGATTGGGGATGGAATCCGGAAGTCAGACTGACTGTGGCTCCCAGCAGGTGACAGAACTCCTTCCAAAAAGCGGAGGAGAATTGTGGACCACGGTCAGAAACAACATCCCTTGGCAGTCCGTGGATCCGGAAGACGTGTTCCAGGACCACCTGGGCGGTCTCCTTGGCGGTTGGGAGCTTGGGGAGGGGAATGAAGTGTGCCATCTTGCTGAAACGGTCAACGATGGTGAGAATGACGGTCATGCCACTTGAAGGGGGGCAGCCCCGTGACAAAGTCAAGGGCGATGTGAGACCAGGGACGTCTGGGCACAGGCAGGGGCTGCAGCAATCCGGCTGGGGGCTGGCAGGACGACTTGTGTTGGTTGCAGATGGGGCAGGCTTGGACGAATTCCCGTACATCCTTCCTCAGAGAGGGCCACCAGAACCTCTGGGCGAGCAGGTTGTAAGTGCGGGTGGAGCCAGGGTGACAAGCTAGGGCGGGAGTCATGTCCCCACTGAATGACCTGGGACCTCAGGTCTTCGGGGACAAAAAGGCGGTCAGCTGGGCAAGTGCTGGGACCTGGCTGGTTACGGAGAGCCTCCAGCACCTGTTCCTCAACAGCCCAGGTCAGAGCTGCAACGATGCAGGGACTTGGCAGAATCGACACAGGGTCCTTGGAGGGGGTGTCATCCTTCTGGAATTGACGGGAGAGGGCGTCTGGCTTGGTGTTGCGTGATCCAGGCCGGTATGACAGAGTGAAATTAAACCTGGTGAAGAACAGGGCCCAGCGGGACTGCCTGGAGTTCAACCGTTTGGCCGTGCGGATGTACTCCAAGTTCTTATGATCGGTCCAAACGAGAAATGGAATGGTGGACCCCTCCAGCCAGTGACGCCACTCCTCCAAGGCAAGTTTCACAGCCAGCAGCTCACGGTTCCCTATGTCGTAATTGCACTCAGAGGGGGACAACCGACGTGAGAAAAAGGCACAGGGATGGAGCTTCCTATCCTCCGCAGCCCACTGAGAAATCACAGCACCAACTCCCACATCCGAGGCGTCCACCTCCACAATGAATTGCCGGTCCACATCAGGCATCTGGAGGATGGGAGCGGAGGTGAACCTCACCTTGAGGGTACTGAAGGCTTTGTCGGCTGCTGGGGTCCAGGTGAAGGGTTGCTTGGTGCTGGTTAGAGCAGTGAGAGGGGCAGCAACGGTACTGTAGTTCCGGATAAACTTCCTATAGAAGTTAGCAAACCCCAGAAACTGTTGCAGCTTCTTTCTGTTCTCCGGAACTGGCCATGAAGTGACTGCTGATACTTTGGCAGGATCCATTTGGATACTTCCTTCTGCCACTATGTACCCCAGGAAGGCCACTGTCTTGACGTGAAACTCACATTTCTCTGCCTTGGCGTAGAGGGAATTCTCCAGAAGACGATGAAGGACTTGCTGGACATGGCGGGTGTGTTCAGACAGGTTTCTGGAGTAAATTAAGATGTCATCCAGGTAAACGAAGACAAACTTGTTTAACATGTCCCGCAGTACATCATTCACTAGAGCCTGGAACACAGCAGGAGCATTGGTGAGGCCAAAAGGCATAACCAGATACTCGTAGTGGCCTGTTGGTGTATTGAATGCGGTTTTCCATTCATCTCCCTCCCGGATCCGCACTAGGTGGTAAGCGTTTCTGAGATCCAACTTGGTAAAAACAGTGGCTCCCTGGAGCAACTCAAAAGCAGAGGTGAGCAGAGGCAGAGGGTAACGGTTTTCACTGTGATGTCGTTGAGTCCCCTGTAGTCGATGCAGGGGCGAAGAGATCCGTCCTTCTTCCCCACAAAGAAGAAGCCAGCACCAGCAGGAGATGAAGATGAACGGATTAATCCTGCGGACAGAGAGCCATTGATGTAGTCCTCCATGGACTTTCTTTCAGGAGCAGACAACGAATAAAGACGACCCCTTGGAGGAGCTGTTCCAGGGAGGAGGTCGATGGCACAGTCGTACGGTCGGTGAGGGGGCAGAGATGTGGCTCTTGCTTTGTTAAACACCTCTCTGAGACCATGGTAGCATTCTGGGACATTGGAGAGGTCAGGAGCGGAGTTAGTAGGTACTGGCCGAGGGGGTAGTGCGGCAGCAAGCAGGCAGGTTCGGTGGCAGTCCTCTCCCCACTCCCTGATCACCCCGGTCACCCAGTCGAGCTGAGGGTTGTGCCGGGCGGAGCCATGGGTAACCCAGGATGAGGGGTTGGCCTGGAGAGGGGAGCAGGTGAAACTGGATAGTTTCTTGATGGTTTCCGGACAGACCCATCGAGACCGGGGCCGTGACATGAGTGACCGATCCGAGTAAGTGTCCGTCCAGTGCCCGGGCAGGAATAGGAGGTGTCAAACGGAGGTTCTCCAGTCCCAGTTGGCGTGCCAGCTTGATGTCCATTATGTTGGCTTCGGCGCCAGAATCCACCAGAGCAGCCAGGGTGTGAGTTGAGTCAGAGAGGCGGAGGTGAACTTGCAGCAGGGGTTTGCGGTCGGAGGACTGGATGGTCATTGAACTCAACCGGACTCCCCCTACGCCCGGTGAGCTTCGGCCCTTTAAAGGGCAGGTTACCACACGATGTCCATCACCTCCACAATAGAGGCAGAGGTTTGAGGTGAGCGGCGCTGGCGCTCTGCAGGAGTGAGGGAGGCTCGCCCAATCTCCATAGGCTCAGACTGATCAAGCTGACCTGGGTGAGTGGCAGTAGATGACAGGAGCCCAGTCGGATCTCTCCGAATGCCGGTAGTAGGTGGACCTTGGCGCCCCCTCTCACGACGACGGGTCTGTATCCTTCTGTCGATCCTGACAGTCAGTGCGATGGCTTCATCAAGAGTGGAAGGCAGTTCATGGGAGACCAACTCGTCCTTGATATAGTCAGCCAAACTATGGAAGAACGCGTCCACCAACGATGGTGTGTTCCAAGAACTTCGTCTAGCCAGGGTTCGGAAGTCGATGGAATGGTCTGCGACTGTACGTCTGCCTTGTCGAATACTGAACAGTTCACGAGACGCCTCTGCGGTGGGTGAATCCAGGTCAAACACCTTCAGCATCTCCTCAGCAAACAGGTCGAAGGTTGCACATGCGGGGGTTTGACGTTCGAACTCTGCTGTTCCCCAGAGTCGAGCTCGGCCCGTCAGGTGAGTGATGGCATACCCAACTTTAGCCCCCTCCGTGGCGAAGGTCCTTGGCTGCAAGGAGAACTGAAGTCGGCAGCTAGTCAGGAATGGCCGGACCTGGGTTGAATCGCCGTTGAACCGCTCGGGGTTTCCAATCTTGGGTTCCGGAGCAGCGGCTGCAATGACCGGGGCAGGTAACTCGGGGGCTGGGCTGGTGGGCAGACTGGCTGGGGTAAGGTTGGTGAGGAGTTGAATGATCATGGCGAGTTGTTGTTGCTGCTGCTGGAACTGCTGCTCATGCTCATCGGTTTCCATGTCGGGAAAGTGTGCGCTGAGTCCATAATGGTCAGATCGTACTGTCACGGTTCAGACAGACGACCAGAGGACCACAATTGCGTCACACCAGAAAGTTTATTAAACTTAAGGGAAAAGGAAGTAGGGGAGTGAATGAAGGCTCCAGGGGGTAACAGGGATCCCGTCCAATGCGCTGGGTCTGTGCCCCCCAGTGGCAGCGATGCGTCCCTATGAAGCCGGTGGTGGGTGGTCCAGAAGTCCTGGGGGGAGACACAGACACAACAGGGCGGAATGAAACCAGGCAGCAGTACAGTTCAAGGGAAATCCAAAATACGTAGTAGCAAGGCAGAAGGCTGGTCAGAGTTACCGGGATTGAAGAGTAGTCAGGAGTCGTAATGGCAGAAGCAGGTCTGGATCTCCTGAGGCAGAAGAGTATCCAAAAACAGGCAGGTCCGGGGTCACAAAACCAGGGTGAGCCAGAAGCGCGAGCAAACAGGTTCCGGGTGTGAGCTTTGCAGACGATCTCACACCGGAGAGCTGAAAGACAGGGCCTTAAATACTGGGAGAGGTTAGTGGGTAATGCAGCGCAGCTGGCAGAGTAATTAGAGCCGAGCAGAGCAGGGACAGGTGGAGCTAGTTAGGCTGAGTAGAGAGAGGGAGGTGAGCAGAGTGGAAGCAAATTAAGGTGGTAACCCGGTGGAGTGAGAGGGCTCATGACAGGAGTAGTGTATTCTTGCGCTGTGTTACATATTTCGATGACAATAAATAAGCATACATTTTACAAAATTCCTTTCCAAACCCTCCTTGCAGAACTCACTGTGTTAGTTCTCTATCAACCCTAGGAAAACATTTCCATACAAGCGAAGCGGAACAGAGATGTCTTATAAAGTGACAGGTTGTCATTACGACCACAGCACACATTAGTCTTGATCGGCCAGTTTGTGCTTATGAATATTTTCTCCGCTTTTAACAGCCTAAAAGCCCAAACTAGGTCAGTCTTCCACAAACCGTATTTAGCCTATTGTGGGTTGTGAAATCCTTGATCTCATCATAACAGGAAAGGGCAATGACATCAACAGTGCCATTATTGCAGACAGTAGATTTGACTGTATATCGGCACAGTACAGTTATACAGCATACAACACATGCTACTCAACTGACAAGTAGCATAACAGTTAAGGCAGAAAAATAACGTACGAGAAATAAGACTCATTTCAAACACACAGAATTCAGCCAGACCATTAGCGTCAGGGCCCACCCCTTCTACTCTCCCTTTTTCTTTCATACTGAGCCAGAGTAGTATATGTCTGTCTGTCACATCCACCTCCAGAGTACACTCTTAGAAAAAAGGGTTCCAAAAGGGTTCTTTGGCCGTCCCCATAGAATATGGTAGAACACCTTTTTGGTTCCAGGTAGAACTATTTTGGGTTCCATGTAGAACCCTCTGTGTAAAGGGTTCTACATGGAACTCAAAAGGGTTATTCAAAGGGTTATTCTATGAGGACAGCCGAAGAACCCTTTTAGGTTCTAGATAGCACCTTTTTTCTAATAGTCAGTCTGTCCATCACACCCACCTTCAGGGAGGTGTCTGTCTGTCAATCACACCCACCTCCAGAGTAGTGTCTGTCTGTCTGTCAATCACCTCCAGAGTAGTGTCTGTCTGTCTGTCACATCCACCTCCAGAGTAGTGTCTGTCTGTCTGTCTGTCTGTCTGTCTGTCTGTCTGTCTGTCTGTCTGTCCGTCACATCCACCTCCAGGTTTCTCCCTCTCTTGCCATCCCCCTCTCGCCCTCTCTTTCTACAGCTGAGAGATTTCTATAACAATCCCTCTCACTAATTATCTCTCTCTCTCTCAATCTGTCATAGTATCATAGTTTCCTCAGGCTCCTTTCCGCACCCTCCTGGCAGATCTCACTGTGTTAGCGCTCTCTCTCTCAACAAGCGAAGCGGACAGAGATGTGTTGTAAAGTGACTGGTTGTCATTACGATCATAACACACATTAGGCTTGATCGGCCAGTTTGTGCTTATGAATATGTTCTCCGTTTTTAACAGCCCAAGCGTGGATGGAAAACCTGTTTTTCTTTTCTGAGGAATTTCTGAGAGAGAAGGTCACCGCAACTTGAGCAGAAAACTACTAATTGGGTGGTCTCCAAATGTAACCAGTCAATCTAAGGAGAAAATCATGCATAATCCTACTGTAGCTTACTTAGAGATACCCTCACAGTCGAACTAGAGCTAGGTCTGTGCATGCTCTCCATCACTCTGCTGATAAATGGAAATACTCTTCCTCCAACCCTCGAGACATGGACATGAACTGCTAGCACGAGCCAAGACATTCAAGCGTTCTTGGATACCCAGTCGCTATCACCTCGTAAAGTCTGCTAATCAAAGTGGCATGATAGCCTATCTCCTAGCCTCCCTAGTTAGCGTTAGCGTGTGCTGCTCTGTGGCTCAGGGGGTGTGGGGGAGGCTGGTAAGCAGCAGAAGTGTCAAAGGGGAGGCATTGAGTGATGGAAATAATAAATCTGGCAGAGGATAACTGATGGATCATATAAAGTTGTGGTTTCTCCAGCATGGAATGAAAGCAGCAGTGTGGATGGTACTGGTTTCTCTCTCAGAAGAAAATGGGTCTAACCTCTATGTCCTCACCCAAACTAGCCTTTATCATCCAGTCAGATCTGAGCTGCCTGAAATGGATAATAAGATGATAGTTGGAGCTGTATTATTAGATTTCAGCGTAGCCTTTGATGTTGTTGATCATAATCTGTTATTGAAAAAACTCTCTTGATATGGCTTTACATCACCTGCCAACACATGGTTGGAGTTATTTATCAAATAGAACTCAGAGAGTATTCTTCAATGGAAGTTTCTCTAACAACAGATATGTACAGTGCGGTATCCCTCAGGGCAGTTGCGTTGGACCGTTACTCTTCTCTATTTTACAAATGATTTGCCACTTGTCTTACAAGAAGCTAAAATGACTATGTATGCTGATGATTGCACACTATACATATCAGCGCCTACAGTCAGTGACTGAGCTCACTGAGACTCTTACCAAGGGGTTACAGTCATTGTCATAATGGATAATTAACTATAAACTTGTCTTAAATGCATCTAAAACCAAAAGCATTTTATTTGGTTCAAAGCATTCTCTTAGACCTAAACCTCAACTTGAGTTAAAGCGTGTGACCATTGAACAAGTTGAAGAAGCTGAACTCCTAGGAGTAAACTTGGATGGCCTGTTATCATGGTCAAGTCATAGTGACAATGTTGTTGTGAAGATGGGGGAGAAGTATGACTGTTATAAAAATATGTTCTACGGTTTTGACACAAAGATCAACTGTACTAGTTGTTCAGGCTTTGATCTTGACCCATCTTGATTACATGCTGGTAATATGATCAGGTGCAGCAAAGAAAGACTTATCAAAGCTGCAGCTGGCTCAAAACAAAGCAGCATGCCTTACAATTAACTGCACACACAGAACTAACATCAATAGCATGCATGATAGTTTTTCATGGTTGAGGAGAAATTGACTACTTCTCTTCTAGTCTTGTGTGTTGAAAATGCCTAACCACTTGTATAATCTATTTGCATACACTTCAAACAGACATACATACCCCACCAGACATGCCACTATGGGTTTCTTTGCCGTACCCAAACCAAAAACAGATTTAATGTGTTGCTTAGTTATGTATAGAGCCATGTCATCATGGAATGCTCTGCCAGCTAAAAAATATATTGTATCACAGTGCCTCTCCTCTTTTTAGAGATCTAAATTAACTGTACTGTATATAAGAATATGAATATGTATATACAGTGGGGGAAAAAAGTATTTAGTCAGCCACCAATTGTGCAAGTTCTCCCACTTAAAAAGATGAGAGAGGCCTGTAATTTTAATCATAGGTACACGTCAAATATGACAGACAAAATGAGAAAAAAAAATCCAGAAAATCACATTGTAGGATTTTTAATGAATTTATTTGCAAATTATGGTGGAAAATAAGTATTTGGTCAATAACAAAAGTTTCTCAATACTTTGTTATATACCCTTTGTTGGCAATGACACAGGTCAAACGTTTTCTGTAAGTCTTCACAAGGTTTTCACACACTGTTGCTGGTATTTTGGCCCATTCCTCCATGCAGATCTCCTCTAGAGCAGTGATGTTTTGGGGCTGTCGCTGGGCAACACGGACTTTCAACTCCATCCAAAGATTTTCTATGGGGTTGAGATCTGGAGACTGGCTAGGCCACTCCAGGACCTTGAAATGCTTCTTACGAAGCCACTCCTTCGCTGCCCGGGCAAAGTGTTTGGGATCATTGTCATGCTGAAAGACCCAGCCACGTTTCATCTTCAATGCCCTTGCTGATGGAAGGAGGTTTTCACTCAAAATCTCACGATACATGGCCCCATTCATTCTTTCCTTTACACGGATCAGTCGTCCTGGTCCCTTTGCAGACAAACAGCCCCAAAGCATGATGTTTCCACCCCCATGCTTCACAGTAGGTATGGTGTTCTTTGGATGCAACTCAGCATTCTTTGTCCTCCAAACACGACGAGTTGAGTTTTTACCAAAAAGTTATATTTTGGTTTCATCTGACCATATGACATTCTCCCAATCCTCTTCTGGATCATCCAAATGCACTCTAGCAAACTTCAAACGGGCCTGGACATGTACTGGCTTAACAGGGGGACACGTCTGGTACTGCAGGATTTGAGTCCCTGGCGGTGTAGTGTGTTACTGATGGTAGGCTTTGTTACTTTGGTCCCAGCTCTCTGCAGGTCATTCACTAGGTCCCCCCGTGTGGTTCTGGGATTTTTGCTCACCGTTCTTGTGATCATTTTGACCCCACGGGGTGAGATCTTGCGTGGAGCCCCAGATCGAGGGAGATTATCAGTGGTCGTGTATGTCTTCCATTTCCTAATAATTGCTCCCACAGTTGATTTCTTCAAACCAAGCTCCTTACCTATTGCAGATTCAGTCTTCCCAGCCTGGTGCAGGTCTACAATTTTGTTTCTGGTGTCCTTTGACAGCTCTTTGGTCTTGGCCATAGTGGAGTTTGGAGTGTGACTGTTTGAGGTTGTGGACAGGTGTCTTTTATACTGATAACAAGTTCAAACAGGTGCCATTAATACAGATAACGAGTGGAGGACAGAGGAGCCTCTTAAAGAAGAAGTTACAGGTCTGTGAATGCCAGAAATCTTGCTTGTTTGTAGGTGACCAAATACTTATTTTCCACCATAATTTGCAAATAAATTCATTACAAATCCTACAATGTGATTTTCTGGAAAAAAAAATCTCAATTTGTCTGTCATAGTTGACGTGTACCTATGATGAAAATTACAGGCCTCTCTCATCTTTTTAAGTGGGAGAACTTGCACAATTGGTGGCTGACTAAATACTTTTTTCCCCCACTGTATGAATAGTGTGTAAATAGTATTTTTGTTGTCTATTGGTGTCTTTCCTATATAAATATATATATATATAACTCTTATTTTTATTTTTTTGATTTTATGTAATATCTTATGTTGTTCTTCTCTATTACTGTTCTATACTTTGTCATGTACAGTGCATTCGAAAAGTATTCAGAGCCCTTCACCTTTTCCACCTTTTGTTACATTACAGCCTTATTCTAAAATGGATTAAAACGTTTTGGGGGAGTTTATCACATGCTTCTCTGCAGATCTTCTCAAGCTCTGTCAGGTTGGATGGGGAGCGTCACTGCACAGCTATTTTCAGTTCTCTCCAGAGATGTTAGATCGGGTTCAGATCCGGGCTCTGGCTGGGCCATTCAAGGACATTCAGAGACTTCTCTCGAAGCCACTCCTCGTTGCCTTGGCTGTGTGCTTAGGGTCGTTGTCCTGTTGGAAGGTGAACATTCGCCCCAGTCTGAGGTCTTGAGCGCTCTGGAGCAGGTTTTCATCAAGGATCTCTCTGTACTTTGCTCCGTTCATCTTTCCCTCGATCCTGACTAGTCTCCCAGTCCCTGCCGCTGAAAAACATCCCCACAGCATGATTCTGCCACCACCATGCTTCACCGTAGGCATGGTATTGGCCAGGTGATGAGCGTGACGCTTGGCTATCAGGTCAAAGAGTTCAATCTTGGTTTCATCAGACCAGTGCCTTTTGGCAAACTCAAAGTGGGCTGTCATGTGCCTTTTACTGAGGAGTGGCTTCCGTCTGGCCGCTCTACCATAAAGGACTGATTGGTGGAGTGCTGCAGAGATGGTTGTCCTTCTGGAAGGTTCTCTCATTTCCACAGAGGAACTCTGGAGCTCTGTCAGAGTGACCACCGGGTTCTTGGTCACCTCCCTGACCAAGGCCCTTCTCCTCCGATTGCCCAGTTTGGCCGGGCGGACAGCTCTAGGAAGAGTCTTGGTGGTTCCAAACTTCTTCCATTTAAGAATGATGGAGGCCACTGTGTTCTTGGGAACCTTCAATGCTGCAGACATTTTTTGGTACCCTTCCCCAGATCTGTGCCTCGACACAATCCTGTCTAGGAGCTCCACGGCAATTCCTTTGACCTCATGGCTTGGTTTTTGCTCTGACATGCACTGTCAACAGTGGGACCTTATATAGACAGGAGTGTGCTTTTCCAAATCATGTCCAATCAATTGAATTTACGACAGGTGGACTCCAATCACGTTGGAGAAACATCTCAAGGTTGATCAATGGAAACAGGATGCACCTGAGCTCAATTTCGAGTCTCATAGCAAAGGGTCTGAATACTTATGTAAATAAATTTTGAAATACCTGTTTTCGCTTCGTCATTATGGGGAATTATGTGTAGATTGATGAAAAATAATGTCATCCATTTTAGAATAAGGCTTTAACGTAATAAAATGTGGAAAAGTCAAGGGGTCTGAATACTCAACTGTGGGACCTTATAGCAAAGTGTCTGAATACTTATGTAAATAAGGTATTTCTGTTTGTTATTTTTAATAAATGTGCAAAACTTTCTAAAAACCTGTTTTCGCTTTGTCGTTATGGGGTATTGTGTGTAGATTGATGAGGGGAAAAATTTTTTTAATCAATTTTAGAAGAAGGCTGTAACGTAACAAAATGTGGAAAAAGTCTGAATACTTTCCGAATGCACTGTATTTGTACGTTTTATGTGGACCCCAGGAAGAGTAGCTGCTGCATGTGCAGTAGCTAATGGGGATCCTAATAAACTAAACTAAACTAAACTAAGCCTTCTTTGATCAATGGTAGAACAACAAATTGGATCACAAAGAAATAACTTTAAACCAAATAATCTGTCCCCTCACTATAACATGTTTTCCTAAAATATTCATTCATAGAGCCCTGACCCATAAATATTGATGACCCTGTGTGAATTTTCTGCTCACAGAATATCAAACATGACAGTATGTGACGACAGTATGTCACCATGTGATGTCACATGGTGGCCTGGTTTGACTCACAGTAATTCATCCTAGGGCATCGGCGCTGTTATGTTGTCACAACCACAACCAATCCATAATACTCTTATCACATCAGTCAGCAGTATAACAATTATAAATCACACAGATACGTGTAGAAAGTTGTGTTGACAGATCTAGAAATGGACCCTAGAATGGGGGCAGTTCTGCTCACTAAGTCTGACATTACAAACAGAGCAGAACAGAGTACAGAACAGAGCGAGGGTACAGCTCCCTTTACTTTTCAATTCTCCAAATTGAAAACTACCTAAAAGTGAGTAACTGTAAACCTATCCTCCTGAACCAATCCTCTGGCACCATTCTCAAATGAGTTTGTCAGCAAAGGCAGTCCATCCTCCCTGCCTGGAAACCAATATTATGAAAATATGGTCAGGAAGGGAATGCGGTCTGAAATTACTGGATGGAAATCGATGCATTCTTTTCACATTGCTGAATTGACAAGAAAAGGTACAGATGGTGGTTTTGGCGACAGGGGGGAGGAGGAGGAAGAGGGTCAGGGAGAGATGGAAATATGAAGCATTGGATCCACACTGCCAGAGAGAGCACATAGCGTACCATGATTAAACAACATGGGTGACAGCACCACCGCTTGAAATGCCTTGCTGTTTACAGTATCTAAATAAGGCAAACAGAAACCCGTCTCACTTTCTTGTTTTGAATGGTAGAGCTCCCTTTACTTTGCACTACTTTACCAGTAATTATGTATTTCCCAGAACATGCTATTCCCTAAAACTTAAATTAGCCATGTACTTAGATGTATCATTTCAGATCACGAAACGCATGTCTTCGCCAGTACAGTTATGAAGCATGAGGGTTTGCTACATCGTTGAATCTCATGTGTATCATCATCGTCTAACATAGCCTGTGTTTGATATTTCCTTGTGCGCTTATTACACTTGCTAGATTACAGACAGCTGTGAGATGGGGTCTATTTTCCTTTTCATTAGAGTTAAAATACTCCTTAATCTAGTGCTGTGGTGACAGAATGAGAGGACACGTGAACCAGGCTCTGTGCTGCTCTTTCAACAGCTTTTACAGCTTGGGCGGCGTAGCACGGCGGACGTGTGGAGGTGTTTCCCCTACATCTGTCATGTAGCTGTAGGACTATGATACGCACAGCTATGGAACACTGGAACAGTGGCGCTGAGCTTTCCGCAAACAAGCAATAAGGCTCAGCAGCTCCACAGCTTTTCCTATATGGGGAGATTGTACTGTAGCACCAGAGAGCTAGGTTTGGTTATTTTTCTGAACTACTTTTCTGATTCAAACAGAACTGATTCTATATGACCCAACTGAAAGGTTCTGAGAGGGCTAAATTAATCATCTGTAAAGATTGACTGAAGTGGTCTTTGATGTCTTTAACTTATTCATTGAGCACCAAGCAGACAAATAGTTTCAAAACACTTAAGGAAATTCTTTGGAATTCCCAATACACATTTCCACCATCACCTATTAGGAACAGTATTTTAATCATGGATTACAAGGTACCCATTGGCCTCTTTGCAAATCGAGCCTAAAAAGTGTTTAAGCAGCACTAAAATGCTGTAACAGCTCTCCAGATAACTTATTCAATTGTAAGCAAAAATGATGCCATGTCTAGTATTCCCTGTTTCCTTTGAAGGTTGTATCAATGTACAGGGCATTTTAAGAGCTTTTCATTAAAAGCTTTCCTGGCAGGAGTTCACTTAAACCTAAGGAGAGCTAGCCTAGGCAAAAGCAGGTCTGTGCTAAATGAAATGTATGGACTGTGTCACTCCTCCTCAGAATACATGGCTCAGTGTAGTCATGTTCTGGGTGGATTACTGTGGTTACAGTTATAACAGAGGGACCTCTCTCTCCTCCCCCTCCATACTCATCTTCAACATCAACCTGGGAATGGATTGGGTTTGACAACAGACAGATGTCTGATCTGATGAGTTCTGCAGACTTCCAATCAAAACAGCTGAACAGCATTTGCCATGGTCTAGATCCTTCACTATACTGTACACCTCCATACAATACAATTTCAAGGCTTTTTCACACCCATGGGCATTTAGTGAGTAACTAAATAAGAGGTAGTCTTTTAGTTTGATTTAAACGTCCCCCGGGTCATCCATGACTGCCTCCTGTCCTAACTGGGAGAGTTATATTTGAGTGTTTCAGTGAAACGTAAGTGAGGGAGGCCCCGCTCTCTCGCTTTCCTAGATGTTTAGTTCATTTCATTCCGATCTCCTTTGCATTATTGAAGCCTTTTTCTGTAGCCTGTCAACTATGTGTCTGTCTATCCCTGTTCTCTCCTCTCTGCACAGGCCATACAAACGCTTCACACCACGTGGCTGTTGCCACTCTGATCTGGTGGTCCCTGCGCGCACGACCCACGTGGAGTTCCAGGTCTCTGGCAGCCTCTGGAACTGCCGTTCTGCGGCCAACAAGGCAGAGTTCATCTCAGCCTATGCTGCCCTCCAGTCCCTCGACTTCTTGGCGCTGACGGAAAAATGGATTACCACAGAAAACACTGCTACTCCTACTGCTCTTTCCTCGTCTGACCATGTGTTCTCGCATACCCCGAGAGCATCTGGTCAGCGCGGCGGTGGCACAGGAATCCTCATCTCTCCCAAGTGGACATTCTCTCTTTTTCCCCTGACCCATCTGTCTATCTCCTCATTTGAATTCCATGCTGTCACAGTCACTAGCCCATTCAAGCTTAACATCCTTGTCATTTATCGCACTCCAGGTTCCCGTGGAGAATTAATCAATGAGCTTGAGTTCCTTTCCTGAGGATGGCTCACCCCTCACAGTTCTGGGTGACTTTAGCCTCCCTACGTCTGCTTTTGACTCATTTCTCTCTGCCTCCTTCTTTCCACTCCTTTCCTCTTTTGACCTCACCCTCTCACCGTCCCCCCCTACTCACAAGGCAGGCAATACGCTTGACCTCATCTTTACTAGATGCTGTTCTTCTACTAATCTCACTGCAAATCCCCTCCAAGTCTCTGACCACTACTTTGTATCCTTTTCTCTTTCGCTCTCCTCCAACACTACTCACTCTGCCCCTACTCAGATGGTAATGTGCCGTCGCAACCTTCGCTCTCTCTCTCCCGCTACTCTCTCCTCTTCCATCCTATCATCTCTTCCCTCTGCTAAATCCTTCTCCCTCCGATCTCCTGATTCTGCCTCCTCCACCCTCCTCTCCTCCCTTTCTGCATCTTTTGACTCTCTATGTCCCCTATCCTCCCGGCCGGCTCGGTCCTCCCCTCCTGCTCCGTGGCTTGACGACTCATTGCGAGCTCACAGAAGAGGGCTCCGGGCAGCCGAGCGGAAATGGAGGAAAACTAGACTCCCTGCGGACCTGTCATCTTTTCACTCCCTCCTCTCTACATTCTCTTCCTCTGTTTCCGCTGCTAAAGCCACTTTCTACCACTCTAAATGTCAAGCCTCTGCCTCTAACCCTTGGAAGCTCTTTGCCACCTTCTCCTCCCTGCTGAATCCTCCTCCCCCTCCCTCCTCCCTCTCTGTGGATGACTTCGTCAACCATTTTGAAAAGAAGGTTGACGACATCCGATCTTCATTTATTAAGTCAAATGACACCGCTGGTCCTGCTCACACTACCCTACCCTATGCTTTGACTTCTTTCTCCCCTCTCTCTCCAGATGAAATCTTGCGACTTGTGACGGCCGGCCGCCCAACAACCTGCCCATTTGACCCTATCCCCTCCTCTCTTCTCCAGACCATTTCCGGAGACCTTCTCCCTTACCTCACCTCGCTCATCAACTCATCCTTGACCGCTGGCCATGTCCCTTCCGTCTTCAAGAGAGCGAGAGTTGCACCCCTCCTCAAAAAACCTACACTCGATCCCTCCGATGTCAACAACTACAGACCAGTATCCCTTCTTTTGTTTCTCTCCAAAACTCTTGAGCGTGCCGTCTCTAGCCAACTCTCCTGCTATCTCTCTCAGAATGACCTTCTTGATCCAAACCAGTCAGGTTTCAAGACTGGTCATTCAACTGAGACTTCTCTTCTCTGTGTCACGGAGGCTCTCCGCACTGCTAAAGCTAACTCTCTCTCCTCTGCTCTTATCCTTCTAGACCTATCCGCTGCCTTTGATACTGTGAACCATCAGATCCTCCTCTCCACCCTCTCCGAGTTGGGCATCTCCGGCGCTGCTCACTCTTAGATTGCGTCCTACCTAACCGGTCGCTCCTACCAAGTGGCGTGGCGAGAACCTGTCTCCGCACCACGTGCTCTCACCACTGGTGTCCCCCAGGGCTCAGTTCTAGGCCCTCTCCTATTCTCTCTATACACCAAGTCACTTGGCTCTGTCATATCCTCACATGGTCTCTCCTATCATTGCTATGCAGACGACACACAATTAATTTTCTCCTTTCCCCCTTCTGATAACCAGGTGGCGAATCGCATCTCTGCATGTCTGGCATACATATCAGTGTGGATGTCGGATCACCACCTCAAGCTGAACCTCGGCAAGACGGAGCTGCTCTTCCTCCCAGGGAAGGACTGCCCACTCCATGATCTCGCCATCACGGTTGACAACTCCATTGTGTCCTCCTCCCAGAGTGCAAAGAACCTTGGCGTGACCCTGGACAACTCCCTGTCGTTCTCCGCTAACATCAAAGCGGTGACCCGATCCTGCAGGTTCATGCTCTACAACATTTACAGAGTACGACCCTACCTTACACAGAAAGCGGCACAGGTCCTAATCCAGGCACTTGTTATCTCCCGTCTGGATTACTGCAACTCGCTGTTGGCTGGGCTCCCTGCCTGTGTCATTAAACCCCTACAACTTATCCAGAACGCTGCAGCCCGTCTGGTGTTTGACCTTCCCAAGTTCTCTCATGTCACCCCGCTCCTCCGCACACTCCACTGGCTTCCAGTTGAGGCTCGCATCTACTACAAGACCATGGTGCTTGCCTACAGAGCTGTGAGGGGAACTGCACCTCCTTACCTTCAGGCTCTGATCAGACCCTACACCCAAACGAGGGCAATACGTTCATCCACCTCTGGCCTGCTAGCTCCCCTACCTCTACGGAAGCACAGTTCCCGCTCAGCCCAGGCAAAGCTATTTGCTGCTCTGGCACCCCAATGGTGGAACAAGCTCCCCCACGACGCCAGGACAGCGGAGTCACTGCCCACCTTCCGGAAACACTTGAAACCCTACCTCTTTAAGGAATACCTGGAATAGTATAAAGTAATCATTCTACCCCCACCCCCCCATCCTCCACCCCCCCATCAAAAAAAATGTGGTTGTCCCACTGGCTATCATAAGTTGAATGCACCAATTTGTATGTCGCTCTGGATAAGAGCGTCTGCTTAATGATGTAAATGTAAATGTAAATGTTAACTGGGTGTTAAAGGTCAGGGTCTCATTGGGTGTCGCTGAGGAGGACAAACTGCTTCTAACGCCTTTAACCTTGGTGAGATGAATGTCCCTAACACTCCCTAATTGTCACTGGAACACAGAGGGTTTTCCTCTCAATCGCGGTCTAGTGTCATTCTGTCCATCCAGGGCCACTGTGCTGTATTTCCGACCTAACCTTTTTTCCCATTGTGTATGTAGTACTTCACACACTGCATCAAGTTATAGTGTGCTTGACGAGACACACATACAAAGAGATATATAACATGCAAGACAAAACAAGCCAGAGTGATAAATCTCAACAGCGTGATAATTCATAAGAGGGCCCCAGGGACAATGACAGGGCAGTTATGTATTGCATAAACAGAGCAGGCCAAACTCAGAGACAGTTTAAAGAACTACCAGGTTCATCGGCTCTCAACCATGAAAAACTATACTTGTTTATTTATTCGGCACATAGAGAAATAAACGTTTCTGACAAGGCAATGACCCATAACTGCTAAATATAAGTGGTGTTTCATTTGGGTAATGGTCCAGTAAGAAATATATATTTTTTTTTTTACGTAAGGCATTCACGTAATCGTTTTATATTTCCCTGAAATGTGCCTTAAATACAGAGCTTCAGACATAATCAACTAAGTCACATGTAAAGTCTGTGAAGTTTTAAAAAGACACAGTAAAACCCACAGGAAGGAGTGATACAACAGTCTGTAGTAGCACTCAGTTCTACTCTGTGCTGTTAAACTACTGCTGTTTGATTCATAGATTGTTATCCCCATTAGCTGTTGAAGACAATACAGATCACTAAGGGACAAGAACAGCTACACAAATTTAAACTAAGATCACTACGACTGAAGCACAATATGACTCTTTAAAAATAAGAAGAAGAAAGAGAAAATAAATAATATACAAAAATGAATAATAGTAATCTCAAACATTAAAGAACAATGTGTGTGTGCCTTCACAGTCCACGTTGTTCCTTGAGGTGTTGTTTTATCCGTTTTTTAAAAACTGATGTTATTGTTTGCCTGAGTTTTTTAAAAACTGATGTTATTGTTTGCCTGAGTTAACTGAGGTGGAAGAGAATTCCATGTAGTCATTGCTCTATGTAGTACTGTGTGTCTCCAAGCCTCTGTTCTGGACTTCGGGACTCTGAAAAGATCCCTGATTGTGTGTCTTGTGGGGTATGTATGGGTTTTTGAGCTGTATGTTAACTAGCTGAACAGACAAGTCAATACTTCTTACAAAGGTTGAATGGCCTAAGTACCAGTTAATTCTTAAATGAAAGATAAGACATGTATGTGTGTGTGTGTGTGTGTGTGTGTGTGTGTGTGTGTGTGTGTGTGTGTGTGGGTTGTGTGTGTGTGTGTGTGTGTGTGTGTGTGTGTGTGTGTGTGTGTGTGTGTGTGTGTGTGTGTGTGTGTGTGTGTGTGTGTGTGTGTGTGTGTGTGTGTGTCAGTGTTCATTTTGGCATTCTTTTTTAGATTGAGTCTAGTCTTTTTGACTAAATTGTAATTAACATTACCTATTAAACAAACAGACACACACAAGCGTAGAGCGAGAGAGAGTGAGAGAGATGGAGAGAGAGAGAGATGGACAGAGAGATGGCGAGAGAGAGAGGGACAGAGAGATGGCGAGAGAGAGAGAGAGAGAGAGAGAGAGAGAGAGAGAGAGAGAGAGAGTAGCACAATCACAAGACGGTGCCGCAAAGTATTGGCCAAGTAGTATGGGTTGCACCTCCGTCATGTGGTCGCGTCATTGCCTTTGTTATCAACGTTCTATGGCTGAAGTCCGAGTCCCAGTGCTCAAGTCCTGGTCCAAGTGCTCAAGTCTGAGTCAATGGGTCCCCATTAACTCAAAATAAAGTTATTTACCCAGTCAGATATAGTGTAGTGGTGTCACGCGTGCTGTAGGTGGGTGTAGTGGTGGAATCAAACGCAGAACACCGAAGGATAGTCCAAACAACTTTAGTTAATCTCCAAATAGGAAAAATAACAACACTTGCCCGAAGGCAAAAATACGCACGAAGGCGAAATAGCAAAAAGCGCACTAACAGGTGCGTAACGCTCCAACGCAGTGGAGGAAAGCTCAACCGAGCGAAAAGGCGAAAATCAGCCCAACACACGACAGACCAAAATCAATAACACACAACACCTGACAAACACAACGAGAACTAAATAGGACACTAATGACACTAAATGATAACAGGTGTGACAACAATCAGACAAAAGCAAACGAACATGAAACATACAACGGTGGCAGCTAGTATTCCAGAGACAACGAACGCCGAAGCCTGCCCGAACAAGGGAGAGAGGCAGCCTCGGCCGAAACCGTGACAGTACCCCCCTTGACGCGCGGCTCCAGACGTGCGCCGACTCCGGCCTCGGGGCGACCCGGGGACGCGGAGCAGGGTGCGTCGGGTGCCCACGATGAAATTCCGTCAGGAGAGACGGGTCCAAAATGTCTCTCCTCGGCACCCAGCACCGCTCCTCCGGACCGTACCCTCCCACTCCACTAGATATTGGAGACCCCCATCCGACGTCTCGAATCCAAGATGGACCTCACGGAGTACGCCGGTGCCCCTCGATGTCCAATGGGGGCGGAGGAGTCTCCCTGATCTCACTTTCTTGGAGTGGGCCAGCTACCACCGGCCTGAGAAGGGACACATGGAACGAGGGGTTAATACTCTTATATTCAACAGGTAGCTGTAATTTGTAACACACCTCGTTCAACCTTCCCAGGACTTTAAATGGCCCTACAAACCGCCGACCCAGTTTCCGACAGGGCAGGCGGAGGGGCAGGTTTCTGGTAGAGAGCCAGACTCGATCACCAGGTGCGTACACCGGTCCCTCACTGCGGTGGAGATCGGCGCTCGCCTTATGACGTCGGAGGGCCCGCTGCAGGTGGACGTGTGCAGCGTTCCATGTCTCCTCCGAGCGCCTCGCCCACTCATCCACCGCAGGAGCCTCGATCTGGCTCTGCTGCCAGGGTGCCAGAACCGGCTGGTAACCTAACACACATTGGAAAGGGGGTTAGGTTAGTGGAGGAATGGCGTAGGGAATTCTGGGCCATTTCGGCCCAGGGAACGTACCTTGCCCACTCCTCCGGCCGGTCCTGGCAGTATGTTCTAAGAAACCTACCCACATCCTGGTTCACACGTTCCACCTGCCCATTACTCTCCGGGTGGTAACCCGAGGTGAGGCTCACCGAGACCCCCAACCGCTCCATAAAGGCCCTCCAGACTCTGGAGGTAAATTGGGGACCTCGATCAGACACAATATCCTCGGGTACCCGTAGTGCCGGAACACATGGGTGAATAGGGCTTCGGCAGTTTGCAGGGGCGGTAGGAAGGCCCGGCATGGGGAGCAAACGACAGGCCTTAGAAAACCGGTCCACAACGACCAGTATAGTGGTATTCCCCTGTGAAGGAGGAAGGTCAGTAAGGAAATCCACCGAGAGGTGGGACCATGGTCGTTGTGGAACGGGCAGGGGTAGTAACTTACCCCTAGGCGGATGTCTAGGCGCCTTACACTGGGCGCACACCGAGCAGGAGGAAACATAAACCCTCACATCCCTTGCCAACGTGGGCCACCAGTACTTGGCACTAAGACAGTGCACTGTCCGGCCGATCCCCGGGTGTCCAGAGGAGGGTGACGTGTGAGCCCAATAGATCAATCGATCCCGAACCTCGAGCGGAACGTACTTCCGACCCTCCGGGCACTGTGGTGGACTAGGGTCGGTGCGTACGCCCGCTCGAGCTCAGCATCGACCTCCCACACTACCGGTGCCACCAGACACGACTCCGGCAGTATGGGAGTGGGCTCCACGGACCTCTCCTCCGTGTCATACCGCCGAGACAGCGCATCTGCCTTACCGTTCTGTGACCCAGGGATGTACGTGATCTTAAATGTAAACCGGGTCAACAACATATTCCATCTAGCCTGCCGAGGGTTCAGCCTCCTCGCTGCCCGGATGTACTCCAGGTTACGGTGGTCCGTCAAAATGAGGAAAGGGTGTTGAGCCCCCTCAAGCCAGTGCCTCCACACCTTTAGGGCCTGTACCACGGCTAACAGCTCCCTGTCCCCTACGTCATAGTTTCGCTCCGCCGGACTGAGCTTCTTGGAATAAAAAGCACAGGGGCGGAGTTTAGGTGGCGCGCCTGACCGTTGTGAAAGCACGGCTCCTATACCGGCCTCAGACGCGTCCACCTCTACCTGAAATGGTAAAGAGGGATCCGGATGTGCCAGCACTGGAGCCGAGGTAAACAGGTCCTTCAGCCTCCCAAACGCCCTGTCCGCCTCGGCAGACCACTGCAGACGCACCGACCCCCCTTCAAGAGAGACGTGATGAGAGCTGCCACCTGTCCAAAACCCCCGGATAAACCTCCGGTAGTAATTCGCAAACCCCAAAAACTGCTGCACCTCCTTCACAGTGGTTGGTGTTTGCCAATTACGCACGGCTGACACCCGGTCTACCTCCATCCTCACCCCTGACGCAGACAACTGATACCCCAAAAAGGAGACCGACTCCTGGAAAAACAGACACTTCTCTGCCTTAACATACAGGTCGTGCTCCACCAGCCTCCGCAACACTCTGCGCACCAGGGCCACATGCTCGACACGGGTAGGCGAGTACACGAGAATGTCATCTATGTACACAACGACCCCCTGCCCCTGCATGTCCCTGAAGATCTCATCCACGAATGATTGGAAAACTGACGGAGCGTTCATCAACCCGTATGGCATGACAAGATACTCGTAATGGCCCGAGGTGGTACTAAAGGCTGTCTTCCATTCATCGCCCTCCCTGATGCGCACCAAGTTGTACGCGCTCCTGAGATCTAATTTAGTGAAGAAACGCGCCCCATGCAAGGACTCAGTCATGGTCGCAATCAGCGGGAGTGGATAACTGTACTTCACCGTGATCTGATTGAGACCACGGTAATCGATGCACGGGCGTAAACCCCCATCCTTCTTCTTCACAAAAAATAAACTCGAGGACGCAGGGGAAGTGGAAGGCCGTATGTATCCTTGTCTCAGAGATTCGTCTATGTAAGTCTCCATAGCTTTCTTCTCCTCCTGAGACAGAGGATACACATGGCTCCGTGGGAGCGCAGCTCCTGCCTGGAGGTCTATCGCACAATCTCCCTGCCTATGGGGCGGCAACCGCGTCGCCCTCGACTTACTAAACGCGATGGCCAAATCCCCATACTCAGGGGGAACGTGCAATGCGGGCACCTGGTTTGGACTCTCCACCGAGGTAGCCCCTACGGAAACGCCCAAACATCGACCCACACACTGAGCAGACCACTCCATCAGAGCCCTCTCCTGCCACGAAATAAATGGGTTATGGGTACTCAACCAGGGCATGCCCAGCACCACCGGATACGCAGGAGAGTCAATCAGAAATAGCTGAATCATCTCCTGATGACCCCCCTGCGCACACATCCTAAGTGGCGCAGTGACCTCCCTGATCAAGCCCGCACCCAACGGACGGCTATCTAGGGCATGAACGGGAAAGGGACATCAACAGGAAGAAGGGGAATCCCTAAGGCTAAACAAAACTTCTTATCAACAAAATTCCCAGCCGCGCCTGAATCTACCAGCGCCTTATGCTGGGAATGAGGTGCTACCTGTGGAAAACTCACAGGTATACAGAAATGTGCAACAGAGAGCTCTGGGTGAGTGGGGCGCCTACTCACCTGGAAGGAATCCCCAGTGCGGGACCTGTCGTCCTCTCCCCTAGGAGGCCATCCCCAGCACCTAGCCGCGGTGTGTCCTCCCCGACCACAGTTGGTGCAGGGGATGGACCCCCTAGTAAGCCGACCCCTCCTCTCTCTAGCGCCAGCGCCCCGAGCTCCATGGGACACGGCTCGGAGGCGCTGGAGGGTGAAATGGACGGACCCCCTCGGGACGTCCGCGGGTAGCTAGTAGGTTATCCAGCCTGATGGACATGTCGACCAACTGGTCGAACGAGAGGCTGGTGTCCCTACAAGCCAGCTCCCCGACGGACGTCCTCTCGTAGACTACATCTGTAGTGATCGACGAGAGCCCGATCATTCCACCCTGCATCTGCCGCTAGAGTACGGAAAAATCGAGGGCGAACTCTTGGGCACTCCTCCTCCCCTGCCGGAGGAAGACCAGACGCTCCCCCGCCGCTTTCCCCTCCGGGGGATGGTCAAACACCGCCCTGAAGCGGCGGGAGAACTCGTCGTACGTGATGGTGTCCGCGTCGATCCTCCTCCACTCCGCGTTGGCCCATTCCAATGCCTTCCCGGAAAGGCAGGAGATCAGGGCGGACACGCTCTCATGTCCCGAGGGCGCCGGGTGCACGGTGGCCAGGTACAGCTCCACCTGGAGAAGGAATCCCTGACACCCGGCCGCGGTTCCATCGTAGGCCCTCGGGAGCGAGAGTCGGACTCCTCGGGGTTCCGGTGCGGGAATGGGCGGACTGGCCGATGGTGCTGGCAGGGAGGGTGGCGGTGGAGGCGTTCCCCAGCCTCGGATGGTGGTGATCACCTCCTGCAGTGCGGTCCCCATCTGCAGGATCTGGTCCCGTTGTTCCCGGACCTGGTCCTCCAGCGTCGTCTGGGCTGCTGCGGCTCCTGCTGATTCCATTATTGGTGTGTTATTCTGTCACGCGTGCTGTAGGTGGGTGTAGTGGTGGAATCAAACGCAGAACACCGAAGGATAGTCCAAACAACTTTAGTTAATCTCCAAATAGGAAAAATAACAACACTTGCCCGAAGGCAAAAATACGCACGAAGGCGAAATAGCAAAAAGCGCACTAACAGGTGCGTAACGCTCCAACGCAGTGGAGGAAAGCTCAACCGAGCGAAAAGGCGAAAATCCGCCCAACACACGACAGACCAAAATCAATAACACACAACACCTGACAAACACAACGAGAACTAAATAGGACACTAATGACACTAAATGATAACAGGTGTGACAACAATCAGACAAAAGCAAACGAACATGAAACATACAACGGTGGCAGCTAGTATTCCGGAGACAACGAACGCCGAAGCCTGCCCGAACAAGGGAGAGAGGCAGCCTCGGCCGAAACCGTGACAAGTGGCAAGATACATTTTATCCATAAATTGTTTGCTATCCCTTTTCCTTTCTTTCTGTACCACCAAATGTTTGCATATAAGCTACTGGTAATACATGGGCCATGTTCAGTTGCAAAACGTTCTCATACATTGCAGATAGAAAATAATAGAGCCTACGTTATTCCTTATCAGTGGCGGTCGGTGTCGTTTAATATGAGGGAGGACCATTTTGTTTTTACGAGCATGGCCTTATTTCTATTACAGCATATTGGATGATTGTCATTCATATTCCATTCACCCAGCTCAATGTAACATCGATAGGTTTAGGCTACTACATGATACTCAAATGTTCCCTATACCCATCATGAGGTTGCTATAACCTAATCTATGAATGAAAGTTTACAACGTAGCTGCACAGGTCGAGAGAAATTTGAGTAATCAAGGTAACAGACATTGACACATTCAATACCGCCTTCCAAACTCTTGCCTGCATCCAGCTGATCTAGGGTGTAATCATTAGTCCAACAGTTGCAAACAAGAGTTTCTATGGGACGAATTCAGGTATGTTTTATCCCCATTTCGTTCCATTTTCTTCCGTTTAAGAAAAGTTTTTCAACAGAATCGGTGGAATGAATACACCCCTGATCACGCACAAACACAGTTCACTTTCATAGCAGTCACATACAAACAGCATGATCCCTTTGATTGTTGTATAATTACTTCTCGCATCTATGCGCTCTCCTCTTACCTTTTTGCTTCGCTTGTGGACTTCAGTGCACAACATATCAGCTGTCTGTGACTAGGCGAAAAAACCTTCCCAAGCCAAACCTTCATATCATAACCGCTAACCGCTACACACATCCTACATCATTGTCACCATATTAATGTCATAGTCAACATAGCTACTAGAACTACCACGTTAGTAACCTGCTACAATCATGCAGTACAGTGTACAGTCAGCAGCAAGCAGTTTAGCAGTTACACCGGCGGGCCCCGGTGGCAATAAATTAATAAAACCAAAAGCTTACCTTGACTTGGAAGAGACTACAAATTCAAAGACAACCTACTTTTCTATACTCAAGGGAGAAAAGAACATGGCTAGACTGTTGTTTTACTATTAAACTCAATGCTGCTATTGTTTTTAATTTCGTAAAACAGCTTGTGTTTCTTAACCAGGCAAAGGGTAGCTAACTAGAACGCTGGTGGTGACTGGTTAGCTACGGGGAAGCCAGAGAGTCGCCTGCACAATGTGTATAATCAGAGGCGGAGCCAGTGCCGAGCCTGTCTGCCTGTCTGCCCACACTCATCGCTTGCTCCCCCGCAGCTCACCAGCTATGTGCCGGGTGTGGCGCGACCTTCCCACTGCTGAACAGAACTGCGCTGTGCATCTGTGCTGTTCATATTAATTGTTTATATCACTGAAAAGCTCTCAATCTCTCCAAAAACTCTTGTCTAGTTCACTTAGTAGTCAGATTTTAGTCACAGAGATAATTTAGTCTCGTCTCGCTTTAGTCAATTGAAATGAAAAAATATTTTTGTTTAGTTAATAGTTTTTTCTGTGAATATTTAGTAAATTACAGTCTCGTCAATTGCCATTGAAAAATAGGTGTTTGACGAAATAAACACTGATATCTGTGCATGCGCACAAGCGTGTGTGTATGAGTGTGTGCGCTGCCTCTTACTTCTGCAGGGTGAGGTTGAGGTTGACTGTGCAGGCTTTGATCTTGTTCTGGGCCTCCAGGTGGTTCATGCCTTTGGTGGCGATTCCGTCGATAGACAGAACTACATCTCCCACACTAATTTTGGCTTTGGCTGCCTTGCCCCCATCGGTCAGCTGTAAAGACACACAAAACCAATCATACAGGTTGAAATAAAACTAAAATAAACATGCAGTGCAATCGGAAAGTATTCAGGCCCTTCCCCTTTTCCACATTTTATTACGTTACAGCCTTATTCTAAAAGGTTTTTCCCTCATCAATCTACACACAATAGCCCATAATGACAAAACAGGGTTTTAGACATTTCTGCAAATGTATTACAAATCTAAAAAAGAAATACCTTATTTACATAAGTATTCAGACCCTTTGCTATGAGACTCGAAATTGAGCTCAGGTGCATCCTGTTTCCATTGATCATCCTTGAGATGTTTCTACAACTTGATTGGAGTCCACCTGTGTTGAATTCAATTGATTGGACATGATTTGGAAAGGAACACACCTGTCTATATAAGGTCCCACAGTTGACAGTGCATGTCAGAGCAAAAACCAAGCCATGGGGTCGAAGGAATTGTCCGTAGAGCTCCGAGACAGGATTGTGTTGAGGCACAGATCTGGGGAAGGGTACCAAACAATTTCTGCAGCATTGAACATTCCCAAGAACACAGTGGCCTCCATCATTCTTAAATGGAAGAAGTTTGGAACCACCAAGACTCGGCCAAACTGAGCAATCGGGGGAGAAGGGCCTTGGTCAGGGAGGTAACCAAGAACCAGATGGTCACTCTGATAGAGCTCCAGAGTTCCTCTGTGGAGATGGGAGAACCTTCCAGAAGGACAACCATCTCTGCAGCACTCCACCAATCAGGCCTTCATGGTAGAGTGGCCAGACGGAAGCCACTCCTCAGTAAAAGGCACATGACAGCCCGCTTGGAATTTGCCAAAAGGCACCTAAAGGACTTCTCTGGTATGATGAAACTAAATGACTAAAATGTAAAAAAAATTAAATGAAACCAAGCGTCACGTCTGGAGGAAACCTGGCATTATCGCTAAGGTGAAGCATGGTGGTGGCAGCATCATGCTGTGGGGATGTTTTTCAGCGGCAGGGACTGGGAGACTAGTCAGGATCAAGGGAAAGATGAAAGGAGCAAAGTACAGAGAGATCCTTGATGTAAACCTGCTCCAGAGCACTCAGGACCTCAGACTGGGGCGAAGGTTCACCTTCCAACAGGACAACGACCCTAAGCACACAGCCAAGACAGTGCTGGAGTGGATTTGAGATAAGTCTCTGAATGTCCTTCAGTGGTCCAGCCAGAGCCCGGACTTGAACCAGATCGAACATCTCTGTAGAGACCTGAAAATAGCTGTGCAGCGACGCTCCCCATCCAACCTGACAGAGCTTGAGAGGATCTGCAGAGATGAATGGGAGAAACTCCCCAAATACAGGTGTGTCAAGCTTTTAGCGTCATACACAAGAAGACTCAAGGTTGTAATCGCTGCCAAAAGTTCTTCAACAAAGTATTGAGTAAAGGGTCTGAATAGTTATGTAAATTTAATATTTCCATTTTTTTATTTTGAATAAATTAGCAAAAATTTATAAAAACCAGTTTTTGCTTTGTCATTATGTGGTATTGTGTTTAGATTGATGAGGGGAAAGAACAATTGAATCCATTTTAGAATAAGGCTGTAACGTAACAAAATGTGGAAAAAGTCAAGGGGTCTGAATACTTTCCGAATGCATTCATTTACTATAACACCATAAAATGACAGTAGTCCGTCACTATCCCAGGACTGGGGAATTCCATGCTATATTGAGCATAGCTTGGTGTATTTGACCTCCATACACTGGAGAGCAGAATATGCCGACTCCCAGTGCCTAATGTATCAGACTCTAAAGACAGATATACAGATTAGATCTCTTTTCATTTATCCGCCTTAAAACAACTTTCTTAAACAAACTTCAGTATGCATTAATTCATTTCAAACTTTCCATTTAACTCTATTTGTTCAGCTCTCTTACCACAGAAAATCTGACAAAAGGCTAAGGGCTGATCAACCCTGTAAAGCAAACCTCATGAATAAAAACAGGAAATGATCGTTGTGAAATTATGAAACTACGCAATAAAATATTGATTAATTATTTTATATTGGCCAAGCAGCATTTTGTTCTCTTTCTGTGGTGTCTTATGTGAAATTGGTTACGTAACACAGGCGTTTTCTCTTTACGATAAACTCTCCTGGGACACACTGACTGACAGACAGACAGACAGACAGACAGACAGACAGACAGACAGACAGACAGACAGACAGGCCTCTACGAATGCTGTGTGTACAGTCAGACAGACAGACAGGCCCTCTACACATGCTGTGTGTGCAGTCAGTCAGACAGACAGACAGATAGGGCCTCTATGTGTGCAGTCAGTCAGACAGACAGACAGACAGATAGGGCCTCTATGTGTGCAGTCAGACAGACAGACAGACAGGGCCTTTATGTGTGCAGTCAGACAGATATACAGACAGAGCCTCTACGTGTGCTGTCAGTCAGTCAGTCAGACAGACAGGGTCTCTATGTGTGCAGTCAGTCAGACAGACAGACAGACAGACAGACAGACAGACAGACAGACAGACAGACAGACAGGCCCTATACACATGCTGTGTGTGCAGTCAGTCAGACAGACAGACAGATAGGGCCTCTATGTGTGCAGTCAGACAGACAGACAGACAGGGCCTTTATGTGTGCAGTCAGACAGATATACAGACAGACAGACAGACAGACAGACAGACAGACAGACAGACAGACAGGCCCTATACACATGCTGTGTGTGCAGTCAGTCAGACAGACAGACAGATAGGGCCTCTATGTGTGCAGTCAGACAGACAGACAGACAGGGCCTTTATGTGTGCAGTCAGACAGATATACAGACAGAGCCTCTATGTGTGCTGTCAGTCAGTCAGTCAGACAGACAGGGTCTCTATGTGTGCAGTCAGTCAGACAGACAGACAGACAGGGCCTCTATGTGTGCAGTCAGTCAGACAGACAGACAGACAGGGCCTCTATGTGTGCAGTCAGTCAGTCAGACAGACAGACAGGACCTCTATGTGTGCTGTCATCCTTGGTCTGTTAAGATTAACCTAGTGCTGTAAGGTAAGCTTGGCTTCTTATATGGTGTTGAGTAAAGCTTAAACCATGTATTTAGATCGTAGGTAGGTAGTTGTAGTTAGGTATTGTAGGTAGTTTATTTAGGTAGTTATTTAGGTAGTTATTGTAGGTTTCCGTAGGTAATTATTGTAGGTAAGTATTGTTTACGGCGGAGCCCGGCGAAGCACGAGGCTAGCTAGCGGGTAGCTACTGGTAACGTTTAGCAACGGTGGAGAGTTGTTTCCAATGTTATTTCACGCTTAAGAGTACCTGTAATTAAGCCAGCTAGCTACCTACCATTCAGCCGTTTTTCTAACCTCATTATCTGAGCCATCAACGTTAGGTAGTTAGTAGCTACTGTACTTAATTACACCTACTGATTGCAGAAGACAAATGTTAGCTGGCGGCGACGTTTAATTATTGCTGCGTTATGAAAGGAACTAGACACGGACACGAATTATCTGTTTAGTGTGTTAACACACTATTGGTAGTTTGTTGTAACCAAGTATTGGTGCTAAACTGTGTGTTATTGGATGCTAGCATGCTAGTTAGCTATGGTGTCATAGTTAGGCATCGTGGGCTGTTGTGGGTAGTTATTGTAGGTTAGCATTGTTTTCGGCGGTGCCGGGTGTAGCACGAAGCTAGCTAGCTAGCCGTTTTTCGAACAGAGTCAACACAGTAGCCATTGTGTGCTGTACTGTGGCAGCTAAATACAATTTATTTGTGCTAGCTAGCCAACGTTTAATTATTGCTGCGTTATGAAAGGAACTAGACACGGACACAAATTATCTGTTTAGTGTGTTAACACACTATTGGTGGTTTGTTGTGACCAAGTGTTGGTGCTAAACTGTGTGTTATTGGATGCTAGCATGCTAGTTAGCTATGGTGTCATAGTTAGCTAGCTGAATAAAGTGGGTTGAGTCTATTCCTTGAAACATTGAACCGCTGTGGTTCACAACAATTCTGATTTCTAAAGGTGGAAGTTGGGAGAGTTTTTGTTCGGGTGGTTCAGTGAAACAATTATAGTTTCTGAGGTGGAAGTTTTGGTGAGGGAGGCCCTGCTCTCTCCTCTCCCAGATGTTTAGTTCATTTCATTCCGATCTCCTCTGCATTATTGTAGCCATTTGCTACAGCCTGTCAACTATGCCTCTGCCTATCCCTGTTCTCTCCTCTCTGCACAGGCTACACAAACGCCTCACACCGCGTGGCTGCTGCCTCTCTAACCTGGTGGTCCCTGCACGCACCCCACACCTGGAGTTCCAGGTCTCAGGCAGCCTCTGGAACTGCCGTTCTGCTGCCAACAAAGTTGACTTCATCCCAGCCTATGCTAACCTCCAGTCCCTCGACTTCCTGGCGCTGACGGAAACATCTCCTCGTCTGACCATGTGTTCTCGCATACCCCGAGAGCATCTGGTCAGAGGGGTGGTGGCACAGGAATCCTCATCTCTCCCAAGTGGACATTCTCAATTTTTCCCCTAACCCATCTGTCTATCTCCTCATTTGAATTCCATGCTGTCACAGTCACTAGCCCATTTAAGCTTAATATCCTTGTCATCTATCGCCCTCCAGGTTCCCTTGGAGAGTTCATCAATGAGCTTGACGCCTTGATAAGTTCCTTTCCTGAGGATGGCTCACCCCTCACAGTTTTGGGGGATTTCAACCTCCCTATGTCCACATTTGACTCATTTCTCTCTGCCTCCTTCTTTCCACTCCTCTCCTCTTTTGACCTCACCCTCTCACCGTCCCCCCTACTCACAAGGCAGGCAATACGCTTGACCTCATCTTTACTAGATGCTGCTCTTCTACTAATCTCACTGCAACTCCCCTCCATGTCTCCGATCACTACTTTGTTTCCTTTTCTCTCTCGCTCTCCTCCAACACTACTCACTCTGCCCCTACACAGATGGTAATGCGCCGCCCGCAACCTTCGCTCTCTCTCTCCCACTACTCTCTCCTCTTCCATCCTATCATCTCTTCCCTCTGCTCAATCCTTCTCCCTCCAATCTCCTGATTCTGCCTCCTCAACCCTCCTCTCCTCCCTTTCTGCATCCTTTGACTCTCTGTGTCCCCTATCCTCCCGGCCGGCTCGGTCCTCCCCTCCAGCTCCGTGGCTTGATGACTCATTGCGAGCTCACAGAACAGAGCTCCGGGCAGCGGAGCGGAAATGGAAGAAAACTAAACTCCCTGCCGACCTGGCATCTTTTCACTCCCTCCTCTCTACATTTTCTTCATCTGTTTCTGCTGCTAAGGCCACTTTCTACCACTCTAAATTCCAAGCATCTGCCTCTAACCCTAGGAAGCTCTTTGCCACATTTTCCTCCGTGCTGAATCCTCCCCCCCCAACTTTGAAAAGAAGGTTGACGACATCCGATCCTCGTTTGTTAAGTCTAATGACACTGCTGGTCCTACTCACACTGCCCTACCCTATGCTTTGACTTCTTTCTCCCCTCTCTCTCCAGATAAAATCCTGCGACTTGTGACTGCAGGCCGCCCAACAACCTGCCCGCTTGACCCCATCCCCTCCTCTCTTCTCCAGACCATCTCCGGTGACCTTCTCCCCTACCTCACCTCACTAATCAACTCATCCTTGACCGCTGGCCATGTCCCTTCCGTCTTCAAGAGAGCGAGAGTTGCACCCCTTCTCAAAAAACCAACACTCGATCCCACTGATGTCAACAACTACAGACCAGTATCCCTTCTTTCTTTTCTTTCCAAAACTATTGAGCGTGCCGTCTTTAGCCAACTCTCTTGCTATCTCTCTCAGAATGACCTTCTTGATCCAAACCAGTCAGGTTTCAGGACTGGTCATTCAACTGAGACTGCTCTTCTCTGTGTCACGGAGGCTCTCCGCACTGCTAAAGCTAACTCTCTCTCCTCTGCTCTTGTCCTTCTAGACCTGTCTGCTGCCTTTGATACAGTGAACCATCAGATCCTCCTCTCCACCCTCTCCGAGCTGGGCATCTCCGGCGCGGCTCACTCCTGGATTGCATCCTACCTGACCGGTCGCTCCTACCAAGTGGCGTGGCGAGAAGCTGTCTCCGCACCACGTGCTCTCACCACTGGTGTCCCCCAGGGCTCAGTTCTAGGCCCTCTCCTATTCTCCCTATACACCAAGTCACTTGGCTCTGTCATATCCTCACATGGCCTCTCCTATCATTGCTACGCTGACGATACACAACTAATCTTCTCCTTTCCCCCTTCTGATAACCAGGTGGCGAATCGCATCTCTGCATGTCTGGCAGACATATCAGTATGGATGACGGATCACCACCTCAAGCTGAACCCTGGCAAGACGGAGCTGCTCTTCCTCCCGGGGAAGGACTGCCCGTTCCATGATCTCGCCATCACGGTTGACAACTCCGTTGTGTCCTCCTCCCAGAGTGCGAAGAGCCTTGGCGTGACCCTGGACAACACCCTGTCGTTCTCCGCTAACATCAAGGCGGTGACCCGATCCTGCAGGTTCATGCTCTACAACATTCGGAGAGTACGACCCTGCCTTACACAGGAAGCGGCACAGGTCCTAATCCAGGCACTTGTCATCTCCCGTCTGGATTACTGCAACTCGCTGTTGGCTGGCCTCCCTGCCTGTGCCATTAAACCCCTACAACTCATCCAGAATGCCGCAGCCCGTCTGGTGTTCAACCTTCCCAAGTTCTCTCACGTCAAAAAAAAAAAATAAAAAAAAAAAGTTTAAAGTGGTTTTCCCACTGGCTATAGGGTGAATGCACCAATTTGTAAGTCGCTCTGGATAAGAGCGTCTGCTAAATGACGTAAATGTGCCCTTGAGCAAGGCACTTAACCCTAATTGCTCCTGTAAGTCGCTCTGGATAAGAGCGTCTGCTAAATGACTAAAATGTAAATGTAAATGTATGCTGTCAGTCAGTCAGTCAGACAGACAGTCAGACAGACAGACAGACAGGGCCTCTATGTGTGCAGTCTGTCAGACAGATAGGGCCTCTATGTGTGCAGTCAGACAGACAGACAGGGCCTCTATGTGTGCAGTCAGTCAGACAGAAAGACAGGGCCTCTATGTGTGCAGTCAGTCAGTCAGACAGACAGACAGACAGGGCCTCTATGTGTGCAGTCAGTCAGTCAGACAGACAGACAGACAGGGCCTCTATGTGTGCAGTCAGTCAGTCAGACAGACAGACAGCCAGACAGGGCCTATATGTGTGCAGTCAGTCAGACAGACAGAGAGACAGGGCCTTTATGTGTGCAGTCAGACAGATATACAGACAGAGCCTCTACGTGTGCTGTCAGTCAGTCAGTCAGACAGACAGGGTCTCTATGTGTGCAGTCAGACAGACAGACAGACAGACAGACAGACAGACAGACAGACAGACAGGCCCTATACACATGCTGTGTGTGCAGTCAGTCAGTCAGACAGACAGACAGGGCCTCTATGTGTGCAGTCAGTCAGACAGACAGACAGATAGGGCCTCTATGTGTGCAGTCAGACAGACAGACAGACAGGGCCTTTATGTGTGCAGTCAGACAGATATACAGACAGAGCCTCTATGTGTGCTGTCAGTCAGTCAGTCAGACAGACAGGGTCTCTATGTGTGCAGTCAGTCAGACAGACAGACAGACAGACAGACAGGGCCTCTATGTGTGCAGTCAGTCAGACAGACAGACAGACAGGGCCTCTATGTGTGCAGTCAGTCAGTCAGACAGACAGACAGGACCTCTATGTGTGCTGTCAGACAGACAGACAGACAGACAGACAGACAGACAGACAGGGCCTCTATGTGTGCAGTCAGTCAGACAGACAGACAGACAGACAGGGCCTCTATGTGTGCAGTCAGTCAGACAGACAGGGCCTCTATGTGTGCAGTCAGTCAGTCAGACAGACAGACAGACATGGCCTCTATGTGTGCAGTCAGTCAGACAGACAGACAGGACCTCTATGTGTGCAGTCAGTCAGTCAGACAGACAGACAGCCAGACAGGGCCTATATGTGTGCAGTCAGTCAGACAGACAGAGAGACAGACAGGGCCTATATGTGTGCAGTCAGTCAGTCAGTCAGTCAGACAGACAGACAGGGCCTCTATGTGTGCAGTCAGTCAGACAGACAGACAGACAGGGCCTCTATGTGTGCTGGCCTCTTTGATCCAAGAAGGAGGGAAGGAAAGGAAAGGGGGATACCTAGTCAGAAGCATGTCATAGATCTGTCTGGACAGTTAATGATTTGACTATCTAGGACCTAGGTGGCATGCACGCCTCTGACTTCTAAATCAAACAGCGGATTGAAGTAGAACACATCCCAACACATTCCTCTAGGGACTAATGCACTCTATGCTCTTCTAACCCACTTGACGTTGATTTAGAAAGAAAGGTATCCCTAAGGTAAAGACAGGCCGGGGGCCATACGTTACCCCTAACCTTTGATTCTGAGAGGTGCTTATGATGAAGAGGTTCCCATTAAGTTACAATATTCTGACAAAGCTCCACTTTACTGTAAGGGCCTAAAAACTTTTTTGCTTGAGGGCCAATTCAGGATTTCAAAATTCAACAGAGGGCCGCACATATCTCATTGGGACCGATTTGTTTGTCAAAATCAATTTCTGGGCCAGAAAAGGGGCAGTTATTTGAAAATATATAGGTCCATTATAATTTCTACATACTGGAGTGTTTTTTTAACCCATAATAATCATTTTTATTCAAACCCCCTGCGGGTCAGATTGAATGGGCTGTAGTTTGCCCAACCCTTGCCTAAAGGATAGCCATATGACTGTATTGTCTACGGTCAAGGCCAGACTGTGGTAGACAGTAATCTAATAGATCTCTGGATCCTCTATGTGTCTGCTATGTACTGAGAAAGAGACAGAGTGTAAAATACTACTGTTTGCTTGATCAGGTCATCAGGTTGTGATGTAGGGCCTGAGAAACGAGGAGGAGGGTTGTTGCTCTTGGAGGAAGGATGTGATCTTATCTGAGCTCCAGTAATGAACTAGCTGACTCTAGCTGACTGCCTGGTCTGGTCTGTTGTGTTGAGAGGAGAGGAACGGCTGGGGGACATAGAAATAGGTACTGTAGATCATAGTTTTAGTCTGTGTTGTTATTTCTGAAAGTACTAAGCGATAAGCACTAATCACCTGATGTCACCTTAGATCTATGTTCATTATGATGAGGGCTTGTGGGGAAGGTTTGAGAAGTGGAGACTATTAAGAACAGGAACAGAGACTTGAAATACTTGTTGTATTAAAAAAAAATCTCAGTCATGAGATATACAGTAGCTTAAGAGTTTTAGGACTTGAAACCATAAGCGGTCAAAACAACTAATGTACATTCCTGACAAATGTAACACTTTTTTCCTTCCCTTTGCAATATTATCCATTAGACCCTAATACACAGCAAACCCACATGAGTAAACTACCACCCCTGTTTGTCTGACCCTGATCCCATAATGCCAGTCTTTCTCCCAGACAACAGGTGGGTTCTTGTGCGTCACATCTTCCATTCCACGCAGCCAGGCGACCAGCCAGCGTGGAGCTGCATGCTGGCGCTAACACAGTAACACAGGATATGTCCTGACAGGAAGCAGCCTGATGAAACCACGACAACAGGGATGACTATCTCCCAGGTGTGGCGGGTGCCGATTACACAAGCCTGCCTGGCGTTCAGCTCATCAATCACTCAACACTCCCCCCTGCACACTCAACACCTGTGGAGACATTACACAGGGCCAAACAGAGCTCAGGACCACCTGCATCCATAAAATAACATGGTTAGCTTTATTATGCAAGGAACCTCACCTCTCACAGTTATGTTATATTGGTCTAAATGCCTGTGGTTTAGAAGGCACACCAATGCTTGACATACTGAGTGTACAAAACATTAGGAACACCTTCCTAATATTGAGTTGTACCACTTTTTGCCCTCAGAACAGCCTCAAATCGTTGGGGCATGGACTCTACAAGGTGTCGAAAGCGTTCCACAGGGATGCTGGCCCATGTTGACTCAAACGCTTCCCAGAGTCGTGTCAAGTTGGCTGGATGTCCTTTGGTTGGTGGACCATTCTTGATACACACGGGAAACTGTTGAGCGTAAAAAACCCAGCAGCGTTGCAGTTCTTGACACAAACTGGTGTGCCTGGCACCTACTACCATACCCCGTTCAAAGGCACTTAAATATTTTGTCTTACCCATTCACCCTCTAAAATGGCACACATACAGTGGGGAAAAAAAAGTATTTAGTCAGCCACCAATTGTGCAAGTTCTCCCACTTAAAAAGATGAGAGAGGCCTGTAATTTTCATCATAGGTACACGTCAACTATGACAGACAAAATGAGATTTTTTTTTCCAGAAAATCACATTGTAGGATTTTTAATGAATTTATTTGCAAATTATGGTGGAAAATAAGTATAAGTAAGTTTGGTCAATAACAAAAGTTTCTCAATACTTTGTTATATACCCTTTGTTGGCAATGACACAGGTCAAACGTTTTCTGTAAGTCTTCACAAGGTTTTCACACACTGTTGCTGGTATTTTGGCCCATTCCTCCATGCAGATCTCCTCTAGAGCAGTGATGTTTTGGGGCTGTCGCTGGGCAACACAGACTTTCAACTCCCTCCAAAGATTTTCTATGGGGTTGAGATCTGGAGACTGGCTAGGCCACTCCAGGACCTTGAAATGCTTCTTACGAAGCCACTCCTTCGTTGCCCGGGCGGTGTGTTTGGGATCATTGTCATGCTGAAAGACCCAGCCACGTTTCATCTTCAATGCCCTTGCTGATGGAAGGAGGTTTTCACTCAAAATCTCACGATACATGGCCCCATTCATTCTTTCCTTTACACGGATCAGTCGTCCTGGTCCCTTTGCAGAAAAACAGCCTCAAAGCATGATGTTTCCACCCCCATGCTTCACAGTAGGTATGGTGTTCTTTGGATGCAACTCAGCATTCTTTGTCCTCCAAACACGACGAGTTGAGTTTTTACCAAAAAGTTCTATTTTGGTTTCATCTGACCATATGACATTCTCCCAATCCTCTTCTGGATCATCCAAATGCACTCTAGCAAACTTCAGACGGGCCTGGACATGTACTGGCTTAAGCAGGGGGACACGTCTGGCACTGCAGGATTTGAGTCCCTGGCGGCGTAGTGTGTTACTGATGGTAGGCTTTGTTACTTTGGTCCCAGCTCTCTGCAGGTCATTCACTAGGTCCCCCCGTGTGGTTCTGGGATTTTTGCTCACCGTTCTTGTGATCATTTTGACCCCACGGGGTGAGATCTTGCGTGGAGCCCCAGATCGAGGGAGATTATCAGTGGTCTTGTATGTCTTCCTTTTCCTAATAATTGCTCCCACAGTTGATTTCTTCAAACCAAGCTGCTTACCTATTGCAGATTCAGTCTTCCCAGCCTGGTGCAGGTCTACAATTTTGTTTCTGGTGTCCTTTGACAGCTCTTTGGTCTTGGCCATAGTGGAGTTTGGAGTGTGACTGTTTGAGGTTGTGGACAGGTGTCTTTTATACTGATAACAAGTTCAAACAGGTGCCATTAATACAGGTAACGAGTGGAGGACAGAGGAGCCTCTTAAAGAAGAAGTTACAGGTCTGTGAGAGCCAGAAATCTTGCTTGTTTGTAGGTGACCAAATACTTATTTTCCACCATAATTTGCAAATAAATTCATTAAAAATTTCTGGAATTTTTTTTCTCAATTTGTCTGTCATAGTTGACGTGTACTTATGATGAAAATTACAGGCCTCTCTCATCTTTTTAAGTGGGAGAACTTGAACAATTGGTGGCTGACTAAATACTTTTTTTCCCCACTGTACATAATCCATGTCTCAATTGTCTCAAAAATAATTATTTAACCTTCATCTACACTGATTGAAGTGGATTTAACAGGTGACATCAATAAAGCGTTCACCTGGAATGACCTGGTCAGTCTATGTCATGGAAAGAGCATAATGATTTGTACACTCAGTGTATTAAGTTGACATACTAGTGTAGTCTGTGGGAGACCTGCAGGCCATTATGCTGAAGCGTGACGAGACAAACAGAAGCAACATTTTATAGAGGGTGGACTTCTCTTCTGTATTTGTCACTATTATTATAGTAAAGGTATAGTACATTGGGTCTTAATATAGGTGGGCTAGACTTCCTCAATTTGTGATTACATCACAACATTTTGAAACAAAAAAGAACTTCAAAACGTCACCAAAGATGGAGGATACAGCAACTGTTGGTGTTTTCATCCCACCTCATCACAGAGTCTCTGAGTCACATTAGTAATTACTCAGCCAATGGAGAGCCTCAGCCTTGACTGTCAATGAAGCCCCTATTCACCCCATTCACCGCATTGTGTGCGAGGTGGCATAAAGGCTGCAGGTGGAGTAGTATGACGCTGTAAAGACCTGAACACACAGGATGTTCTCTCTCTCCCTCTCCGGCTCCGCTGCCCAGGAATCCCTCTGATCCAGAAAGTTAGATAACCTTAGTAGGTAGAAACAAAGGAATCAAGAGCAGACTTTTCTGTACTTTACTGTCTGGAAGTCAGGAGTGCTATAGCGTAGGCTTCATTATGAGAAAGAGAAAGAGAGAGAGAGAGAGAGAGAGAGACAGACAGACAGACAGACAGACAGACAGACAGACAGACAGACAGACAGACAGACAGACAGACAGACAGACAGACAGACAGACAGACAGACAGACAGACAGACAGACAGACAGACAGACAGACAGACAGACAGACAGACAGACAGACAGACAGACAGACAGACAGACAGACAGACAGACAGACAGACAGACAGACAGACAGACAGACAGACAGACAGACAGACGGGGGGGGACAGAGTGGGAAACCCCATGAATCCATGCTGACACATTTTGCTTATTTCCTTGTTCCTTGTTGCAGTTTCTTTTCCCAAGGAAATCAGAATGTAAAACCTGCAGGAAGTACAGGAAGCATAGCGCAGGCATACTGTATGCATACCGTAAATTCACAGGCATACTATCTTTTAAGTAGACAGGCAAACACTTATGCACGTACACAGCACAGTAGCCCAGTAAAACCCACACAGCCTCAACTAATTTATCTTTAAGACTGTTAAGTGAAACTACTTCAACTGCTCTCTGGGGTGTAATTGGTGGCCAATCTGAGGCATGGTAACTACAGTACAAACTCCATTACTGTGAGTCTAAGCATCCCCTGGGGAACAGCTAGTCCAGGCTCCATTCCCCAGGCCCAGGGCCAGGCCCAGGCCCAGGCCCAGACCAGACAAGGCCCAGACCAGACCCAGACCAGGCCAAGACCAGACCAGACGAGAGCCAGCTGACCCATTCTGACCCACACAAAACAGCCCTTCTCAGCACCTCCACTGCCCTGGGGTCAATGAGAGAGTCAACAGTAGGGTTATGGGAGGGAACACAGCCCAGTCTAAGCACTCAGCAGGTCACAGGATTCCAGTGTGTGGGTTAGTGTCAGGAGAATGTGCATGTGTGTCCCCGTGCATGTGTGCTTGAGTAGAACATGTGGAGTGCAGCGGCAGAGGTGAAATATTTCAGTTTGGGACAGCCTTACCCTTTAGCCATCTAGAATCCCTCCATGAAAGGAGAAAACAATGTGACATACCTTAGTCTATATTTAGTATGAGAGGTCAAATACTTATCATCTCCAGAAACAGTGCTTTTAAGACAGAGGCTATGCTTCATTTTACTTCCTTTTAAAGCTCTGATAAAATAATACTGTGTGGTTTACTGTCTGTTAAATAATACGGCAGAGAACAGAGAGCACTTCATCCGCCATCCATCCCACAGACACACACATCACATTCTTTCTCACACAGGGACAAAACCGATACACGCCACGCTAAAAACGCCTGGTAATCTCCTCTCTGTATAAATATCCTAAAACTAGAGGCCTAGACACTAAAAGTGACAGAGAACAGATAACCACACAACCGGGACTCTGTGTGCACCACTCAGCTCCACTCTGCAGTACAGTACAGAATGTCTACTGGCCTACTGTACAACACACTTTCACAATTTAAACACTCATTCAGACTCCCATTGTGAACAGTCACATTATTTGTTTATATAATGAGCGGCTAACAATCTACAGTTGAAGTCGGAAGTTTACATACACTTAGGTTGGAGTCAATAAAACTCGTTTTTCAACCACTCCACAAATTTCTTGTTAACATTTTTCCAACAATTGTTTACAGACAGATTATTTCACTTATAATTCACTGTATCACAATTCCAGTGGGTCAGAAGTTTAAATAGCTTGGAAAATTCCAGAAAATGATGTCATGGCTTTAGAAGCTTCTGATAGGCTAATTGACATCATCTGAGTCAATTGAAGGTGTACAGTGAGGGAAAAAAGTATTTGATCCCCTGCTGATTTTGTACGTTTGCCCACTGACAAAGACATGATCAGTCTATAATGTTAATGGTAGGTTTATTTGAACAGTGAGAGACAGAATAACAACAAAAAAATCCAGAAAAACGCATGTCAAAAATGTTATAAATTGATTTGCATTTTAATGAGGGAAATAAGTATTTGACCCCTCTGCAAAACATGACTTAATACTTGGTGGCAAAACCCTTGTTGGCAATCACAGAGGTCAGACGTTTCTTGTAGTTGGCCACCAGGTTTGCACACATCTCAGGAGGGATTTTGTCCCACTCCTCTTTGCAGATCCTCTCCAAGTCATTAAAGCTTAGAGCCTGACGTTTGGCAACTCGAACCTTCAGCTCCCTCCACAGGTTTTCTATGGGATTAAGGTCTGGAGACTGGCTAGGCCACTCCAGGACCTTAATGTGCTTCTTCTTGAGTCACTCCTTTGTTGCCTTGGCCGTGTGTTTTGGGTCATTGTCATGCTGGAATACCCATCCAAAACCCATTTCCAATGCCCTGGCTGAGGGAAGGAGGTTCTCACCCAAGATTTGAAGGTACATGGCGCCGTCCATCGTCCCTTTGATGCGGTGAAGTTGTCCTGTCCCCTTAGCAGAAAAACACCCCCAAAGCATAATGTTTCCACCTCCATGTTTGACGGTGGAGATGGTGTTCTTGGGGTCATAGGCAGCATTCCTCCTCCTCCAAACACGGCGAGTTGAGTTGATGCCAAAGAGCTCGATTTTGGTCTCATCTGACCACAACACTTTCACCCAGTTCTCCTCTGAATCATTCAGATGTTCATTGGCAAACTTCAGACGGGCCTGTATATGTGCTTTCTTGAGCAGGGGGACCTTGCGGGCGCTGCAGGATTTCAGTCCTTCACGGCGTAGTGTGTTACCAATTGTTTTCTTGGTGACTATGGTCCCAGCTGCCTTGAGATCATTGACAAGATCCTCCCGTGTAGTTCTGGGCTGATTCCACACCGTTCTCATGATCATTGCAACTCCACGAGGTGAGATCTTGCATGGAGCCCCAGGCAGAGGGAGATTGACAGTTTTTTTGTGTTTCTTCCATTTGCGAATAGTCGCACCAACTGTTGTCACCTTCTCACCAAGCTGCTTGGTGATGGTCTTGTAGCCCATTCCAGCCTTGGAGAGCTCTTTGGTCTTGGCCATGGTGGAGAGTTTGGAATCTGATTGATTGATTGCTTCTGTGGACAGGTGTCTTTTATACAGGTAACAAACTGAGATTAGGAGCACTCCCGTTAAGAGTGTGCTCCTAATCTCAGCTCGTTACCTGTATAAAAGTCCTGGGAGCCAGAAATATTTCTGATTGAGAGGGGGTCAAATACTTATTTCCCTCATTAAAATGCAAATCAATTTATAACATTTTTGACATGCGTTTTTCTGACTGTTCAAATACACCTACCATTAAAATTATAGACTGATCATTTCTTTGTCAGTGAGCAAACATACAAAATCAGCAGGGGATCAAATACTTTTTTCCCTCACTGTACCTGTGGATGTATTTCAAGGCCTACCTTCAAACTCAGTGCCTCTTTGCTTGACATCATGGGAAAATCAAAATAAATCAGCCAAGACCTCAGAAAAAAAGATGGTAGACCTCCACAAGTCTAGTTCATCCTTGAGAGCAATTTCCAAACGCCTGAAGTACCACGTTCATCTGTACAAACAATAGTACGCAAATGGGTCTTCCAAATGGACATGCATACTTACAAAGTTGTGGCAAAATGGCTTAAGGACAACAAAGTCAAGGTATTGGAGTGGCCATCACCTCAATCCTATATAACATTTGAGGGCAGAACTGAAAAGGCGTGTGTGAGCAAGGAGGCCTACAAACCTGACATCAGGAATGGGCCAAAATTCACCCAACTTATTGTGGGAAGCTTGTGGAAGGCTACCTGAAACGTTTGACCCAAGTTAAACAATTTCAAGGCAATGCTACCAAATACGAATTGAGTGTATGTAAACTTCTGACCGACTGGGAATGTGATGAAAGAAATAAACGCTGAAATAAATCATTCTCTCTACTATTATTCTGACATTTCACATTCTTAAAATAAAGTGGAGATCCTATCTGACCTAAGACAGGGAATTTTTACTAGGATTAAATGTCAGGAATTGTGAAAAACTGAGTTTAATTCTATTTGGCCTCCTGTAGCTCAGTTGGTAGAGCATGGCGCTTGCAACGCCATGGTTGTGGGTTCGATTCCAACGGGGGCCAGTATGAAAAATGTATGCGCTCACTAACTGTAAGTCGCTCTGGATAAGAGCGTCTGCTAAATTACTAAAATGTAAAAACTGTAAACTTCAACTGTATCTTGCTATGTAATATTGTAATAGTGAAATCCTAAAAAAGCTTAGCTCCTCATATTAAATAAATATGACTGACAGACCACCATTCCCCATCTACTCAACGACAGCACAAAATACAAATATTATTCTGTTTCAGAAGAGGCACCAGAATGTTTCTCATTATATTTGTTTGACAGATGAGAACGAGGCAGCCATCCCAATGGATGACATATCTTCCATATTTCCCTTCTCTTTGAATGTGATCTAACCACATTATGCATGTTTCTGGTTGCTGGTGTGTGTGTCTGTGGTGCTGGTTTCGCCACAGAGCTGCCTCCTCTATTACTGGCCAGTTACGGGTAATGAATGACTGTTCCACCAGGACGACACTAGAGTTCTGAGCGTTTCCGTTTACAGATGAACAAGTACACCAGCTCACAGCTGCAGCTCTCTCTGTGAGCTTATGACTGAACCTGAACAGGGCCAGGATCGGTTAGTAGTTAGCGGTTGGAATCAATAACAGATGAGGTTGAAGTGGTGTTTCCAAGTTAACCAGAGGAAATGCTCTTCCCTCTGGTCTAATGAGAGGAACATTATTTGCATTCTATCTAGATGAAATAATCTCTGGTATTAGCTTTGAGAGTAGTGCCCCTTTCACAGAGGAAAAATATACATCTCTATTAAGCTGTGGTTTCTGAGACAGTCTTCACAAATGGTGCTAATTAAGAGTTCTAATGAAGATGGATGAATTGAGAGTTGAGCAGTATCTCTTTATCTCAACCACTGTGACTCACCATACCAAGAGAGTAAGCCAGCAGCGGCTTTCCTCCCCTTCAATAACCCACCACGAATTGTTTCCATGTGCGTCCCATCTGTCTTTTACAAGACAATTAGCCCTTGTAATCAGATAATCAAATAATGACAACATAATCATACAAATCTAATTCAAGACTAATAAACTGCTTGAATTAAAACGTTTACTGATCAAGGATCATATCATTATGGGGGTGATTGTTAGATTAGACAAGCAGGATAAAATAATCATGGAATAAGAACCAACAGTAGATGAATTCTTATTCTCAGAACCAGATGACAGGGGGATGGGGGTTTGGAGGGAGAGTGTGGAAGATGACTGGAGCTTTAGGATATCTTTGATGTGGAGAAGAAAGTTGCTTACGAAGACAAAGAGCAGCAGTTTTAGATTTATTATTATTATTCCTTGAGTTATTGCTCTAGAAATCCTGCCAGAAACATTCTTGGTACTGTAGGCTTCCCCTGGCTGGTGTGTATAATTCTATCAAACCAGATAATGTCAGAATATATTTATCAAATAATTGATTTACGGTAAACTAACCGTAAAAAAGGGGCAATATTATAAAACTCCTGCACATGAAGGATGTTTTAGTTTATCTGATTCTGAATATTTTATCGCAACATTCTTATACATTATATTTTTATCTTGCATACTAACTTAACTCAGCTATGCAGACATAAATCAACAAGTTTGGTATACACACCTACACCATATTAACGAGTTAGGCAAAGTGTCTGTGGTTGTATCATTTCTAAGGAGTCAAATTAGAGGAAGTGACTTGTTGTGAGTGGAGAGTGCTTGTGAAATGGATGTGACGTCTGAGGCAGCGTGAGGGCCTTATATGGAGTTGTTACTACAGATGTAGGATCTTAATTTGAGCCAGTTTGATACAGCAGGATAACAATCCTGCAGCAACAGGAAATGTGAATTATTATGTGGATTATAATTATTGGACATTTTTGTAGGGGTTGCTACATTTTTCGTAAGGGAAAATCACGTCTGAAATTTCAAAGTGGAAATTACAAACTTCAGAAGCATTTTTAAACCTCAAATACACACGTTTTAAATTTCCTGCACAGGGTGATCACATTAAGATCCTACATCTGTATCAGCCTCTCATCTGCCTGATAGAAACAATGGAGTCTGTGACTGACAACCCCATGTCCTCAAACAGAAAACGATATACTGCAAACACTGATCAACACATGGCTGTTTTAAAACATCAGAGCAAATCTGTATGTCGCTCTCTTTCATTTACCTTCTACATTTTAGTCATTTAGCAGACGCTCTTATCCAGAGCGACTTACAGTAGTGAGTGCATACATTTTTCTTTTCTTTTTGTACTGGTTCCCCGTGGGAATCGGACACACAACCCTGGCGTTGCAAGTGCCATGCTCTACCAGCTGAGCCACATGGGACCTTCTATCACCATGTGAATAAAAACCTCTAACTTCTTTAAACGGCATTAAACTGCAATAAAAACAGATCTAGTTACTTTGTGGAGACAAGGCAACAGCCCCAGCATGTCTATATAAAAGCTGATTAAATGCCCTAAATCCTCTGCCTTGTAGAATCACTGGGATTAATCTGTGGAGGCAGCATTCCTCAGTCAGTGTGCTGTTCAGCTAAACCACAACCTGCTGGGCCAGTACAAGCAGGACAAATGGCCCAGAAAGAACATTGTGTGGTAGAGAGCTGAGGTGCAAGTGGTGTCTTGCCTTTTATACCGCACACCTGTTCAAGCCTCCACAGAATGTTCTGTGGGAAAGAATACGAGAACAGGAAAAGAGAGGAAAGAAGAGAGGAAAGAAGAGAGGATAGAGGAAAGAAGAGAGGAAAGAAGAGAGGATAGAGGAAAGAACCGAGGAAAGAAGGGAGGATAGAGGAAAGAAGAGAGGAGAAAAGAGAGGAGAGAGGAAAGAAGAGAGGAAAGAAGAGAGGATAGAGGAAAGAACAGAGGAAAGAAGGGAGGATAGAGGAAAGAAGAGAGGAGAAAAGAGAGGAGAGAGGAAAGAAGATAGGAGAGAAGAGAGGAAAGAGGAAAAAAGAGAGGAAAGAAGAGAGGAGAGAAGAGAGGAAAGAGGAAAGAAGAGAGGAAAGAAGAGAGGAAAGAAGAGAGGATAGAGGAAAGAACAGAGGAAAGAAGGGAGGATAGAGGAAAGAAGAGAGGAGAAAAGAGAGGAGAGAGGAAAGAAGATAGGAGAGAAGAGAGGAAAGAGGAAAAAAGAGAGGAAAGAAGAGAGGAGAGAAGAGAGGAAAGAGGAAAGAAGAGAGGAAAGAAGAGAGGAAAGAAGAGAGGAGAGAAGAGAGGATAGAGGAAAGAAGAGAGGAAAGAAGAGAGGAGAGAAGAGAGGAAAGAGGAAATAAGAGAGGAAAGAAGAGAGGATAGAGGAAAGAAGAGAGGAAAGAAGAGAGGAGAGAAGAGAAGAGAGGAGAGAAGAGAGGAAAGAGGAAAGAAGAGAGGAAAGAAGAGAGGAAAGAAGAGAGGAGAGAAGAGAGGAAAGAGGAAAGAAGAGAGGAGAAAAGAGAGGAGAGAAGAGAGGATAGAGGAAAGAAGAGAGGAGAAAAGAGAGGAGAGAAGAGAGGATAGAGGAAAGAAGAGAGGAAAGAAGAGAGGAGAGAAGAGAGGAGAGAAGAGAGCGGAAGAGGAAGAGGAAGAGGTACAGTAGATGACGATATAAAAGAAGAGAGGAGAGGAGGGGATGAAAACAAGTGTTCTTTTCATTTGAGGAAAACATCTCATTAACAGCCACTTGAACAGGGCAGGCTCTTGTCCGTCCGTGTCTTTGGCTGGGTTGTCATGGACTGGTTCCAGCCATTGCAATCACACTGCTGCTGAAAGCTGAAAACCAGGACCCAGGAGATAAGCTGCCGCAGGCCCAAGGCTGGCACTCTCATGACTAATGCCATGAAAACACTAACAAAACATTCCAAAAGCAAGGACCAGTAGTTCAGACTGAATACTGAATGCCCTACTTTTCCCTGAAACAAAATGCCATTGCAGTGGTGATATTAATGAATAAATGAATGACAGTAATCACCTGATTACCATATGTCACACACAAAACAACAAATTCATAACTACAGCTGTGTGTGCATGCGTGTGTGTGTGTTTGTGTAAATGTATCCTCTTCATAAAACTGAAAACTGTAACAGTCACACAGGAAATGGCAGTTTAACTCTGATTTCAGACATTAAGCAGTATGTGTGAAACTGAAGGCCTGCTGGTGCAGCCCATGCAGACCTGTTTTCCCTCAATTGGCAACGGTGAGCAGGATGCATGGTTGGTTTGTGTGTAATAATAGTGACAGATCTGCTTCCAACCGGTAGAGAGACAAAGCCAATTCTGTGTAGTGTTACTTGATAACCATTAAACCAGGGATGGGCAACTGGCGACCCCCTTTTGAAAGCCCTCAGATATTTATTTTTTTAACTCAGTCGGGGTCTCAGTTTACTGTTGCAAGTTAGAATAGTAGAATACACAAGGTGCAATTTCGAAATGTGGTTGTGCATCAGCAGTTTTTCACATGTTATGTCAGTCACTGACAGTCGCTCAATTAGCCCATGTCAGCTAACCTTTTTTTAGATTGGTAAATTAGTCTAGCGGCCAGCTATCTAAACTTAGTAATCATGGTTGAATTACCGGCCGGGGGGACCCATTGATTTTGTTAGTCAGTCTCACTCAGGTATAATATTAAAAACGACAAACATTTCTCTCCACCTTATTTCAAAATGTGTAGAATTGCAGGAAATGAGCTGTACGCAGACCCGCGAGCAACTGCGGCCCCTCATGATGACTTCAGATTTTTGTGGGCCCCACCCCCATCAAAGTTGCCCATCCCTGCATTAAACAATCCTCTAAATATGTCAGCCATTTACTGTACTGTGTTCATATCACTTGAAAATCAGGTTTAAATATATGATTCACTTTATATTAGAAACACATAAAACATACAAGGTTTTATGAAAGAGTTGGCTGACATCAACTCTCAGTTCTTGTGGTGTTAGGTAGTGTGAGTTGTGTGGTGTTAGTGTGAGTTGTGTGGTGTTAGGTAGTGTGAGTTGTGTTGTGTTAGTTAGTGTGAGTTGTGTTGTGTTAGTTAGTGTGAGTTGTGTGGTGTTAGTTAGCGTGAGTTGTGTGGTGTTGGTTAGCGTGAGTTGTGTGGTGTTAATTAGTGTGAGTTGTGTGGTGTTAGTTAGTGTGAGTTGTGTGGTGTTAGGTCGTGTGAGTTGTGTGGTGTTAGTTAGCGTGAGTTGTGTGGTGTTAGTTAGCGTGAGTTGTGTGGTGTTAGTTAGTGTGAGTTGTGTGGTGTTAGTTAGTGTGAGTTGTGTGGTGTTAGGTAGTGTGAGTTGTGTGGTGTTAGGTAGTGTGAATTGTGTGGTGTTAGTTAGCGTGAGCTGTGTGGTGTTAGTTAGCGTGAGTTGTGTGGTGTTAGTTAGCGTGAGTTGTGTGGTGTTAGTTAGCGTGAGTTGTGTGGTGTTAGGTAGTGTGAGTTGTGTGGTGTTAGTTAGCGTGAGTTGTGTGGTGTTAGTTAGCGTGAGTTGTGTGGTGTTAGTTAGCGTGAGTTGTGTGGTGTTAGTTAGCGTGAGTTGTGTGGTGTTAGTTAGCGTGAGTTGTGTGGTGTTAGTTAGCGTGAGTTGTGTGGTGTTAGTTAGCGTGAGTTGTGTGGTGTTAGTTAGCATGAGTTGTGTGGTGTTAGGTAGTGTGAGTTGTAATAAAAGTCAACTGTTCAAATCCAGATTCAGATCACAGACCAACTGATTTCTCCAGAGCAGACATTCCTGTCGTCCTGCTGTCTCGTTTGTCTTCCTGGCCAATGACTTGATCTCAAACGTTTTAAATTTTTCTACAAACCAAAAAGCAAAAGCAGGGGAGTGAAATAAATCAAAATGGAGTGATAAGTTACTGGAACCATAGATATTATTTTTTTCTTTTGCCATGCCATCAGGGTAGATTGGAAGCAGCTGCCCAACTACACACTACTCAGACTCACTGACCAAACAGATGTAATCTGGGCTGAAATATGCATTGCATTGCTATGAAACCCACAGTTCTATTGAACTATGCAAGACTAATAGGCCTATTAAACATTGTTATATCTGAAAGATGTGTGAATCTGGATTAAAGCTGGATTGTTTGACGTAATTCAGGTTGTCACACCTATTTGTCCCATTAACAACCCTTTCATTCCCAACCCAGTACTTTGTTATTAACTCTCTTTTTCCATCATGATTGACTGACTGCCATTTCCATTCCATCTGTCATTCATCATCAGACACTGAGTGGACGTGTTGATGTGTTTCTGGCTCAGTATTCTGGCCTGTTAAAGTAGCAGCTTTAAACATTAAATACTGTAACGTCTGCTCTCACTCAACTTTATGCTGCTGATTCCCTCCTGCCATTTTGAGGGATGGTTAGGATTTTGGGAAAATCTAAATGAAAAGATATGTTTAGGTTCTCGTTTTATGAGGAACACGAGACTGGTTCTATTGATAAGCTCAAAGATGGACTGGGCCATCACTGGTTTCAAAGGGTCATGAGACAGCTCCATAGAAGGACAAGAGAGGAGAGGAGAGGAGAGGAGAGGAGAGGAGAGGAGAGGAGAGGAGAGGAGAGGAGAGGAGAGGAGAGGAGAGGAGAGGAGAGGAGAGGAGAGGAGAGGAGAGGAGAGGAGAGGAGAGGAGAGGAGAGGAGAGGAGAGGAGACTGAAACCTACTGTATATTGGTCTGATCCAATAAAACAAATCTCAGTGTCAAATTAAAATGAAAACAATTTCCTCCTATGTATTTCAGTTTAATCTAGAGAGCACTAAGAATAAACACACCACTTAAGCCTTCAGTGATGAGAAACTCAGAGCATGATCAAATCATTAGGGTTGCAAAATTCCGGGAACTTTCAATAAATTCCCTGGTTTCCCCAAAATCCCGGTTGGAGGTTTCCCAGAATCAGGAGGGAATAAGCAGGAAATCCAGAATCCTCCAAACAGGATTTCTGAAAAAAAAGGGAATTTATTGAAAGTTCCTGGAATTTTGCAAACCTACAAATTATAAACTAGCTCTATGGGCGCATGTGGGTTTCATGCAGTAAGACCAGACCAAGCCATTGCCTAAGGCTAGTTAAATGAGGGGTGTAAATATCACTGAGGCAGACCTAATGTAGATGGTGTGTTTCATAGGGTAGATACAGTATGATATCCATCCACTGTGTGTGTTGATTACGTACTGTTAGTGTCCATTAGTATCTGAATGGGTAGAAATGTAACCACACACATTATTTAACAATGCCACAACCAGGGGCGGTGTGTTCAATAGGGCGATATGGGCGACGCACTGCCAAACGGGAAAAGGAAGGGATTTTTTTTCTAATCAATTATATCACGGCAACAGTAGTTATCAGTGTTGTAATCTAGACGTCTGATCTGCCACAGTGCCACTAAATGTCCAATCAGGCTAAAGTCGTGCTTCAAATGGCCCCCCCCCCCTTTTGGGGCGATTTCAGTCAGGTTGAAAATCGCCCAGAAGTCTGTCATAGACTCCCATGTAAAATCTATTTTTTTCAAATATCAGAGCTTTCAATACAATCTCTATGGGTTTCTGAGGGCTTGCACTTACGCGCTTTCGTCATACGTAACATAACCATGAACGTAACTAAGAAAAGAGCGGGTAGCAGCGTCAATCAATTCACTACTACTATCAAAATGGCTAGGCTTCAGTGCAACTCGATTGTGTCTTTGAAAGAAGTTCCTTTTTGTCGGCGAACAAATGAAGATAAATTGGCAACGAAACAATTAGGACCTCCCAGACCAAATTTAATAATTCAACAGGTTTCTACTAAAGGGGGAAGTCCTACACCCGAGGATTTTCCAAAAATTGGTACGAACGAAAAACCTGGCTAGCAGGCTGCGATGTAGCTAATGCAGTCTTCTGCTACCCCCTGCTTACTCTTTCACCCTGAAGGCGGCACGGCAGACAGCACCGCTTGGACAGCGACTGGTGTGTAACGGACATGCACCATCTTTCAGGAAAGATTAAGAAACATGAGCTGTCAAAGACCCACATGGATAGCTGTTTGAGATGGTCTGCTTTGGGGAGAGTGAACATTCCCACTCAACTGGATGAGGGATACAGGCTAGCTGTCCGCCGCCACAACGATGAGGTTAGTGTTGATAATCACAAGTTTACTGGAGAACTGAAACTGACAAGGCTGACAAGATAGGACCCTTTTGTCCATTGTTATTGGATAGGAACAGAACTTATAACCAGCTCCTGACCTAAATAGATCTTAGCACAACATTTTACTCAACATATCATATTCCATATTCACTATAACAAATATATTTACTACGACATTAGCAAGAACCGCCACATCCTCAGCCGGCTAATCCAGTGTGTGAAGTTTTGCGGAGTGTTTGAGTTAGCTTTGCGAGGCAAAGATGAAACTGAGGGCTCCACCAACCCTGGTAAGCCAACACTTTTGAGATCAGTCAATAAATGCTTCTGGTATTGACTTATATGCTGCCCCTGTCTTCATGTTGTTGCTGGACATATCTTTTTTTTAAATGTGTGTAGGTCACCTAAATCATCAGAAAAATTGCCCCCCCTGAGAATTTTTTCAGGAGCCGCCACTGGCCACAACCACAAACCACTAGACCTTAAATCTAACATTTGAACAATCTGGACATTTTTACTGTCTTCCCGCTGCGCTTCCAATCGCAAAAAATCACCATCTTCCCCATATGGTGCTCTCTCTCTCTTTCTCTCCCTTTGTACCTCTCTGTATCTCTCTCTTAAAAAAATAAATCTCCCCTGTCCCTGATCCCATCCGCAGCACAGCACAAATCACAGGCCGATAATACAGCGTTCACATGAATCCATCCACACCCTGATAACTGGAATCGATAGAGAGAACGCTAACCATTGTGCTCTTTAACTGAATAAACCTTACTAAAGCTTTACTAGGAAGGCAGGGAGACAAGGAGAGGGAGAAGGCCAACAACACTATATTGGGTCCATATGACATACTATCAGTTTAAGGACTTGTGAAGTCTTCTATTTCTAAGTCTTATTCTTCTTGAAGAGATCCTATTAACACGTTAATACTGGAGACAGATAACGAATAGAGAATCATTATTAATAAACCTTTAACATTTGGACTGTATCTCGTTTGGTCTCTCTTTATAGTTTCCTGGAATACCAGAGGGAGTTTTGGTGTTTTTTATTTATTTTCCCTGGACTGGGATTCTGGTGAAAGCTCCGTTCTATGTCAAACAAGGGCAGGGCTGAAGACCAGACAGTTCTCCACAAAGTACCATTTGAGGAAAGTTCCTGTTAATCTAAAAGAAATATTAAAATAGTTTAGTTTCTAAATGACCCAGGATCCCACATTATCTATGCTCTGTTTAGATTAGTTGGCATTCAATCTCTTTGCAATGATCATTCTAATTTTGGGGGGGCTCAGGGTTCTATAATGAATCCAGTGTAACTCACACTAATGATCAATGTTCTATAAAAGTACTTCTACACTCAAGGAAGTACAACTTCAGAGCAACATGAACTGTGTGTTTAATAACAGACTGAGGTTCCATGAGAAAAATTAGAAAAACCCCGGCAAGTGTCTGTAAGGAAGATTGACCGGACAGAATATACTGTAGATGTTTACTGTGACATCACAGAGCTCTGTGAGAAATGATCCAGACCAAAGGAACTGCTCTGTCGACCAACAACAACAGCTTTTACTGGCCCAAAGTCAGCACTGCTGAAAATAGGTTGCTGCACTCCAATAATTGACCCTAAAGTATTCATCTCAAAAACTGAAATAATGATTTCTCTCTAAATCATGTCACTATTCGGATGCCAAATCCACATAACCCCAAGAGACTACAATACCCTGTGAGTGAGCCTCACAAAAACGAATGGTTTATTGGGAAAAGCCTGGATAATCACAGAACATAACCTGATTCCCGCTGATAGCTTGACCTGAAAGACTTACTGCGGTGAGTTTACGCACTGAACTATCAATCAATGACAACTATGCCTCCTTTATTCTAATAATTTGATTAAGAAGTAAGGAAATGGACAGAGTATGTGTTGCCTAACGAGTAAAATAAGTAATTCCATGTATATGGCATAAGGTTTTAACAATGTTACTGATTTAGAAAGATTACTTCACATACTATTAGTCTTAGGGCCACAACCGACTGTGAAACCTGAGATTCTGATGAAGCATGAATGTTTTTGGATGGGGTCCATTTTACCCACGGCTCTCATCTGCTATCTTAACCCTACCCTTTGAAATGTAATGTAATATTATTGCTCTGTGCAGTACAGGCCTTATTTCTCCTCTCATAAGAAACAGAGACATAGGCTGACATTAAAACACACACACTGTGTATAGGCCTATCTATTACATATACAGTCCAATGCCATGTGGGTGATCTGATCTTAGTGTCCAGTAATGGCATGACATGTCAACAGCTATAGATTCCACTCCATGGTGGAATGGAATGACACAAGCAACACCATAATAAGACATGTGGGTAGAGATAGCAACACCATAATAAGACATAAGGGGTAGAGATAGCAACACCATAATAACACATGGGGGTAGAGATAGCAACACCATAATAACACATGGGGGTAGAGATAGCAACACCATAATAAGACATGGGGGTAGAGATAGCAACACCATAATAAGACATGGGGGTAGAGATAGCAACACCATAATAAGACATGGGGGTAGAGATAGCAACACCATAATAAGACATGGGGGTAGAGATAGCAACACCATAATAAGACATGGGGGTAGAGATAGCAACACCATAATAAGACATGGGGGTAGAGATAGCAACACCATAATAAGACATGGGGGTAGAGATAGCAACACCATAATAAGACATGGGGGTAGAGATAGCAACACCATAATAAGACATGGGGGTAGAGATAGCAACACCATAATAAGACATGGGGGTAGAAAGAGCAACACCATAATAAGACATGGGGGTAGAGATTGTGAAGGAAGGAGATCCTGTAATAATCTGCTAAACTGAGGAGAGGTCTTAATATAAAACAGAGACAACAACAGAGAAGTGAAGAAAACTTGATGACCTTCAATGTCTAGTCTTGATACTTTGGCTGGAACAGGACCCAACTTCTTTGCACCATAACAACAAGCCATTGTTCCACTCTTGTATAACCTTTGACGTGTGCATTGGTGCAAGCGATCACGTCATCAAGGAGTGATCACAGGTATATTAGCTTTGTGAGCCCAACATTCTGGGTAGAACTTATTCTTGAGACATATGCTCTGTGTCTCTGTGTGTAATTTCTGACTGCAATTGCATTAATAAAGGGGATTGGTTTTAAGGTATTTCTGGTCAGATCTGGTCATTGGAGAAGCTGAATTTTGCTGGACAGTGAACGAACCCCAACAATAGCAACACCATAATAAGATATGGGGGTAGAGATAGCAACACCATAATAAGACATGGGGGTAGAGATAGCAACACCATAATAAGACATTGGGGGTAGAGATAGCAACACCATAATAAGACATGGGGGTAGAGATAGCAACACCATAATAAGACATGGGGGTAGAGATAGCAACACCATAATAAGACATGGGGGTAGAGATAGCAACACCATAATAAGACATGGGGGTAGAGATAGCAACATCATAATAAGACATTGGGGGTAGAGATAGCAACACCATAATAAGACATGGGGGTAGAGATAGCAACACCATAATAAGACATGGGGGGTAGAGATAGCAACACCATAATAAGACATAAGGGGTAGAGATAGCAACACCATAATAAGACATGGGGGGTAGAGATAGCAACACCATAATAAGACATGGGGGTAGAGATAGCAACACCATAATAAGACTTGGGGGGTAGAGATAGCAACACCATATTAAGATATGGGGTAGAGATAGCAACACCATAATAAGACATGGGGGTAGAGATAGCAACACCATAATAAGACATTGGGGGTAGAGATAGCAACACCATAATAGGACATTGGGGGTAGAGATAGCAACACCATAATAAGATATGGGGGTAGAAAGAGCAACACCATAATAAGACATTGGGGGTAGAGAGAACAACACCATAATAAGACATGTGGGTAGAGATAGCAACGCCATAATAAGACATGGGGTAGAGATAGCAACACCATAATAAGACATGGGGGTAGAGATAGCAACACCATAATAAGACATGGGGGTAGAGATAGCAACACCATAATACGACATGGGGGTAGAGATAGCAACACCATAATACACACCACTTTTAGAGTAAAACCTCATCTTCAGCTGTGGGACACAAAGGGAACGCTGTCCCCCTACCTCATACAGATTTTGGAACATGGATGTATCAACTTCAGACCAGCGCTCCAAGAGAAACAGCAGCAGTCTCAAGCTGCGTACCACCTGGCAGGTGAAAACTCCATCCCACCAAAACAGGCTTACATTTCAGGCGGCTCTTACACTAAAATGACATTATCATAATTTTCACAGTATTATTCCAACCTCATAGTGTGGAAATATATATAAAACACAGGAAAATCAAGTTTTTGACTGTGCTGGGATTTTAAGGGATAACTCCAAACCCTGTCGTTGTGTAATAACCCCCATAGCATGACCATGCTCCTTTCCATCTCTGTATGATTTATGATTCAGGCTCCTCCTCCTGCTTTGTACTGTGTTGTTATAAAGCAAAAGCTATGTCCTGGTTCTATTGAGATCACAGAGACAAGCTACAACATCTCCCCTTCAAACTCCTAACTCTAATGAAAATATATAATGTGGCCAGTAGAACAACAGCCAAGTAAAACAAACTACAAGCACAGTAGCTAGCAGACTACAGGCCAGACTCAAATGTCAAACCGATCCTGTAATTAAGCTAGCCACTTCCAACTGTTGTCCTAAAATCGAGTGTGATAGTCGAGTGTAAACGATGTCGAGCCCTCATTGGCTGTCAGATTACAGAACCAAAACAGTCCATCAGGAAAGCAGCAGACAGCGTTCTTGTTAGAATGTAGTCCACCCTGCCCTATTACAGCTTCATTATGCCTTAATTACACCGGATATAACTAAAACACTATCCATCATAACAGTACAATGCATCACAACCATAACAAAGGCAAATATGCACCCTAACCAATTATGTCTCATTAGCCGTCAAGAGACCTGAAGAACAATCGACTGATCTGCTGCAGTCTCAGCCACTATGTCATCTTTAAATTGTGTTTTTCTCGCAATCAATTAATAGAGAAACTACTGGAGCCACGGCTAGACTGTTGACAGACGTTGTAGTAGAAAAGTAGAAAAAGGGCTTAATTGCCAAAATCTCTCACTATCCCTTTAAAAGCGCTTCGAGGCTTCAATATATATTTTTTGGAGTGGCAGCAACGATTTAGCAACGTTTCCATGCAGATGCCTTGTAATAGTTGACTTTCCTACTGTACTGTATGTACAGCCAGTCAATCAAAATGGTTCCCAAATGTTGCACTGACAGATCTGGACACCTGACTTATATTCTGGTACTGAATATGTTGAATGATGATATAAACAAGCTTAAACTTTGTTTTACCAATCAAACAGCTGTAAAGAGGTGGTTATAACAAGCTCCCCATTGGATACAGTCTTGGCAAAGGGGTAAAGAACAAAGGTAAACAGATTATAGCTGTAGTCACAACAACTAGGATGGGATGGGCCTTTGGTATGATAACAGTTGTTCAGCACTTACAGCTAGTCTGTCTCTAGGCAGACCAGAGTGAGAGAGCGATGGGAGCATTACAGACAGGCTGGCGAGTGTTGTGTAGAGAGAGGGCCCATCAGTGGAATGACAGACAAACGATAAGCCTTATGGTACCACCAGCCAGCAGTATGTTTGTTTAAATAGTTGACTTACACTAACATTCCTCGGCTGAGAGAGAGAACGAGAGAAGGTTGGGATAGCTAACAGACGGTTCAAAGAGAGAGCGTGTCAGTCCTGTCTGAGAGGAAAGGAAAGGACGATATTTATCACAAAAACTGTAATGTACTGCTACAGGGGGCCAGAGATTGTTGTTGTAGGATGACTGTGAAGGTCACTTCTAGTAACTTTTTAAAAGGACATTCTAATCCAAAATGAAAATGTAATTATGTTGACACCATCTGAAATGTAACTGATGCGCGCCACTGCACTGTAGGGAGATGATGAGGAGCAAGCGGTGGCTCTTCGCTCGTGGCTCTCATTCGCGCCACTGCTCACTCTGTTTGCTACAAATATACACTACATGGCCAAAAGTATGTGGACACCCCTTCAAATTAGTGGATTCGGCTATTTCACCAACACCCGTTGCTGATAGGTGTATAAAATCGAGCACACAGCCATGCAATCTCCATAGACAAATATTGGCAGTAGAATGGCCCGTACTGAAGAGCTCAGTGCCTTTCAACGTGGCACCGTCATAGGATGCCACCTTTCCAACAAGTCAGTTTGTCAAATTTCTGCCCTGCTAGAGCTGCCCCAGTGAACTGTAAGTGCTGTTATTGTGACGTCTAGGAGCCAAAACGTCTCAGCTGTGAAGTGGTAGGCCACACAAGCTCACAGAACGGGACAGCGAGTGCTGAAGCACGTAGCACATCAAAATTGTCTGTCCTCGGTTGCAACACTCACCACCGAGTTCCAAACTGCCTCTGGAAGCAACGTCAGCACAAATCACATTTTATTTGTCACATGCGCTGAACACAACAGGTGAAATGCTTACTTACAAGCCCTTAACCAACAACGCAGTTCAAGAAATAGAGTTAAGAAAATATTTACTAAATAAAATAAAGTATAAAATAAAATAAAAAGTAACACAATAAAATAACAATAACGAGGCTATATACAGGGGGTACTGGTACCGAGTCAATGTGCAAGGGTACAGGTTAGTCGAGGTTGTACATGTAGGTAGGGGTAAAATTACTATGCATAGATAATAAACAGCGAGAACTGTTCGTCTGGAGCTTCATGAAATGGGTTTCCATGGCCGAGCAGCCGCACACAAGCCTAAAATCACCATGCGCAATGCCAAGCGTCGGCTGGAGTGGTGTAAAGCTTGCTGCCATTGGACTCTGGAGCAGTGGAAACGCATTCTCTGGAGTGATGAATCACGCTTCACCATCTGGCAGTCAGACGGACGAATCTGGGTTTGGCGGATGCCAGGAGAACGCTACCTGCCCCAATGCATAGTGCCAACTGTAAAGTTTGGTGGAGGAAGAATAACGGTCTGGGGCTGTTTTTCATGGTTTGGGCTAGGCCCCTTAGTTCTAGTGAATGGAAATCTTAACGCTACAGCATACAATGACATTCTAGACGACTCTGTGCTTCCAACTTTGTGGCAACAGTTTGAGGAAGGCCCTTTCCTGTTTTAGCATGACAATGCTCCCGAGTGGCACAGCGGTCTAAGGCACTGCATCTCAATACTTGAGGCGTCACTACAGACCCCCTGGTTCGATTCCAGGCTGTATCACAACCGGCCGTGATTGGGAGTCCCATAGGGTGGCGCACAATTGGCCCAGCGTCGTCCGGGTTTGGCCGGTGTAGGCCATCATTGTAAATAAGAATTTGTTCTTAACTGACTTGCCTAGTTAAATAAAGGTTACATTTTTATTTTTATTTTTATGATTAAAAATAATAATAATAACAAAGCGAGGTCCATACAGAAATGGTTTGTCGAGATCGGTGTGGAAGAATTTGACTGGCCTGCACAGAACCCTGACCTCAACCCCATCGAACACCTTTGGGATGAATTGGACCGCCGACTGCGAGCCAGGCCTAATCGCCCAACATCAGTGCCCGACCTCACTAATGCTCTTGTGGCTGAATGGAAGCAAGTCCCCGCAGCAATGTTCCAACATCTAGTGGAAAGCCTTTCCAGAAGAGTGAAGGCTGTTATAGTAGCAAAGGGGGGACCAACTCCATATTAATGCCCATGATTTTAGAATGAGATGTTCGACGAGCAGGTGTCCACATACTTTTGTATGTTGTAATTTGTTAATCTGATCTTAAAGGGATAGTGCGAGATTTTGGCAAATAAACAATTTTTCTATTTACCCAGAGTCAGATGAACTCATGGATGCCATTTTTAGTTTGACAGCACGCAGAGAACCTCTCCCTCAACGTGACCAAGACAAAGGAGATGATTGTGGACTACAGGAAAAAAAAGAGGACTGAGCACGCCCCCATTCTCATCGACGGGGCTGTAGTGGAACAGGTTGAGAGCTTCAAGTTCCTTGGTGTCCACATCACCAACGAACTATCATGGTCCAAACACACCAAGACAGTCGTGAAGAGGGCACGACAAAACCTATTCCCCCTCAGGAGACTGAAAAGATTTGGCATGGGTCCTCAGATCCTCAAAACATTCTACAGCTGCACCATCGAGAGCATCCTGACTGGTTGCATCACCGCCTGGTATGGCAACTGCTTGGCCTCCGACCGCAAGGCACTACAGAGGGTAGTGCGTACGGCCCAGTACATCACTGGGGCCAAGCTTCCTGCCATCCAGGACCTCTATACCAGGCAGTGTCAGAGGAAGGCCCTCAAAATTGTCAAAGACTCCAGCCACCCTAGTCATAGACTGTTCTCTCTGCTACCGCACGGCAAGCGGTACCGGAGTGCCAAGTCTAGGTCCAAAAGACTTCTCAACAGCTTCTACCCCCAAGCCATAAGACTCCTGAACAGCTAATCATGGCTACCCGGACTATTTGCACTGCCCCCCCACCCCATTCTTTTTACGCTGCTGCTACTGTTAATTATTTATGCATAGTCACTTTAACTCTACCCACATGTACATATTACTTCAACTACCCCCCCCGCACATTGACTCTGCACCGGTACCCCCCTGTATATATAGCCTCCATACTGTTATTTTATTTTACTTCTGCTCTTTTTTTCTCAACACTTTTTTTGTTGTTGTTTTATTTTACTTTTTTATTTAAAATAAATGCACTGTTGGTTAAGGGCTGTAAGTAAGCATTTCACTGTAATGTCTGCACCTGTTGTATTCGGCGCATGTGGCCAATAAAATTTGATTTGATTTGAAATAAAAATGGTATACATCAGTCCATCTCTCTTCGTAAGTAGAAAAGTTCTCGCACTATTCCTTTAAAAGTGCTTCTAGGCAACGATTTAGTAGCGGCAGGGCTAAATGAATAAAGCGGAAACACTGAATCCCTCTCACCTCAACATCTCTGTCCCAACATCTGGTGAAATAGAAGAGAAAGTCTTGGTATGTTGGACGAAACATTCTGAGTTTTTCTTTTGCTTTCAAGAAATAGGGCCAACAGAAGTACGATACCAAGACAGCTAAACCAATCATCATCAAGCCTTTCTTCCCTAATACGCACCCCTTTTAGAGTAAAACCTAATCTTCAGCTGTGGGACACAAAAGGAACGCTGTCCCCCTACCTCTTACAGATGTTGGAACATGGATGTATCAACTTCACATCAGCGCTCCAAGAGAAACAGCAGCAGTCTCAAGCTGCGTATGTTGGCGCCTGCCGCTGCTCTTTGTCAGAATGACATTTCCAGTCAGTGGGCTGAGTGTGGACCAGCACATACAGATCAGGGCCCATTCCTCCTGGTCCTAACGTCTGGAGGCAGGCCTGGAAACATGACACAGTGATGCCACCACTGTGTCTCTGACCATGTGATGGTGGAAATATGCCCCAGGAATGTCACTCTCTGACCAATGAAGCGTACACTGGTCCCTCTGGAAAAATGACAGGGCAGTTGTTTTTATTGTCACATACACCGGATAGGTGTAGTGAAATGTGTGGTTTTACAGGGTCAGCCATAGTAGCAGGGTGCCCCTGTAGCAAATTAAGGTTAAGTGCCTTGCTCAAGGGCACATAGACAGATTTTCACCTTGTCGGCTCAGGTATTCGAAGCAGAGACCTTTGGGTTACTGGCCCAACACTCTAACCGCTAGGCTACCGGCCGCCCAAAGGTTGTGGCTTTGCTCACTGATCCTGTGGTGTTAGTTCTGACCACCAGTGACTCGTCACAAGCCTTTTCATTAAGGTCATGGTGGTCACGGGAGGTATACTTTTATAGCCTGTGGAAAAACTACCAAATAACACATAACAATAACCCACAGAAGTACTAAAAATACATATTTCACAGTGGCTGAACTTGGTGATTTTATTGGCATTCACGGCTCTGTAACATTGGTTTTGACACTGAAACATTATGAGTGCTGTGGTGTTCCAGAGGCGTAATTTATTTTTGCTGTAGGAGACAACATGTTCTAGCTTCATGGCTTTAAAGAGTAAATCAGACATTGTTTTCACTGAAAACACATAAAATATCTGGTTCTATTGTGTAAGCCAGCTAACAAAAGAAAATGAGTTACTTCTTAATGTCTCCTAACATTTAACTGCCAAGTCCACTGTGGTTAATGGAGTAAGGAAGGAGTCTGTTTTGTATTTATTCAAACAGTACCATTCTTCTAAGTCCACATGCCAAGATCGAAATGAAATGTTGTTTCTCTAGGAGTCTCTGGGAGATTCCATACTAGAGATGCAGCATAATTCAAAAATACTTATTTTCAAATGGATGGTTGTTAAAAATGTTGTATTTCTCCCCCATTCATTGCCTGCACGCCACCTCCAAAATACATAAAAAGTCTGACTTCCATACACCGTATTTAGCCTATTGTAGGTTGTGAAATCCTTGAGACTGAGGGAGTTTGAAATTTGGAAATGACATCAACAGTGACGTTTTTGCAGACAGTAGATTTTACTGTATATCAGCACAGTACAGTTATACAGCATACAACACATGCTACTCAACTGACAAGTAGCATAACAGTTAAGGCAGAAAAATAACCTATGAGCAATAAGACACAAAGCACCTATTGTTTCATAAACACAGAATACATAAGGGTCTTTCTATAAACTAGGGTACCAGTGAGGATTTCCTACACTGGACAACTTGTTACAGCTGTTGATAAGTCATTTATTTTTTTCATGTCATTACATTAAAATATAAGGGGGGACATTGCTATGTATATTTAAAACCTATGTTTAACCATTTCTCATGGTTGGTGTCTTGACGGATTGGTCAAAAATATTGTGAGATTAAACATTTATTTTCTGTCCTTGCATTTATGGCAGTGTAAGTTGTCGTTGTATCATATAAATTATTAAGCATTAATCAGTTAAATTAGACATTGAACTTGAACGCTGTAAGAATCCTGGATCTAGCTGTCTGACAGTTTTTTTGTATAGATCTCAGAAATGCAGTGTAACTACGTAACATTTTGTATCTCCTTATGTGGAGTGAAAACAGTTTTCAGTGGCACACAAATCCAAAAATAATGTATGCGATTTCAAAATCGAATGCTTCTAACTGAAAGAGTCACCTTACCTTGATAATTAAAACCTAAGTCGATACTGTCATTAAAGTGGTTCTTCAATAATTACGCATAATACTTGTTGGATGCGCATTTGGTGTCGAGCTGTTTAATTGCACCGTGATATAGGCCCTTTTCACGTGACGTCAGACAACTTCCGTTCTGCCGCGATGCAGGTTATGTTTACATCCGGTGTCGCTTAGGAACGCTTAGCTAGTAGCACATCATTATGGAGTTCACCCAGTCCCTTTCACATCTGCCAGAACGACTTGCTGACAAGTGGTCCCTTACTTCAAGATCGAAGCTTGATAAAGGCTACAAGTTCTTCGTTGAAGGTTACCTGTTTGATTATGAAGGTACGTGTTTATCTTTATTTAGCTTAAATTAGCCCTATGCTAGCGAAGGTTATGAGCTGACGAGTTTCTGTTTTGCAGCCTCTTTTTAATATTACTGCTGTTTGTATCGACCGTAAAATAAGAGTCAGTAATGTATTAATGGCTAATGCTGCGCCCTTTCTCCCAATCACTGTATTGAAACAGTCTCAAGTGTAGTTAACGGTGAGGTGACAGTGAGAGGGCGATGTTACAGGTCCATGAAGAAAAATGAGGAGGCTCATCGGCTTCAGGTTTCTCAGATAAACAGTTCTCTAACATTATGATAAGATAGGTTAAGATAGATAAGTTTTCTTTTTGTTGTGTTTTGCTGCGGTTGCAGATTTAATAAGAATGATTCCACAAAGTTCCACTGTGGATCAGTTTGTTTCTCAGTCTGAGCTCTGATTTTGTATCATTAAACTTAATACACAACGAAATTCTTACAAACCGATGTGGGTTGTTGACGGCAATAAAGACTGGGAAAGATTCTGTGATAACTCAAAATGTTCAAATTTTCGATAAGTGTTGGCACTACTTGTCAAAGGTTTCAGAACAGCCAATTTTTCTTAATTAAAAAAAGAAATTGGGTTTTGAAAATTGTGTACAGTAGTTTATAATGAAACGCAGAAAAAATGTTTTGTAAGTACAGCACTAATTGTTATGTCTCTATGAACAGGTTACACTAGACTCTGCAGAGGTTCCTGTGGTACTCAATCACATGTCATGTTCCTGCTCTGCTGGGAAAGCACTATGTAATCACATAGTAGCACTTCTTTTTCAAAGTGCTCACTATGTTACCATGGGCTTTAAGACAGTGCCATTGCCTCTGTCATGCACCAGCGCACTGCAGACCTGGCACCGGCCTAGGACACAGGTCAGACATTATTTGTTACACTGATGCAGAACTTTGCAGTTTGTATTGACTTTTGACAATGTATTGTTCATCATTATTATATCACAGGGAATTGTACCAGAGGCCACCAATGATATGGCGGTGTGTAAACCAGCGGCTAAGAAAAAACAAGTGTCAGAGCTGGTGTGAAGTGCACACTGTACCGAGCCTATGATGGTGAGTCTGAATGAGCCCCCGCCTGTACTAGAGCACAAAGACTTTAGTGCATTTCTAAAATAATACAAACATAAAAGTGATTATTATTTGTTACTTTTTATATAGACTTTCAGTGGATATTTTTTTATTTGTATTAGAAGCATGTACGAGACTGGATGAGTGTGGTTGTCTTTTTTAGTGAAAAAGATAAGGTGGCATTTAATGAAATCTAAACTTGACATATCTCACTTTCATGCCAGGGCCTATTCCGGATCCTCACGTCATGGCCAGTGCTGAGAAACTGAAAGACATCCGTCCACAACCAGGGATTTGCAAATTGCTGCACGGGCTTGAGGGCCTTAATTTGGTGGACTCTAAATTTGGCCCTGTGCCATTTGGGTCTGTGCTTTCTTACCAGTGCCCTCTAGAATTAAGTAGAGATATTATTAAACACCCTGGTGCCAGTGAGTTTCCTCAGTTGCCTATTGAAGGTTACAACTTTAAATTTCCCATTGATTTTGAGCCCAACTACATACAACAATGTCATTTGGACAGCCTGATTGTGTCAGAGGAGATGTCTGCTGCTATTGAAGCAGAAACAAGAATGCAGTCAGAATGCCAGCTGTGGAGCCAGGTACGCAAACCCCGACTGACAGCCAGCAGATTCCGTGAAATATGCCATGTTCGTGGGGAGTTGTCTGCCAAGGCTTTGGCAACCCGCATTCTGAGAGGAACTCCTCAGACAGCTGCTATGAGAAGAGGGTTGGATCTGGAACCTGAGATACTGAGGCAATATTCTGATTTTTGTGATGTCTCTCTGAAACAATGCGGGGTCATCATCCACCCTGATTCACCTCACCTTGCAGCCAGCCCGGATGCTAAAGTCTTCTGCCCAACAGAAGCACCACCATTTGGTCTTGCTGAGGTTAAGAGTTGCGATGTTGAAAATGTTACCCAAGTTAAACACCTGATCACAGTTAAAGGCCAGGCCTGCCTTAAGAAGAGCCACAAATACTACTATCAGGTTCAAGGCCAACTCGCCTTAAGCGGACTTCAGTGGTGTGACTTCATTACAGATACCCGCACTGACTTCACAGTTGAGAGAATCTTTAGGGATGAGGAGATTATCCACTCAATGCGACAGAAGCTTGATCATTTCTATTATAACATCTACATGGATGTCTTCTTAAGTTATAAAACATAAGGCAGAATTTTATGTGTAAATAGTGTTAAGGTAAATGTGGAAGGTGAACCTTTGACATTTTTTTCTTTAACTGCAAATTAACTTGTCATATACTGTATATCTCCTATGTACTGAAACACACATTTTGAAAAGGATTGTGATGTAAATGTCGACATGTTTTTCTTTAACTGCAAATGAACTTCATTGTGTTATATACTGTATATCTATGTATTGAAATACAAATTTTGAAAAGGATTGCGATGTTGTAAATGCTCTTACCAAAATCAAAAGGATTGGAAGCAGTTGCTTGCAAACATATATTTAATAGTTCCATCAGTGCCATGACACATAAGCACATAACATGGTTAATAGTTGGATATTTTTACAATATATCACATTAGGTTCATTAATAGCTATGAAAAAGTTATTACCCTTAACAAAAACATACAGTATAACATTAGATCAATTAAATTACCAACAAAGTTAATTCATATTTACATTTTTTTGTACATACAATACAGTAATATAAAAGTACTTCTATTTACAGCCCATCTAGCTTACTCAGGAAATATACAACTTCCAGTTGACAAAAACATCAGACTGGTTTGTCTCCTTTAATGTCAAGAGGTCCCTGATAGTTCGACATGAGGCAGCAGATGGCCCACAGCTGATTCACTGAACCCACTGTGGAAAGAGGAACAAGCCCATCCCAGATATGGTACTCCTTCACCCTCCGTATGGCCCTCTCGACTAAAATCCTCAGCCGGGCGATGGCCTGGGTCTTAAGAGTGTCCTCCCTGCTGAGCTGAGGAGATTTTTTCAGTGGAGGGATGACGAGTGTTGCCCCCACTTCTGACAACATCCTCTCGATCAGGAAACCCTTGTCCGCCATTAATTCATCTCCGGGCTGAAGTAAATGCAAGATCTGACATTTCCGTGTTATTTCCATGTCGGAGATGGAGCCTGTGTAGAGCTTTGATACAAATGTGATAACACCACATGGAGCTACACCAATCAGCCCTTTAAAGGTGGTGTGATTTTTGTAGCTCGAAAAGGTTTCTGACTGTAGTGAGAGGGAGGATGGTGTTTCACAGCGGATCTCGGTGCAGTCTACTATAACTCTCACCTGAGGGCAGTAGAGCTTGAACTTATCAGGCATTGTGGCCTGCACCTGCTCTCTTGTCATCCACACCGGCAGTGAGCCAAGAACCTGGTAAAGGTAGCTAGTCCATGTTAAAATGATGCGGCTAACTGTGGACAGGCTGACCTCAAAGATGGTAGACAAGGTTTTCTCCTGAAGCCCAGCTGCAACACGACACAGAAACATAAATAGTTCATCAATAAGTGGAAGTTTTCGGTGAGGGCTAGGTGTCACATGTGCCGTTTGCTGTGCCTTAGACCAGTATACAAGCCGTGAAGCAGAGGGATAAACAGAATCCCAAAACACGGTGAAGACCTCCTTTGAGCTGAATCGTGTGTAGTAGCGATAGTCCTCATCTGTGACACAAAAATTAAAAAGGAGTGGATGCTGCTTCTTAACTGTCAGGTGCTGGATCTCAATTTCTAGGGACAACACTTGCAGCTCCAACTCTCGAATTCTTTGAGTAGCACTGTCCAGTTTACCTTAAGGGGAAGAAAAAGCATACATGTTGGTAGGTTAGTTATTACTCATCTATCCCATCCCATTTTCAATAAATAAAACTGAAGAAGCTTCTAAGATGGATGAGGTTTAAAACGCCAAGTCTTTTCACAGAGAGACCAGTTACTCCAAATCGTAGTATAAAATAGTATTTTTACTTAACTGCCATATACTTTTACTTTTTTTGCCAAACAGATACAGTGGGGAAAAAAAGTATTTAGTCAGCCACCAATTGTGCAAGTTCTCCCACTTAAAAAGATGAGAGAGGCCTGTAATTTTCATCATAGGTACACGTCAACTATGACAGACAAAATGAGAAAAAAAAATCCAGAAAATCACATTGTAGGATTTTTTATGAATTTATTTGCAAATTATGGTGGAAAATAAGTATTTGGTCAATTACAAAAGTTTCTCAATACTTTGTTATTTACCCTTTGTTGGCAATGACACAGGTCAAACGTTTTCTGTAAGTCTTCACAAGGTTTGCACACACTGTTGCTGGTATTTTGGCCCATTCCTCCATGCAGATCTCCTCTAGAGCAGTGATGTTTTGGGGCTGTCGCTGGGCAACACGGACTTTCAACTCCCTCCAAAGATTTTCTATGGGGTTGAGATCTGGAGACTGGCTAGGCCACTCCAGGACCTTGAAATGCTTCTTACGAAGCCACTCCTTCGTTGCCCGGGCGGTGTGTTTGGGATCATTGTCATGCTGAAAGACCCAGCCACGTTTCATCTTCAATGCCCTTGCTGATGGAAGGAGGTTTTCACTCAAAATCTCACGATACATGGCCCCATTCATTCTTTCCTTTACACGGATCAGTCGTCCTGGTCCCTTTGCAGAAAAACAGCCCCAAAGCGTGAAGTTTCCTCCCCCATGCTTCACAGTAGGTATGGTGTTCTTTGGATGCAACTCAGCATTCTTTGTCCTCCAAACACGACAAGTTGAGTTTTTACCAAAAAGTTATATTTTGGTTTCATCTGACCATATGACATTCTCCCAATCCTCTTCTGGATCATCCAAATGCACTCTAGCAAACTTCAGACGGGCCTGGACATGTACTGGCTTAAGCAGGGGGACACGTCTCGCACTGCAGGATTTGAGTCCCTGGCGGCGTAGTGTGTTACTGATGGTAGGCTTTGTTACTTTGGTCCCAGCTCTCTGCAGGTCATTCACTAGGTCCCCCTGTGTGGTTCTGGGATTTTTGCTCACCGTTCTTGTGATCATTTTGACCCCACGGGGTGAGATCTTGCGTGGAGCCCCAGATCGAGGGAGATTATCAGTGGTCTTGTATGTCTTCCATTTCCTAATAATTGCTCCCACAGTTGATTTCTTCAAACCAAGCTGCTTACCTATTGCAGATTCAGTCTTCCCAGCCTGGTGCAGGTCTACAATTTTGTTTCTGGTGTCCTTTGACAGCTCTTTGGTCTTGGCCATAGTGGAGTTTGGAGTGTGACTGATTGAGATTGTGGACAGGTGTCTTTTATACTGATAACAAGTTCAAACCTGTGCCATTAATACAGGTAACGAGTGGAGGACAGAGGAGCCTCTTAAAGAAGAAGTTACAGGTCTGTGAGAGCCAGAAATCTTGCTTGTTTGTAGGTGACCAAATACTTATTTTCCACCATAATTTGCAAATAAATTCATTAAAAATTCTACAATGTGATTTTCTGGATTTTTTTTTCTCAATTTGTCTGTCATAGTTGACGTGTACCTATGATGAAAATTACAGGCCTCTCTCATCTTTTTAAGTGGGAGAACTTGCACAATTGGTGGCTGACTAAATACTTTTTTTCCCCACTGTACATGGTTACTCTTATTTGTAATACTAACCAGGAGAAGGACGGCAGGCATAGTCGTGATCGTTTGTCACTGCAGGCAAAGCACCCTCTGTGCTGTCAGGCATCTCATGATCAGAATCATCCAGGACAGCAACACCAAGACGCTTTCTTGCTCGCTGGTAAACTGACTCCCGAGCTTGTGAGCCGCCTCCTATATGTGTGAAATTAACCATATGCTTGTCATGATACATTTTGGTAATCACTTTTCAGTCCCTAAAATGACAAAATGTAGCAGCTATATTGCATCAGGATTAAATTATTAAACATTTTGTACAAGTAATATATTATTGGATTACAGTAGTATTACGTTTAACGCTGTCTACCTATCCTTACCCCAATCATTCCAGTGGAATCTAGACGGCACTGATCCCTGTTTAATACGGATCCGTCCACTGGCCGATGTGTATCTATCCTCAGGGGGAAAGTGCTGACTGCAAACAAAGGTGCTCCCACGAAGAATCTTAAAACTTGGTCCCTCATCTCTCCTGATCGCCCTCACCCAACGGGCACGTATTTCTCCATCAACAGGGAAATCGTGAAAACTCAGATACGGGAATTTCTGTTTGTTGTTTGAACAAAATGGTACACTGCAATAGCATCTTCTCGAAGATTGTGCCATGCTTCGGTGTTGGATGGGATACTGTTGCGATACAGACACCGAGAGAAAAGAAACAGCTAAATTAACATTCAGCTTTGACCAGGAATCAATATTTATCTAGCTATCATGCACAACAGTATTTGAATAGGTGAGTTACTATACATTCATGAATAAACTAACTGCCTAACAAAGGGTTAGATAGCTAGCTAAGTAAACTTGTTACATTACAGCCAGGCAGCAATGTAACGCTACCTTTTAACGTTATCGGTATCTGGTACTAAGTTGTTGTTAGCTAACGTTAGCCCACTTTTAAGTAACTAAGGCAGTGAACAATTATGAATTAACAATAACGTTAGCAAGTTACAAACCATTGCATATACGTAAACATTATTACTCTTAACTTTACTAATTTAACTTAAACGTACCTTTTGGAATTTCTTCAAGTAGCTAGCTTGCTAGTTAGTGGTCAACAGTTGTATTTTCGTTGAGAAGTCTCAGGTTACGGGCGAACGGAAGTGAAGTTAACCTGCTACGCGGAAAGGCGGAAGTTAGATGACGTCATCGTGAAAAGGGCCTATTTTCATCATTTGATCCAGGAAGGAATTTTCCGAATGACAGTCACGTGACAAACAGCTGTTGTGGAAGCGCGTGCGACGCAACAACAGCCCAAGTCTCATTTGTTACGCTGGTGAAGACAGTTGTGGCTGGATCCACGTTGGATCTAATATCCCTAGCGAAATGATGTTGATCATCTGTTGTTGTCTGCTTGATTTACAGCAGGGTCTCGTTAGATTAACAGAGAAAGCATGAGTTCATGTTTTGATATGTTTTTGTGCCTCGGATTGGACACTGAGTCCACACCCACCGTTATTCCTATTCATTATTCTGGACATAATGACAACAAATTACATAGCCTAGTGGGCTTCTTCACAATATGATCTGGTAATGAAATAACATGACAAATACATTTTGGTTTCCATGTTACACCTGCAATTTTAAACAATACAAGGGGCTTGAAGTAGCCTACTTGAACTTGAATTGGAAGCTCAGAAATGCAAGTACTGAAATAGGCCTACCTTTCTTCAATTAGGTGCTTAAAAATTCCTTGTAATTATTGTAGCTGATTTATAAGGTCTCATGATCCCTTATAATGATCAGTGTTTTCTTTCTGATCAGTTTTTGTGAGCGATGTGGCCACTTTCGTTGGTCTCCCGCCACTTCAATTGAAGGGTGTTGCTCTACTCTGTTGCAGTAAAACCACTTGCGGTTATTATGAGTACAACAACATCTAATCTTGGCTTCAACTTGGCTTTCCATACAAATAATTCAATTACAAAAAGAACATGGTTTTTGGTCGCTGCTTAAAAACAGCGATGGTGAGATTCAAATGGCGATGGTGAGATGAATACTACCGCTATTCATGGACATAGGCTTTATTATGTGTGCCTGCGTCAGCCACACAAGCTACAGAAAAATTGCATGCATCCAATCTATTTAGTCAAGCAATGTCCACATTATTCTCACATATTTTAGAATGTAATAATAATTTGAATATCAATGCATTCTCAAGGCCAAATATTAGGCCCTATATGTACAATTATATAAATTATACAATTGTATAACATTGAGGTCCTTGAAAATTACATGAAAAAGTCCCTGAAAGTCCTTGAATTTGACTCGCCAATGTCTGTATGAACCCTGCTTAAAGGATGTATAGTCCTACAGGGGCCTCCTGTAGCTCAGTTGGTAGAGCATGGCGCTTGCAACGCCAGGGTTGTGGGTTCGATTCCCACGGAGGCCAGTATGAAAAATGTATGCACTCACTAACTGTAAGTCGGTCTGGATAAGAGCGTCTGCTAAAATGACTAAAATGTACTTATGTTGTTGTATAGGTGGAGTTATGGGCCAATTTGCATATATCCTTTACACATGTGGAACTGCATAAAGATATTTAAATTTTTGTTTCAAAACATTTTGAAATGTTGATCCCAATGTCACACATAGGCCCCATTATTTATAGAAAAACCCATAAGATATTTCAGAGGTGTGATATCATATGCCAATCTACTCCCCCCTCTGGAGGTGATTGACAGATAGTAGTGTCTATCTGTCAATCACCTCCAGAGTAGTGTATGTCTGTCTGTCTGTCTGTCTGTCTGTCACATCCACATCCAGAGTAGTGTCTGTCTGTCTGTCACATCCACCTTCAGAGTAGTGTCTGTCTGTCTGTCTGTCTGTCTGTCACTTCCACCTCCAGAGTAGTGTCTGTCTGTCTGTCACATCCACCTCCAGAGTAGTATGTCTGTCTGTCACATCCACCTCCAGAGTAGTATGTCTGTCTGTCACATCCACATCCAGAGTAGTGTCTGTCTGTCTGTCTGTCACATCCAGAGTAGTGTCTGTCTGTCTGTCACATCCACCTCCAGAGTAGTGTCTGTCTGTCTGTCTGTCACATCCAGAGTAGTGTCTGTCTATCTGTCTGTCTATCTGTCTGTCACATCCACATCCAGAGTAGTGTCTGTCTGTCTGTCTGTCTGTCTTTCTGTCTGTCTGTCTGTCTGTCTGTCTGTCTGTCACTTCCACCTCCAGAGTAGTGTCTGTCTGTCACATCCACCTCCAGAGTAGTATGTCTGTCTGTCACATCCACCTCCAGAGTAGTATGTCTGTCTGTCACATCCACCTCCAGAGTAGTGTCTGTCTGTCTGTCTGTCACATCCAGAGTAGTGTCTATCTGTCTGTCACATCCACCTCCAGAGTAGAGTCTGTCTGTCCGTCACATCCACCTCCAGGTTTCTCCATCTCTTGCCATCCCCCTCTCTCCCTCTCTTTCTACTGCTGAAGAGATTTCTATAACATTCTCTCTCTCTCTCTCTCTCTCTCTCTCTCTCTCTCTCTCTCTCTCTCTCTCTCTCTCTCTCTCTCTCTCTCTCTCTCTCTCTCTCTCTCTCTCTCTCTCTCTCTCTCTCTCTCTCTCTCTCTCTCTCTCTCTCTCTCTCTCTCTCTCTCTCTCTCTCTCTCTCTCTCTCTCTCTCTCAGCTGCTGTATAAATGTGGTGTGAATAAATAACTTCCTCTGATAGGTAGAGCCATTATCTCCCAGAAGGTGCTGTGGTAGGTCACTGAGCTGAGTGACTGACTGTGTCCCTGGACTAGCCTGGATGACACAGCGCACAGGGCAGGGAGACCTGGTCCAGGGCACTGAGCTACTTCACATGAAGCACTGCCACCACCCACCAGACCACTTAAAATGACTAGGGCCAGCTGAGCAGCTAGCTAGTACTCAGTGTGTCATGGACATTCTGTTAGACACGTCACAACACTGTGTGCCTACTGCAGGCTAAACTGGGCCACATGCTCAAGGGTCCACACAGGCCCTTAGAACAGCCCTCAGTAAATGTTTATAAACCTATAAATACCCCAGGAGGAGAGCAGCCACTCTCAGGTCCCACTTAGGGACACCTCTCAGTCTGTCAGCCTCTCAGCTGGACAGGCCATCTGAGATATGGGACCAAGACTGACCGCCATGCTGCCTCCTTGTAAAGACTTCAGACAGTTCACAGCATCTAAGTATCCGAGCGGGTCCGGATATAGAATTCTGATATGATTGTTACGGGTATGTGTAATTTTAACTGACTTGTCCAGACTGCTGCAGTAGAGAGAGAGAGAAAGAAATGGTAGCATTTATGCTGCTGCTCTTTGCTTTGGCGCGTGTAGCTTGTTGTTGTTGGCCAATCATAAGTCATCAAAGCAGCAATAGGCTACAGTCATAGAGCCTCTGTGTGGGGCAAAAGTTAGGAGATACCTAATCAATGGAAGATTAAATTAAAATGATGGAATTAAAAGTTAAAGGAGAAGGGTAGGCTACAATGACCAAGAGCCAACAGGTAGGCTGCTACTTTATATTCTGAATGGAGATTCTGCTGTTTGTAACTGTGTAGGACGAGAAAGCACATGCAGCCTCAGTTAGCCTGGCTAGCTAGCTAGCTTAAGTAGCTTCTCCCGGTTTGATGCAGTTAAGACAGGTACTACGTAATCATATCTACTATAGCGCAATCTACTATAGCGCAAGTCTACTATAGTGCAAGTCGGCTTGGTTGGTTGCTGTCTCTCGTCTCTCCCTCCCTCCTCTGGGTACATTGACTTCAATACAAAACCTAGAAGGCTCATGGTTCTCACCCCCTTCCATAGACTTACACAGTAATTATGAAAACTTCCAGAGGACGTCCTCTAACCTATCAGAGCTCTTGCAGCATGAACTGACATGTTGTCCACCCAATCATAGGATCAGATAATGAATCTAGTACTGAGAGCATAAACTACAGCTAGCTAGCACTGCAGTGTATACAATGTGGTGAGTAGTTGACTCAAAGAGAGAGAAAGACAATAGTTGAACAGTTTTGAACAAACTAATTTCTTCAAAAATGAAGGAGAAGCAAGAGAGAAAGAGAGAGCGAGAGAGCGAGAGAGAAAGAGAGAGAGAGCTAGCTATATTTCATATTTTTTTCACTTTCACTTTCACTTACTTAGCTAGCAAATAGTTTAGCCTACTCAAACACCCGGCTCAAACAGAGAGGGTTTACTAACACTTTAGTTCTAGTAGCTATGTTGACTATGACATTAGCTAATATGGTGACAACGATGTAGGCTGTGTGTAGCGGTTAGCGGTTATGATGGTTTGGCTTGGAAAGATTTTTCTGCCTGGTCACAGACAGCTGATGTGTTGTGCACTGAAGTCCACAAGTAAATGGAAAAGGTGAGAGTAGGAGAGCACGTAGATGCAAGAAGGAATTATAGCTACAACAATCAAAGTGATCATGCTGTTTGTATGTGGCTGCTATGAAAGTGAACTGTGTTTGCATGTGATCAGGGGTGTATTCATTCCGCCAATTCTGTTGAAAAACTTTCTTAAACGGAAGCAAACGAAACGGGAATAAACATACCTGAATTTGCCAATAGAAACTCTTGTTTGCAACTGTTGGACTAATGATTACACCCTAGATCAGCTAGATGCAGGCAAGAGTGTGCAAGGTGGTATTGAATGTGTTAAATCAAATAAAATTTGATTTGCCACACGCGCCAAATACAATTCATTACCGTGAAATGCTTACTTACAGCCCTTAACCAACAATGCATTTTTTTCAATAAAAAAGTAAAAACAACAACAACAACAAAAAAGTGTTGAGAAAAAAAGAGCAGAAGTAAAATAAAATAACAGTAGGGAGGCTATATATACAGGGGGGTACCGGTGCAGAGTCAATGTGCGGGGGCACCGGCTAGTTGAGGTAATATGTACATGTGGGTAGAGTTAAAGTGACTATGCATAAATAATTAACAGAGTAGCAGCAGCATAAAAAGATGGGGTGGGGGTGGGGGGGCAGTGCAAATAGTCAGGGTAGCCATGATTAGCTGTTCAGGAGTCTTATGGCTTGGGGGTAGAAGCTGTTGAGAAGCCTTTTGGACCTAGACTTGGCACTCCGGTACCGCTTGCCGTGCGGTAGCAGAGAGAACAGTCTATGACTAGGGTGGCTCAAGTCTTTGACAATTTTGAGGACTGTCACTGTCTGTCACCTTGATTACTCAAATTTCTCTCGACTTTTGCACCTACGTTGTAAACTTTCTTTCATAGGCTAGGTTGTAGCAACCTCATGATGGGTATGGGGAAAATTTGAGTATCATGTAGTGGCCTAAACCTATTGATGTTACATTGAGCTGGGTGAATGGAATATGAATGACAGTCATCCAATATGCTGTAATAGAAATGAGGCCATGCTTATTAAAAAAAAGAATCACACTCCCTCATCTTAAACGGCACCGACCGCCACTGACGGGTCTAGTTGTCCTTGGGTCCGTTCGGAACGGGTCTCTATATTTAAAAAAAATATTTATGCATATTGGGCCCGGATGGGAAAGCCCCAGGTCCATTTCGGAAGTTGGACCCATGAAGGCCTCTACATTACAGTACAAATGCTTTGCATGTGTTTCTGTATCATTGTGTGTGTGGGTTGGGGCAGAGGCAGGGCAGGGTTATGTTGTGTTGTTGACTACGCCTTGGGTGGGTGCAGTGTCATGTTTTCCATCTCTGTCCTCATGTTATCTCTTGACATGTGCCGTGGGCATATGGAGAGATCAGAACAGTACAGACTGTTTCCACTGGGCCTATTGAAGCTGACTCCCTTAAAAGGACCCCAGCCAGCTGAACACAGCTACAGAGCTAGTGGCTGTGGATGTGTGTCCATGTGGTTAGAACATGGGTGAAAATAAAGCCTTTCACAGACACAGAGTGATACTGTGGGTATCTCTTTCTGGGAGGCCAGGGCACCACCACCACCCAGTGATTATAGTCTCTTTCATTCTCTACAATGGCTCTGTTTATCCCCACTGTATGTATTCCATGCACAAAAATTCCTCCAGATGTAAACATTCAGTAGAGTACTGTATTTCTCTCAAAACAAATGCTTCTCTCTCACAATGTGCTTCTCAGAGGAAGGAAATCATATGTACTGTATTTCAAAGCCTTTATGGACTTGGCATAACCTTTAAGAAGTCTAGAGGAGTATCGAAATTGAGAAATGAATTCCCATTAGACCCAGCCAGACATTTGCTACGGGCATATAACTTCATTTTATGTACATTTATGGAATTGTCTGTGAAGTGGATGATCGTATTGCTCAGTTCATACTTAGGCAGCCTTTGGTTTTCACAAAGCAGCATTCTGAGAGTGTTGGACAATGCCCAAAGTTAGACAAACCCAATGCTGCCAAACCACTAAGCTCAAAGCTGACATTTTGGATTTGGGGTGATATTAACATTTGCCAGACACATTCTCAGAGGATTTCTTCCCACCTGATTTATTCCAATGTCTGCTGGAGTAGATATTTAAAGCTCTCAAGCACCGAAAATTCCATAAACAATATAATTTGTGGCTCAGATATAATCCCTTTACTGATCTGAGTGTCTTACTGTAAATACAGGGATATTATGGGCGTTTGTGATTTGTCCTTATAGACCTAATTCAACTGTCTGAAAACAGAATATTACATTTGAAAAGTTATGTTAATATTTAGTTTTGGCAGTTGCATGTCCAGATATGTCAGTAACATTAAACTTAATGAACAGATACAAGCATGGATACGACCACATTTAGCTTCATAGTTCATATCTTTTGTTTTAGGATTCCTTCCAAGGAAACTCTCCCGAGCATCACTTGCCAATTTCACTTTCAAATCAGGAAGCGCAAATCTCCAAAACCAACATGGAGCTACAGTCAAAGCAGACTGGCTCTATCATCAACATCGGTAACACGTCTGAGGGGCAGAGTACTGAGCAAATACTAGCTAAAATACTGTACAAGACGTCATAATACTGCTGTGCTATTGACAGAGGCACTTCAACAGAAATTCACCAATTTAATAGCAGTATAAATTGATAATTGTGGGTCATACACTGCAGAGTTTGGCGTGTCTATTAGAGAAGCATAGTCACTATCAATTCACAATCAGTGTTGGAGAGAATCCCCTCTTTCTCACAGCAGCAACACAAACAGCGTTATGGAGAGAATCCCAAACAGTGTGTAACTATGGTGACGCAGCAGAGCAGCAGTTCAGAACCATTCATCACTAGCAGTAGCAGAGTCCTTCTTCACACAGCAGGCCTGGCAGCAGTACTGCTCCTCTCCAATCCCAGCCCAGACCCAGACAAGACCCAGACCAGGCCAGAGACCCATGACCCAGACAGATATTAAAGAACCGCAGCTTCTCCGCAGGGTTTCGGAAAACTGAGAGGAGTTCCTGCCCTGGCCTCTGTAGACAGACAGGTTCATCTAGTGCTCTGTGACTAGGAGGACCGCCCAACTGAGTACGAACCCAGAGCCAGAGACATGTGGAGACGCAGTGTAAAGAGTCATCAGACTGACAGAATATCAAATGGCATGCACATTGGCAGAGCAAAGCCTATCCCTTTATAGTCTTCACAGAGATTCTGGAAATTTCTGGGAATAGTTAATAAGGTGGTTGTTATTTAGATATGTCAGATAAAAATGGCATGAGAGGCACAAAGATAGAGACAGAGGGAGATTGGCAGAGACCATGAGCAGTCAGAAGGGACTTTGTGGTTAAAGCTGCCAAAGGAAAGGTTGAGTGGTTGAAAGCAGTGGTGAGTGGCATACTGAATCTATAGCACAGGCCCTTTCATCACCATGGAGCCAGATGGCATAGTGAGCATCACTGCCATTCCTGTGAGGTGAGTGTCATGGCTGAGAGGATGCGTGTCTGTGAGTGTGAGAGTGTGTGATATGTTTTTGGGGGGACAGAACATGTGTGTGTGTATGAGAGAGAGAGAGAGAGAGAGAGAGAGAGAGAGAGAGAGAGAGAGAGAGAGAGAGAGAGAGAGAGAGAGAGAGAGAGAGAGAGAGAGAGAGAGAGAGAGAGAGAGAGAGAGAGAGAGAGAGAGAGAGAGAGAGAGAGAGAGAGAGAGAGAGAGAGAGAGAGAGAGAGAGAGAGAGAGAGAGAGATTTTATTTCTCTTTTTCCCTCTCTCTGAGCTGTGGGACAGAATAGCTGATTCAGTGTGCCAGAAGGATACAATAAAAGGACTTGACTGCTTTGCTTTCGTGTGTTTCAGTAGAGGTTGGAGATATAAAGTCATGCTTCTACTTTAGCAGGATGCTGAAGGATGTAGCCCAGCCTGTTACCGCTCAAAGCTCTAAGTGTTGTCTTTGGAATTGCATTGTGGTCATGGACTACATGACCGAAACAGCTTGTGTGAGAAAGAGAGAGAGAGAAAGAGAGAGAGAGAGAGAGAGAAAGAGAGAAAGAGAGAAAGAGAGAGAGACTCACCCGTGAGATAGTGAGGGGCAGACAGAAGTCCTTTCCTCCCTGCAGTCTGAAGCCCCAGGGGGCGGGGCCACCCAGGGAAACACTGTAGTTGCTGTTCATGATTCTCCTAGAGAAATAAAAACATAGAGGCAAAACATTAAGCTGGTCCTTTATAGGTTATACAGAAGAAGACAAGGCACTCCTACACTCCCATCTACAATATTCTAATATTGAATAAGAAACATAAAACATCAGCAAAAACACACTAGTATCAGCTGTTCTCAGTGGGTCACAGAAAAGTAGGGCTGTTACAATACCAGTATCGCAATATTTTTCCATTGAAAAATGTAAAACATGAAGCAGACTAAACTCTTTGGTCCTTTACAAACCTGCTGAATGTAAATTATTGTGTGCTATAGTTTTGGGAAATAAATAAATGCGACATAATGATGTTTGTTTCCAATATTAGGGTTGTTTTCCTAAAGAGGTTAAATCCGCTTTGTGTTTTGTTTCTTTGCTAAGGAGTATAGCAATACTGGTATTGTCCCGGCACAACTGAAAAGGAGTACTATAAATCGTAAATCATAGTCCACAGACGCTGAGACGCGATATTCCAGCGTCCTATTGTGACATAGCTACGCGGCTCTGAGATCACCATCCGCGGGGGAAGCACAGCCCGAATGCGCACCTGCCGACAATTCAAAAACCAACGCGGCTCCGGTACATGTCCTCTATTCATTTGAATGAGTTGATAGTTGGAGACATTTCTTGAACTGCGCTGAGAATTCGTAAAGTATGAAAGCCAATGGTCCAATATTCTAGAACACTGCTGTGCGTACGCTTAAGACCAAAGTGCCAAGCTCCAAATATCTGCAGTTTCACAAAATACTTGACTTAGCTGATTCCATGGAAGCCGGATGGGCTAAAAGTTAGGGCTTCTTTTATAACAGTATTGTTACTAGTCTGTTAAATCATTTTTGAACACATGGTTACAGTGCCTTCAGAAAGTATTCATACCCCTTGACTTATTCCACATTGTTGTGTTACAGCCTGAATTCAAAAAGCATTAAATTGCCTGTATTTGGCTCCATTCATTGGTCCCTCTATCCTAAACAGTCTCCCAGTTCCTGCCACTATAGCATGATGCTGCCACCACCATGCTTCACGGTAGGGATGGTGTTAGACAGGTGATGAGCTGTGCCTGGTTTTCTCCAGACATAGCGCTTTGCATTCAGGCCAAAGAGTTACATTTTATGTCTCATCAGACCACAGACTTTTGCCTTATGCTCTCAGTCTTTCACGTGCCTTTTTGCAAACTCCAGGAGTGCTGTCATGTGCCTTTTTCCTCAACAGTGGCTTCCGTCTGGCCACACTCCCATAAAGCCCAGATTGGTGAAGTGCTGTAGAGACTGTTGTCCTTCTGGCAGATTCTCCCATCTCAGCCAAGGAACTCTGTAGTTCTGTCAGAGTGGTCATTGGGTTCTTGTGCACCACCCTGACCTTAAATTGGCCACAGATGGACTCCAATCAAGTTGTAGTGACATCTCAAGGAAATTGGATGCACCTGAGCTCAATGTGGAGTGTCATAGCAAAGGGGTGTGAATACTTACACTACCGTTCAAAAGTTTGGGGTCACTTAGACATTTCCTTGTTTTCCATGAAAACAGACATGACAAATGAGTTTGAATGGGAAATATAGCAAAATGCATAGGAAATGTAGTCATTGGCAAGGTTAGAAATAATGATTTTTAATTGAAATAATAATTGTGTCCTTCAAACTTTGCTTTCGTCAAAGAATCCTCCATTTGCAGCAATTACAGCCTTGCAGACCTTTGGCATTCTAGTTGTCAATTTGTTGAGGTAATCTGAAGAGATTTCACCCCATGCTTCCTGAAGCACATCCCACAAATTGGATTGGCTTGATGGGCACTTCTTACGTACCATACGGTCAAGCTGCTCCCACAACAGCTCAATAGGGTTGAGATCCGGTGACTGTGCTGGCCACTCCATTATAGACAGAATACCAGCTGACTGCTTCTTCCCTAAATAGTTATTGCATAGTTTGGAGCTCTGCTTTGGGTCATTGTCCTGTTGTAGGAGGAAATTGGCTCCAATCAAGCGCCGTCCACAGTGTATGGCATGGCGTTGCAAAATGGAGTGATAGCCTTCCTTCTTCAAGATTCCTTTTACCCTGTACAAATCTCCCCCTTTACCACCACCAAAGCACCCCCAGACCATCACATTGCCTCCACCATGCTTGACAGATGGCATCAAGCACTCCTCCAGCATCTTTAATTTGGTCTGCGTCTCACAAATGTTCTTATTTGTGATTCGAACACCTCAAACTTTGATTCGTCTGTCCATAATACTTTTTTCCAATCTTCCTCTGTCCAGTGTCTGTGTTCTTTTCCTCATCTTAATCATTTCTTTTTATTGGCCAGTCTGAGATATGGCTTTTTCTTTGCAACTCTGCCTAGAAGGTCAGCATCCCGGAGTCGCCTCTTCACTGTTGATGTTGAAACTGGTGTTTTGCGGGTACTATTTAATGAAGCTGCCAGTTGAGGACCTGTGAGGCGTCTGTTTCTCAAACTAGACACTCTAATGTATTTGTCCTCTTACTCAGTTGTGCACCGGGGCCTCCCACTCCTCTTTCTATTCTGGTTAGAGCCAGTTTGCGCTGCTCTGTGAAGGGAGTAGTACACAGCGTTGTACGAGATCTTCAGTTTCTTGGCAATTTCTCGCATGGAATAGCCTTCATTTCTCAGAACAAGAATAGACTGACGAGTTTCAGAAGAAAGTTCTTTGTTTCTGGCCATTTTGAGCCTGTAATCGAACCCACAATTGCTGATGCTCCAGATACTCAACTAGTCTCAAGAAGGCCAGTTTTATTGCTTCTTTAATCAGCACAACATTTTTCAGCTGTGCTAACATAATTGCAAAAGGGTTTTCTAATGATCAATTAGCCTTTTAAAATGATAAACTTGGATTAGCAAACACCACGTGCCATTGGAACACAGGACTGATGGTTGCTGATAATGGGCCTCTGTACGCCTATGTAGATATTCCATTAAAAATCAGCCGCTTCCAGCTACAATAGCCATTTACAACATTAACAATGTCTACACTGTATTTCTGTCTACGCAATGTCTACACTGTTATTTTAATGGACAAAAAAATTGATTTTCTTTCGAAAACAAGGACATTTCTAAGTGACCCCAAACTTTTGAACGGTAGTGTATATAAATATTTCTGTATTTAATTTTCAATAAATTTGCAAACATTTCTAAAAACATGTTTTCACTTTGTCACTATGGGGTATTGTGTGCAGATGGGTGAGAAAAAAATAATATTAAAAAAAAAATTATTCAGGCTGTAACACACCAAAAGAGTTCTGAAGGCACTGTATGAAAATCTGATCTAATCCAGGGTTTGACATTTTGAGCCTTCTCCTTTCTAACCATCTGCAGAGACAGTGGATATGAATGTTAAGACATGGTCCTTAAGTCTTTGAAGTCAGCAGCTTACCCAAAATCAACACTACTATTCTGAGAAGTGAAGTATATTTTTCTCTGTGAGAGACAGACTAACAGATACATAACGTTTTGTTTATGTTAGAGCAAAAATTGATTAGCACTATGTATACTGTAAGATCAAAAACATATCCCCTACTGCAGGGATCATCTTGAGCGGATGGTCAGAGGGTCGTAACATATACTGAACAAAAATATAAACAAAACATGCAACAATTTCAATGATTTTACTGAGTTACAGTTCATATAAGGAAATCAGTCAATTGAAATAAATAAATTAGGCCCTAATCTATGGATTTCACATGACTGGGCAGGGGCGCAGCCACGGGAGGGCATAGGCAGACCACGTGTAACCAATCAGAATAAATTTTTCCCCACAAAAGGGGGAAAACAGACAGAAATACTCTTCAGTTTCATCAGCTGTCCGGGTGGCTGGTCTCAAGACGATCCCGCAGGTGAAGAAGCTGGATGTGGAGGTCCTGGGCTGGCATGGTTACACGTGGTCTGCCGTTGTGAGACCGGTTAGACGTACTGCCAAATTATCTAAAACGACGTTGGAGGCGGCTTAGGGTAGATTAAAAATTAGATTATCTGGCAACAGCTCTGGTGGACATTCCTGCAGTCAGCATGCCAATTGCACGCTCCATCAAAACTTGAGACTGTGGCATTGTGTTGTGTGACAAAACTGCACATTTTAGAGTGGCCTTTTATTGACCCCAGCACAAGGTGCACCTGTGTAACGATCATACTAATTAATCAGCTTCTTGATATGCCACACCTGTTAGGTTGATGGATTATCTTGGCAAAGGAGAAATGCTCACTAACAGGAATGTAAACAAATTTGTGCACAACATTTGAGAGAAATACACTTTTTGTGCATATGGAAAATTTCTGGGATCTTTTATTTCAGCTCATGAAACATGGGACCAACACTTTACATGTTGCGTTTATACACTGCTCAAAAAAATAAAGGGAACACTAAAATAACACATCCTAGATCTGAATGGATGAAATAATCTTATTAAATACTTTTTTCTTTACATAGTTGAATGTGCTGACAACAAAATCACACACAAATTATCAATGGAAATCAAATTTAGCAACCCATGGAGGTCTGGATTTGGAGTCACCCTCAAAATTAAAGTGGAAAACCACACTACAGGCTGATCCAACTTTGATGTAATGTCCTTAAAACAAGTCAAAATGAGGCTCAGTAGTGTGTGTGGCCTCCACGTGCCTGTATGACCTCCCTACAACGCCTGGGCATGCTCCTGATGAGGTGGCGGATGGTCTCCTGAGGGATCTCCTCCCAGACCTGGACTAAAGCATCCGCCAACTCCTGGACAGTCTGTGGTGCAACGTGGCGTTGGTGGGTGGAGCGAGACATGATGTCCCAGATGTGCTCAATTGGATTCAGGTCTGGGGAACGGGGCGGGCCAGTCCATAGCATCAATGCCTTCCTCTTGCAGGAACTGCTGACACACTCCAGCCACATGAGGTCTAGCATTGTCTTGCATTAGGAGGAACCCAGGGCCAACCGCACCAGCATATGGTCTAACAAGGGGTCTGAGGATCTCATCTCGGTACCTAATGGCAGTCAGGCTACCTCTGGCAAGCACATGGAGGGCTGTGCGGCCCCCCAAAGAAATGCCACCCCACATCATGACTGACCCACCGCCAAACCGGTCATGCTGGAGGATGTTGCAGGCAGCAGAACGTTCTCCACTGCGTTTCCAGACTCTGTCACGTCTGTCACGTGCTCAGTGTGAACCTGCTTTCATCTGTGAAGAGCACAGGGCGCCAGTGGCGAATTTGCCAATCTTGGTGTTCTCTGGCAAATGCCAACGTCCTGCACGGTGTTGGGCTGTAAGCACAACCCCCCACCTGTGGACGTCGGGCCCTCATACCACCCTCATGGAGTCTGTTTCTGACCGTTTGAGCAGACACATGCACATTTGTGGCCTGCTGGAGGTCATTTTGCAGGGCTCTGGCAGTGCTCCTCCTTGCACAAAGGCGGAGGTAGCAGTCCTGCTGCTGGGTTGTTGCCCTCCTATGGCCTCCTCCACGTCTCCTGATGTACTGGCCTGTCTCCTGGTAGCGCCTCCATGCTCTGGACACTACGCTGACAGACACAGCACACCTTCTTGCCACAGCTCGCATTGATGTGCCATCCTGGATGAGCTGCACTACCTGAGCCACTTGTGTGGGTTGTAGACTCTGTCTCATACTACCACTAGAGTGAAAGTACCGCCAGCATTCAAAAGTGACCAAAACATCAGCCAGGAAGCATAGGAACTGAGAAGTGGTCTGTGGTCACCACCTGCAAAACCAGTCCTTTATTGGGGGTGTCTTGCTAATTGCCTATAATTTCCACCTGTTGTCTATTCCATTTGCACAACAGCATGTGAAATGTATTGTCAATCAGTGTTGCTTCCTAAGTGGACAGTTTGATTTCACAGAAGTGTGATTGACTTGGAGTTACATTGTGTTGTTTAAGTGTTCCCTTTATTTTTTTGAGCAGTGTATATATATATAAACTCAGCAAAAAAAAAGAAACATCCCTTTTTCAGGACCCTGTCTTTCAAAGATAATTCGTAAAAATCCAAATAACTTCACAGATCTTCGTTGTAAAGGGTTTAAACACAGTTTCCCATGATTGTTCAATGAACCATAAACAATTAATGAACATGCACCTGTGGAACGGTCGTTAAGACACTAACAGCTTACAGACGGTTGGTAATTAAGGTCACAGTTATGAAAACTTAGGACACTAAAGAGGCCTTTCTGCTGACTCTGAAAAACACCAAAAGAAAAATGCCCTGGGTCCCTGCTCATCTGCGTGAACGTGCCTTAGGCATGCTGCAAGGAGGCATGAGGACTGCAGATGTGGCTAAGGCAATAAATTGCAATGTCCGTACTGTGAGACGCCTAAGACAGCGCTACAGGGAGACAGGACGGACAGCTGATCGTCCTCGCAGTGGCAGACCATGTGTAACACCTGCACAGGATCGGTACATCTGAACATCACACCTGCGGGACAGGTACAGGATGGCAACAACAACTGCCCGGGTTACACCAGGAACGCACAATCCCTCCATCAGTGCTCAGACTGTCCGCAATAGACTGAGAGAGGCTGGACTGAGGGCTTGTAGGCCTGTTGTAAGGCAGGTCCTCACCAGACATCACCGACAACAACGTCGCCTATGGGCACAAACCCACCGTCGCTGGACCAGACAGGACTGGCAAAAAGTGCTCCAGGGGTGATGGTCGGATTCACGTTTATCGTCGAAGGAATGAGCGTTACATCGAGCGATTTGGAGGTGGAGGGTCCGTCATGGTCTGGGGCGGTGTGTCACAGCATCATCGGACTGAGCTTGTTGTCATTGCAGGCAATCTCAACGTTGTGCGTTACAGGGAAGACATCCTCCTCCCTCATGTGGTACCCTTCCTGCAAGCTCATCCTGACATGACCCTCCAGCATGACAATGCCACCACCCATACTGCTTGTTCTGTGCATGATTTCATGCAAGACAGGAATGTCAGTGTTCTGCCATGGCCAGTGAAGAGCCCGGATCTCAATCCCATTGAGCACGTCTGGGACCTGTTGGATCGGAGGGTGAGGGCTAGGGCCATTCCCCCCAGAAATGTCTGGGTACTTGAAGGTGCCTTGGTGGAAGAGTGGGGTAACATCGCACAGCAAGAACTGGCAAATCTGGTGCAGTCCATGAGGAGGAGATGCACTGCAGTACTTAATGCAGCTGGTGGCCACACCAGATACTGACTGTTACTTTTGACTTTGTCCCCCCCTTTGTTCAGGGACACATTATTCCATTTCTGTTAGTCACATGTCTATGGAACTTGTTGAGTTTATGTCTCAGTTGTTGAATCTTGTTATGTTCATACAAATATTTACACATGTTAAGTTTGCTGAAAATAAATGCATTTGACAGTGAGAGGATGTTTCTTTTTTTGCTGAGTATATATATATATATATATATACACACATACACATATATAAATTATATATACAGTACCAATAAAACATTTGGACACACCTACTCATTCAATAGTTTTTCTTGATTTTTACTATTTTCTACATTGTAGAATAATAGTGAAGACATCAAAACTATGAAATAACACATATGGAATCATGTAGTAACCAAAAAAGTGTTAAACAAATCAAAATCTATTTTATATTTGAGATTCTTCAAATAGCCACCCTTTGCCTTGATGACAGCTTTGCACACTCTTGGCATTCTCTCAACCAGCTTCACCTGGAATGCTTTTCCAACAGTCTTGAAGGAGTTCTCACATATGCTGAGCACTTATTGGCTGCTTTTTCTTCACTCTGCCGTCCGACTCATCCCAAACCATCTCAATTGGGTTGAGGTCGGGTCATCTGATGCAGCACTCCATCACTCTCCTTCTTGGTAAAATAGCCCTTACACAGCCTGGAGGTGTGTTGGGTCATTGTCCTGTTGAAAAACAAATGATAGTCCCACTAAGCCCAAACCAGATGGGATGGCGTATTGCTGCAGAATGCTGTGGTAGCCATGCTGGTTAAGTGTGCCTTGAATTCTAAATACATCACTGACAGTGTCACCTGCAAAGCACCCCCACATCATAACACCTCCTCCTCCATGCTTTACGGTGGGAACTACACATGCAGAGATCATCCGTTCACCCACACCGCGTCTCACAAAGACACAGTGGTTGGAACCAAAAATCTCAAATTTGGACTCCAGACCAAAGGACACATTTCCACTGGTCTAATGTCCATTGCTCGTGTTTCTTGGCCCAAGCAGGTCTCTTCTTCTTATTGGTGTCCTTTAGTAGTGGTTTCTTTGCAGCAATTCGACCATGAAGGCCTGATTCACACAGTCCCCTCTGAACAGTTGATGTTGAGATGTGTCTGTGACTTGAACTCTGTGAAGCATTTATTTGGGCTACAATTTCTGAGGCTGTAACTCTAATGAACTTATCCTCTGCAGCAGAGGTAACTCTGGGTCTTCCATTCCTGTGGCGGTCCTCATGAGAGCCAGTTTCATCATAGCGCTTGATGGTTTTTGCAACTGCACTTCAAGAAACGTTCAAAGTTCTTGAAATGTTCCGTATTGACTGACCTTCATGTCTTAAAGTAATGATGGACTGTCGTTTCTCTTTGCTTATTTGAGCTGTTCTTGCCATAATATGGACTTGGTCTTTTACCAAATAGGGCTATCTTCTGTATACCAAGAGTGTGCAAAGCTGTCATCAAGGCAAAGGGAGGCTATTTGAAGAATCTCAAATATACAATATATTTTGAATTGTTTAACACTTTTTTTGGGTTACTACATGATTCCATATGTGTTATTTCATAGTTTTGATGTCTTTACTATTATTCTACAATGTAAAAAATAGTCAAAAATAAAAAATAAAAATTGAATGAGTAGGTGTGTCCAAACTTTTGACTGGTATTGTATATATTTACAAAAAAATATATGGGGGTTTGGATATTATGCAGACAATTACATTGATGGAAGATACAATCTATCTGCAATATTAAAGCTGATCTACCCCCTAAATAAAGTTAATTCATTAATTAATAAAAATAAGAATATGAGCAAAGTAACCATTATATGCAGCATTCTATTATACAGTGTACAGTGTGAAGTCAATATGTGTTGTATTGAGTAGAAGTGTGAATATCAGTGACAGGTTTTTGTGTAGCACATGCGCATAACATTTAGAAAACGGGAACAAGCATTGCTGGGACGGGGCAAACAGGACACTAGGCCACTCTGAATTTTTCCCCCGTGGTACCGCGTTACTACTGGTATTGTGACAACACTAATCAAAACTGTTCTTTGTGAAAGTGTTCAGCACAGAGATATGGAGTCATGCCAGCATTACACCTCACTGACACAACAGGCTACCCCACGCCTAGGAAATGACATAGCTACTATACACCCAGGAAGTGACATAGCTACTACAAACCCAGGAAGTGACATAGCCACTACACACCCAGGAAGTGACAAAGGGATGAGAGGGACAAACATAGAGGGTGAGGCCAGACTAAAGATGGTGGACAAATGAAGATGTCTTACTCAGGCAGTTTACAGTGGGGAGAACAAGTATTTGATACACTGCCGATTTTGCAGGTTTTCCTACTTACAAAGCATGTAGAGGTCTGTAATTTTTATCATAGGTACACTTCAACTGTGAGAGACGGAATCTAAAACAAAAATCAGGAAAATCACATTGTATGATTTTTAAGTAATTCATTTGCATTTTATTGCATGACCTGTATTAACTGCACCTGTTTGAACTCGTTACCTGTATAAAAGACACCTGTCCACACACTCAATCAAACAGACTCCAACCTCTCCACAATGGCCAAGACCAGAGAGCTGTGTAAGGACATCAGGGATAAAATTGTAGACCTGCACAAGGCTGGGATGGGCTACAGGACAATAGGCAGGCAGCTTGGTGAGAAGGCAACAACTGTTGGCACAATTATTAGAAAATGGAAGAAGTTCAAGATGACGGTCAATCACCCTCGGTCTGGGGCTCCATGCAAGATCTCACCTCGTGGGGCATCAATGATCATGAGGAAGGTGAGGGATCAGCCCAGAACTACATGGCAGGACCTGGTCAATGACCTGAAGAGAGCTGGGACCACAGTCTCAAAGAAAACCATTAGTAACACACTAGGCCCGTCTGAAGTTTGCCAATGACCATCTGGATGATCCAGAGGAGGAATGGGAGAAGGTCATGTGGTCTGATGAGACAAAAATAGAGCTTTATGGTCTAAACTCCACTCGCCGTGTTTCGAGGAAGAAGAAGGATGAGTACAACCCCAAGAACACCATCCCAACCGTGAAGCATGGAGGTGGAAACATCATTCTTTGGGGATGCTTTTCTGCAAAGGGGACAGGACGACTGCACCGTATTGAGGGGAGGATGGATGGGGCCATGTATCGCGAGATCTTGGCCAACAACCTCCTTCCCTCAGTAAGAGCATTGAAGATGGGTCGTGGCTGGGTCTTCCAGCATGACAACGACCCGAAACACACAGCCAGGGCAACTAAGGAGTGGCTCCGTAAGAAGCATCTCAAGGTCCTGGAGTGGCCTAGCCAGTCTCCAGACCTGAACCTAATAGAAAATCTTTGGAGGGAGCTGAAAGTCCGTATTGCCCAGCGACAGCCCCGAAACCTGAAGGATCTGGAGAAGGTCTGTATGGAGGAGTGGGCCAAAATCCCTGCTGCAGTGTGTGCAAACCTGGTCAAGACCTACAGGAAACGTATGATCTCTGTAATTGCAAACAAAGGTTTCTGTACCAAATATTAAGTTCTGCTTTTCTGATGTATCAAACACTTATGTCATGCAATAAAATGCAAATTAATTACTTAAAAATCATACAATGTGATTTTCTGGATTTTTGTTTTAGATTCCGTCTCTCACAGTTGAAGTGTACCTATGATAAAAATTACAGACCTCTACATGCTTTGTAAGTAGGAAAACCTGCAAAATCGGCAGTGTATCAAATACTTGTTCTCCCCACTGTACCATTGCAAAAATTGTCACAGTTCTGGCTCCCTCATAGAAACCAATGCGATAGCAGCTGGGTCTAGTCTGCTTAGTTCATTGACTGTATATGAACCAGAAAAAATTAGGGAGTGGGATGTCTCGCTTCCTCTTCCTTCTCTGGCTAGACCACACATAAACATATACAAACAGTGAGTAAGAGACATGAAAGAAAAACAGAAACAATATAGCGGAAGATATTGCTTAATTCATGCCTGTCATCATAATCGACAGCACCAGGCCTCTTTAATGTCTTTCAACTGATAGGCCTCTGTACGGCCTATTAGGTGTTTTTGCTATAAAAAGTGTTTCATAACCGCCAGCCCATCTCTCGGTTTAAGGCTAGGCTGAGGTGATTCATGTATTGCATTGTGAATACCAACTATATCCATCAACTAGTGAATCCCCAGTGTAAAACAGTGTGAATGCTGGCATGTCTTCAGACTTATCTGTCTATAGGGTTTAGAACAGTAGGCTGGTGATGGGGCTGGTGCCACTGTGCCTGGTGAGGACAGAGCAGCAGAGCCAGGCGGAGCCAGAGACACACCTTAGAAGACCAGGGACGCGTTGGAACCTGGTGAGGAGAGCGTAGCAGAGCCAGGCAGAGCCAGAGACACACCCTGGAAGACCAGGGATGCGTTCAAACTAACCCAACACCACTGCCAAATGAGATTTTCACTGGACGCCCGAGAGCTTGACTGACACATTTCTCAACCACCTGGCAAGAATGTACCATACTGTAGGGCAGGGATGGGCAACTTTGATAAAAATAAATCTGAACTCATCATGAGGGGCCGCAGTGTTACAACACATTTCCTGCAAGTCTACACATTTTGCCAGAGAAATGGAGAGAAATGTTTGCAGTTTTTAATATGATATCTGAGTGAAAGTGACTAACAAAATCAATGGGGGACCCCAGGTCGGTAATCCAACCATGATTAGGCCTACTACAAGTTTAGATAGCTGGCCGTCTGCGGCCCGCAACCCCTTTTTTGAAGGCCCTTGGAAACATTTCCCAAAATATTCTAATAATATTTTTTTTAATGGTTTTTGGGGGGAACTGGGGAGCCCGTCTTGGTCTCAACTTAATGTTGCGAGTTAGAATAGTAGAATACACAAGGTGCAATTTCGAAATTTGGTTGTGCATCAGCTGTTTTTCTCTTGTTAAGTCAGTCACTGATAGTCATTCAATTAGCCCATGTTAGCTAACATTTTTAGATTGGTAAGTTAGTGGCTAACAATAGTTTTTCTCTTGTTAGGCCAGTTGCCCATGCCTGCTGTAGGACTTTGAAGGGGTGGTGGGAGGGGTACAGGACAAGACTAACAGTGTCCTACTGAACTAAATGACTATCGCCCTGTAGCACTCACCTCTGTCATCATGAAGTGCATTACACTTACAGGAGCAATTGGGTTAAGTGCCTTGCTCAAGGGCACATCGACAGATTTTTCACCTAGTCGGCTCGTGGATTAGAACCAGCGACCTTTCGGTTACTGGCACAACACTCTTACCCACTAAGCCACCTGCCGCCCGTGAACAGACTAGTCAAGGATCATATCACCTCTACCTTACCTGTCACCCTAGACACACTTCAAATTTGCTTACCGCCCCAATAGATCCACAGATGATGCAATCACCATCACACTGCACACTGCCCTATCCCATCTGGAGAAGAGGAATACCTATGTAAGAATGCTGTTCATTGACTATAGCTCAGCATTCAACACCATAGTACCCTCCAAGCTCATCATCAAGCTCGAGGCCCTGGGTCTGAACCCCGCCCCTGTGCAACTGGGTACTGGCGGGCCGCCCCCAGGTGGTGAAGGTAGGAAACAACATCTCCACTTCACTGATCCTCAACACTGGGGCCCCACAAGGGTGCGTGCTCAGCCCCCTCCCTGTTCACCCATGACTGCGTGGCCAAGCACACCTCCAACTCAATCATCAAGTTTACAGACGACACAACAGTAGTAGGCTTGATTACCAACAATGACGAGACCGCCTACAGGGAGGAGGTGAGGGCTCTGGGAGTGTGGTGCCAGGAAAATAACCTCTCACTCAACGTCAACAAAACAAAGGAGATGATCGTGGACTTCAGGAAACAGCAGAGGGTGCACCCCCCTATCCACATCGACGGGACCGCAGTGGAGAAGGTGGAAAGCTTCAAGTTCCTTGGCGTACACATCACCGACAAACTGAAATGATCCACCCACGCAGACAGTGTGGTGAAGAAGGCGCAACAGAGCCTCTTCAACTCAGGAGGCTGAAGAAATTCGGCTTGGCACCTAAAACCCTCACAAACTTTTACAGATGCACAATTGAGAGCATCCTGTCGGGCTGTATCACCACCTGGTACGGCAACTGCACCGCCCGCAACCGCAGGGCTCTCCAGAGGGTGGTGCGGTCTGCCGAACACATTATTGGGGGCAAACTACCCGCCCTCCAAGACACATTAAAAAAATTAAAATATTTTACCTTTATTTAACTAGGCAAGTCAGTTAAGAACAAATTCTTATTTACAATGACGGCCCACACTGGCCAAACCCGGACGATGCTGGGCGAATGAAAAACAGCTTCTATCTCAAGGCCATCAGACTGTTAAATAGCCATCACTAGCACATTAGAGGCTCCTGCTGCCTATTGAAATCACTGGCCACTTTAAGAAATGGAACACTAGTCACTTTAATAATGTTTAAATATATTGCACTACTCATCTCATATGTATATACTTCATTCTATTCTATAATAGTCTACTGTATCTTAGTCCATGCCGCTCTGTCATTGCTTGTCCATATATGTATATTTTCTTAAATTCCATTCCTTACTAGTTTTGTGTGTATTAGGTACAGTATATGTTGTGAAATTTTTAGATATTACTTGTTAGATATTACTGCACTGTCGGAGCTAGAAGCAGAAGCATTTCGCTACGCCCTCTATAACATCTGCTAAACACGTGTATGTGACAAATAACATTTGATTTGATTTGACTCAGACTCACCCCAATGTTGCTTTTTCTGAACTGACAATACCAATAGTCACAGACATACAGTGTGGCATGCATGGTACAATCAAGCCTTTAATGCTCAGTTGAAATACATTAGTTTTGACACTGCCTATTTTTACATTCCTTTTCCATTGAAAATGAGCAGAATTGTAATTACAGAACAACAAAATCATTGTGAGTTGAGATGTGACACAGGAGTGAGTAAGATAGCAGAAGTCTAGACTCAAACTGAGTTTTCATGTGCAGGAAGGAATAAATATACAGTGGGGGAAAAAAGTATTTAGTCAGCCACCAATTGTGCAAGTTCTCCCATTTAAAAAGATGAGAGAGGCCTGTAATTTTCATCATAGGTACACGTCAACTATGACAGACAAAATGAGAAAAAAAATCAAGAAAATCACATTGTAGGATTTTAAATGAATTTATTTGCAAATTATGGTGGAAAATACGTATTTGGTCAATAACAAAAGTTTCTCAATACTTTGTTATATACCCTTTGTTGGCAATGACACAGGTCAAACGTTTTCTGTAAGTCTTCACAAGGTTTTCACACACTGTTGCTGGTATTTTGGCCCATTCCTCCATGCAGATCTCCTCTAGAGCAGTGATGTTTTGGGGCTGCCGCTGGGCAACACGGACTTTCAACTCCCTCCAAAGATTTTCTATGTGGTTGAGATCTGGAGACTGGCTAGGCCACTCCAGGACCTTGAAATGCTTATTACGAAGCCACTCCTTCGTTGCCCGGGCGGTGTGTTTGGGATCATTGTCATGCTGAAAGACCCAGCCACGTTTCATCTTCAATGCCCTTGCTGATGGAAGGAGGTTTTCACTCAAAATCTCACGATACATGGCCCCATTCATTCTTTCCTTTACACGGATCAGTCGTCCTGGTCCCTTTGCAGAAAAACAGCCCCAAAGCATGATGTTTCCACCCCCATGCTTCACAGTAGGTATGGTGTTCTTTGGATGCAACTCAGCATTCTTTGTCCTCCAAACACGACGAGTTGAGTTTTTACCAAAAAGTTATATTTTGGTTTCATCTGACCATATGACATTCTCCCAATCAAATCAAATCAAATCAAATTTTATTGGTCACATGCGCCGAATACAACAGGTGCAGACATTACAGTGAAATGCTTACTTACAGCCCTTAACCAACAGTGCATTTATTTTTTACAAAAAAAGTAAAAATAAAACAACAACAAAAAAAGTGTTGAGAAAAAAAGAGCAGAAGTAAAATAAAGTGACAGTAGGGAGGCTATATATACAGGGGGGTACCGTTGCAGAGTCAATGTGCGGGGGCACCGGCTAGTTGAGGTAGTTGAGGTAATATGTACATGTGGGTAGAGTTAAAGTGACTATGCATAAATAATTAACAGAGTAGCAGCAGCGTAAAAGGATGGGGTGGGGGGGCAGTGCAAATAGTCCGGGTAGCCATGATTAGCTGTTCAGGAGTCTTATGGCTTGGGGGTAGAAGCTGTTGAGAAGTCTTTTGGACCTAGACTTGGCACTCCGGTACCGCTTGCCGTGCGGTAGCAGAGAGAACAGTCTATGACTAGGGTGGCTGGAGTCTTTGACAATTTTGAGGGCCTTTCTCTGACACCACCTGGTATAGAGGTCCTGGATGGCAGGAAGCTTGGCCCCAGTGATGTACTGGGCCGTACGCACTACCCTCTGTAGTGCCTTGCGGTCGGAGGCCAAGCAGTTGCCATACCAGGCGGTGATGCAACCAGTCAGGATGCTCTCGATGGTGCAGCTGTAGAATTTTTTGAGGATCTGAGGACCCATGCCAAATCTTTTCAGTCTCCTGAGGGGGAATAGGCTTTGTCGTGCCCTCTTCACGACTGTCTTGGTGTGTTTGGACCATGATAGTTCGTTGGTGATGTGGACACCAAGGAACTTGAAGCTCTCAACCTGTTCCACTACAGCCCCGTCGATGAGAATGGGGGCGTGCTCAGTCCTCTTTTTTTTCCTGTAGTCCACAATCATCTCCTTTGTCTTGGTCACGTTGAGGGAGAGGTTGTTGTCCTGGCACCACACGGCCAGGTCTCTGACCTCCTCCCTATAGGCTGTCTCATCGTTGTCGGTGATCAGGCCTACCACTGTTGTGTCGTCGGCAAACTTAATGATGGTGTTGGAGTCGTGCCTGGCCATGCAGTCATGGGTGAACAGAGAGTACAGGAGGGGATGAGCACGCACCCCTGAGGGGCCCCCGTGTTGAGGATCAGTGTGGCAGATGTGTTGTTACCTACCCTTACCACCTGGGGGCGGCCCGTCAGGAAGTCCAGGATCCAGTTGCAGAGGGAGGTGTTTAGTCCCAGGATCCTTAGCTTAGTGATGAGCTTAGAGGGCACTATGGTGTTGAATGCTGAGCTGTAGTCAATGAATAGCATTCTCACGTAGGTGTTCCTCTTGTCCAGGTGGGAAAGGGCAGTGTGGAGTGCAATAGAGATTGCATCATCTGTGGATCTGTTGGGGCGGTATGCAGATTGGAGTGGGTCTAGGGTTTCTGGGATAATGCTGTTGATGTGAGCCATGACCAGCCTTTCAAAGCACTTCATGGCTACAGACGTCAGTGCTACGGGTCGGTAGTCATTTAGGCAGGTTATCTTAGAGTCCTTGGGCACGGGGACTATGGTGGTCTGCTTGAAACATGTTGGTATTACAGACTCAGTCAGGGACATGTTGAAAATGTCAGTGAAGACACTTGCCAGTTGGTCAGCACATGCTCGGAGTACACGTCCTGGTAATCCGTCTGGCCCTGCGGCCTTGTGAATGTTGACCTGCTTAAAAGTCTTACACACATCGGCTACGGAGAGCGTGATCACATAGTCATCCGGAACAGCTGGTGCTCTCATGCATGCTTCAGTGTTGCTTGCCTCGAAGCGAGCATAGAAGTGGTTTAGCTCGTCTGGTAGGCTTGTGTCACTGGGCAGCTCGCGGCTGTGCTTCCCTTTGTAGTCTGTAATAGTTTTCGAGCCCTGCCACATCCGACGAGCGTCAGAGCCAGTGTAGTACGATTCAATCTTAGTCCTGTATTGACTCTTTGCCTGTTCGTCGGAGGTCATAGCGGGATTTCTTATAAGCGTCCGGGTTAGAGTCCCGTTCCTTGAAAGCGGCAGCTCTACCCTTTAGCTCAGTGCGGATGTTTCCTGTAATCCATGGCTTCTGGTTGGGGTATGTACGTACGGTCACTGTGGGGACGACATCATCGATGCACTTATTGATGAAGCCAGTGACTGATGTGGTGTACTCCTCAATGCTGTCTGAAGAATCCCGGAACATGTTCCAGTCTGTGCTAGCAAAACAGTCCTGTAGCTTAGCATCTGCGTCATCTGACCACTTTTTTATTAACCGAGTCACTGGTGCTTCCTGCTTTAGTTTTTGCTTATAAGCAGGAATCAGGAGGATAGAGTTATGGTCAGATTTGCCAAATGGAGGGCGAGGGAGAGCTTTGTATGCGTCTCTGTGTGTGGAGTAAAGGTGGTCTAGAGTTTTTTTCTCCTCTGGTTGCACATTTAACATGCTGGTAGAAATTAGGTAGAACGGATTTAAATTTCCCTGGATTAAAGTCCCCGGCCACTAGGAGCGCTGCATCTGGATGAGCGTTTTCCTGTTGATTTATGGCCTTGTACAACTCATTCAGTGCAATCTTAATGCCAGCATTGGTTTGTGGTGGTAAATAGACAGCTATGAAAAATATAGATGAAAACTCTCTTGGTAAATAGTGTGGTCTACAGCTTATCATAAGATACTCTACCTCAGGTGAGCAAAACCTCCAGACTTCCTTAGTATTTGATTTTGTGCACCAGCTGTTGTTTACAAATATACACAGACCGCCACCCCTTGTCTTACCGGAGTCAGCCGTTCTATCTTGCCGATGTAGCGTATAGCCCGCTAGCTGTATGAAATCCATGTCGTCGTTCAGCCACGACTCGGTGAAACATAAGATATTACAGTTTTTAATGTCCCGTTGGTAGGATAACCGTAATCTTAAATCATCCAATTTATTTTCAAATGATTGAACGTTGGCTAATAGGATTGATGGAAGAGGCAGTTTACTCGCTCGCCGTCGGATCCTTACAAGGCACCCCGATCTACGTCCACGATATCTCCGTCTCTTCCTCACGCGAATGACGGGGATTTGGGCCTTGTCGGGTGTCTGTATGATATCCTTCGCGGCCGCCTCGTTGAAGAAAAAATCTTCGTCCAATACGAGGTGAGTAATCGCTGTCCTGATATCCAGAAGCTCTTTTTGGTTATAAGAGACGATGGCAGAAACATTATGTACAAAATAAATTACAAATAACGCGGAAAAACACACATAATAGTACAATTGGTTAGAGGGCTGTAAAACGGCAGCCATCTTCTCCGGCGCTGATCCTCTTCTGGATCATCCAAATGCACTCTAGCAAACTTCAGACGGGCCTGGACATGTACTGGCTTATGCAGGGGGACACGTCTGGCACTGCAGGATTTGAGTCCCTGGCGGCGTAGTGTGTTACTGATGGTAGGCTTTGTTACTTTGGTCCCAGCTCTCTGCAGGTCATTCACTAGGTCCCCCCGTGTGGTTCTGGGATTTTTGCTCACCGTTCTTGTGATCATTTTGACCCCACAGGGTGAGATCTTGCGTGGAGCCCCAGATCGAGGGAGATTATCAGTGGTCTTGTATGTCTTCCATTTCCTAATAATTGCTCCCACAGTTGATTTCTTCAAACCAAGCTGCTTACCTATTGCAGATTCAGTCTTCCCAGCCTGGTGCAGGTCTACACTTTTGTTTCTGGTGTCCTTTGACAGCTCTTTGGTCTTGGCCATAGTGGAGTTTGGAGTGTGACTGTTTGAGGTTGTGGACAGGTGTCTTTTATACTGATAACAAGTTCAAACAGGTGCCATTAATACAGGTAACGAGTGGAGGACAGAGGAGCCTCTTAAAGAATAAGTTACAGGTCTGTGAGAGCCAGAAATCTTGCTTGTTTGTAGGTGACCAAATACTTATTTTCCACCATAATTTGCAAATAAATTCATTAAAAATCCTACAATGTGATTTTCTGGATTTTTTTTTCTCAATTTGTCTGTCATAGTTGACGTGTACCTATGATGAAAATTACAGGCCTCTCTCATATTTTTAAGTGGGAGAACTTGCACAATTGGTGGCTGACTAAATACTTTTTTCCCCCACTGTAAACAAAACAATTTCTAATATTTTTTAACATTGCTCCCCTAATGAAAAGGCCTGAGTTAAACATAACACAGAAAATAAAAACATATTTAAAATTAGATAATTATAATACAATTAAATCAGATTTTTCCCAATTTGACCTTTTTAGCCTTTTCGATAATGAGACGGCCAAGTGGGGCAAAGGGGATGTTTGAGAATAAAAACCTCATTCTGAAGGCATATAAGCGAATAAATTAACTTAACTTCTACTACTCCTCTAGATGATGCATCATGGGTGAATAAAACTTTATTTCAGTTTTAACAGGAACTTGAAAAAAAAATCTGATAATGAGACACGTCCACAGATACTGTGTTTGTATGTAATAAATATTAAGTTTAATGTAAACTTCAACTAGTATACAATTTTTTTGATTTATGGACAAACTACAGCAACACATTTTGTGTTTTATTCCAATAAGTTAGGTTTTTCTCAAATTAAATTGTATAAAATAACCCAATAATTTAATCCGGACGCATTGCAATAATGAGAATTAAGGGTGAGAATGTACAGAATTCTGGGGAAAATGTAAAAAGTATTTAAAATAAGACACTTTGCCAAAAACTAGACATTACATTTACATTTTACATTTTAGTCATTTAGCAGACGCTCTTATCCAGAGCGACTTACAGTTAGTGAGTGCATACATTTTATCTTAGTCCTCAATGACAGCTGATTTTTGCATATGCATCATGGTTTTGTAACTCAATTTGCTACGACATGTTTAAAATTTGTTTCATGAGAATCATAGTACTTGGCCTTTGTGAGTGTGCGTCCATGCATGCTTGTGTAAGTACACGTCGTGCATTTTAAGTCACGTTGCAGTTTAATATGTACACATGACCTCTACCCGTCAGACACGGTTGACGTTGACAGTAGTGAAGGCGGAAAAAAATAGATACAGTTACATATCGGGATATTCTTTTTGACAAAATATCGTATAGTTTTGACAATATCGCAATATTATTTTTGCGCTAGTTGGCTGTAACTGAACGAAAACTCCAGTATTTTTGCTTCATAGCTTGTTCTCAATCTTCTTTTTAACTACGGAGCCAATTTGTTTTCAGCACTTTTATTTCCATGACTGATCTGAACTCATTTTCTCATGGCTCTCTCTTCTCCCTCTGCAGCAGACATATGGTAAGCAATATGTTTGGAACATCAAATCGCAATAAAATCACAGTATCAAATCACAATACATATAAAATGGTGAGAATTGTGAAAATCGCAATACATATCGTATCTGCACCTAAGTATCGTGATAATATTGTATCGTGAGGTCCCTGGCAATTCCCTGGCCTAGTTGACACAAAAACCAATTGAGATTGATTGGAGCGAGAGTGTATAAACCACAAGACTTTTGCAAGAGCAGTTAGTCAATTAGCCCCATTATCAAATCAAATTAATCTTTATTTGTCACATGCGCCGAATACAAGAGGTGTAGACCTTACCGTGAAATGCTTACTTACAAGCCCTTAACCAACAATGCAGTTCAAGAAAGAGTTAAGAAAATATTTACCAAATAAACTAAAGTAAAAAATAATAAAAAGTAACACAACAAAATAACAATAACGAGGCTATATACAGGGGGTACCGGTACCGAGTCAATGTGCAGGGGTACAGGTTAGTCAATGTAATTTGTACATGTAGGTAGGGGTAAAGTGACTATACATACAGTGGGGAGAACAAGTATTTGATACACTGCCAATTTTGCAGGTTTTCCTACTTACAAAGCATGTAGAGGTCTGTAATTTTTATCATAGGTACACTTCAACTGTGAGAGACGGAATCTAAAAATCCAGAAAATCACATTGTATGATTTTTAAGTAATTAATTTGCATTTTATTGCATGACATAAGTATTTGATACATCAGAAAAGCAGAAGTTAATATTTGGTACAGAAACCTTTGTTTGCAATTACAGAGATCATACGTTTCCTGTAGGTCTTGACCAGGTTTGCACACACTGCAGCAGGGATTTTGGCCCACTCCTCCATACAGACCTTCTCCAGATCCTTCAGGTTTCGGGGCTGTCGCTGGGCAATACAGACTTTCAGCTCCCTCCAAAGATGTTCTATTGGGTTCAGGTCTGGAGACTGGCAAGGCCACTCCAGGACCTTGAGATGCTTCTTACGGAGCCACTCCTTAGTTGCCCTGGCTGTTTGTTTCGGGTCGTTGTCATGCTGGAAGACCCAGCCACGACCCATCTTCAATGCTCTTACTGAGGGAAGGAGGTTGTTGGCCATGATCTCGCGATCCATGGCCCCATCCATCCTCCCCTCAATACGGTGCAGTCGTCCTGTCCCCTTTGCAGAAAAGCATCCCCAAAGAATGATGTTTCCACCTCCATGCTTCACGGTTGGGATGGTGTTCTTGGGGTTGTACTCATCCTTCTTCTTCCTCGAAATACAGCGAGTGGAGTTTAGACCAAAAAGCTATATTTTTGTCTCATCAGACCACATGACCTTCTCCCATTCCTCCTCTGGATCATCCAGATGGTCATTGGCAAACTTCAGACGGGCCTGGACATGCGCTGGCTTGAGCAGGGGGACCTTGCGTGCGCTGCAGGGTTTTAATCCATGACGGCATAGTGTGTTACTAATGGTTTTCTTTGAGACTGTGGTCCCAGCTCTCTTCAGGTCATTGACCAGGTCCTGCCATGTAGTTCTGGGCTGATCCCTCACCTTCCTCATGATCATTGATGCCCCACGAGTTGAGATCTTGCATGGAGCCCCAGACCGCGGGTGATTGACCGTCATCTTGAACTTCTTCCATTTTCTAATAAATGCGCCAACAGTTGTTGCCTTCTCACCAAGCTGCTTGCATATTGTCCTGTAGCCCATCCCAGCCTTGTGCAGGTCTACAATTTTATCCATGATGTCCTTACACAGCTCTCTGGTCTTGGCCATTGTGGAGAGGTTGAAGTCTGTTTGATTGAGAGTGTGGACAGGTGTCTTTTATACAGGTAACGAGTTCAAACAGGTGCAGTTAATACAGGTAATGAGTGGAGAACAGGAGGGCTTCTTAAAGAAAAACTAACAGGTCTGTGAGAGCCGGAATTCTTACTGGTTGGTAGGTGATCAAATACTTATGTCATACAATAAAATTCAAATTAATTACTTAAAAATCATACAATGTGATTTTCTGGATTTTTGTTTTAGATTCCGTCTCTCACAGTTGAAGTGTACCTATGATAAAAATTACAGACCTCTACATGCTTTGTAAGTAGGAAAACCTGCAAAATCGGCAGTGTATCAAGTACTTGTTCTCCCCACTGTAGATAATAGATAGCGGGGATCAGCAGTGTAAAAACAAATGGGGGGTCAATGTAAATTGTCCGGGTGGCCATTTGATTAATTGTTCAGGAGTCTTATGGCTTGGGGGTAGAAGCTGTTGAGAAGCCTTTTGGTCCTAGACTTGGCGCTCCGGTACCGCTTGCCATGCGGTAGCAGAGAGAACAGTCTATGACTTGGGTGACTGGAGTCTTTGACAATTTTTGGTGCTTTCTTCTGACAACGCCTAGTATAAAGAGTGCCTTGCAAAAGTATTCATCCCCCTTGGCGTTTTTCCTATTTTGTTGCATTACAACCTGTAATTTAAATTGATTTTTATTTGGATTTCATGTAATGGACATACACAAAATAGTCCAAATTGGTGAAGTGAAATGAAAAAAATAACTTGTTTCAAAAAATTCTAAAAAATTAATCATGGAAATGTGGTGCATGCATTTGTATTCACCCCCTTTGCTATGAAGCCCCTAAATAAGATCTGGTGCAACCAATTACCTTCAGAAGTCACATAATTAGTTAAATAAAGTCCACCTGTGGGCAATCTAAGTGTCACATGATCTGTCACATGATCTCAGTATAAATACACCTGTTCTGAAAGGCCCCAGAGTCTGCAACACCACTAAGCAAGTGGCACCACCAAGCAAGCGGCACCATGAAGACCAAGGAGCTCTCCAAACAGGTCAGGGACAAAGTTGTGGAGAAGTACAGATCAGGGTTGGGTTATAAAAAAATATCAGAAACATTGAACATCCCACAGAGCACCATTAAATCCATTATTATAAAATGGAAATAATATGGCACCACAACAAACCTGCCAAGAGAGGGCTGCCCACCAAAACTCACGGACCAGGCAAGGAGGGCATTAATCAGAGAGGCAACAGAGACCAAAGATAACCCTGAAGGAACTGCAAAGCTCCACAGCAGAGATTGGAGTATCTGTCCATAGGACCACTTTAAGCCGTACACTCCACAGAGCTGGGTTTACAGAAGAGTGGCCAGAAAAAAAGCCAAAAGCCATGTGTGAGACTCCCCAAACATATGGAAGAAGGTACTCTGGTCAGATGAGACTAAAATTGAGCTTTTTGCCCATCAAGGAAAACGCTATGTCTAGCGCAAACCCAACACCTCTCATCACCCCGAGAACACCGTCCCCACAGTGAAGCATGGTGGTGGCAGCATCATGCTGTGGGGATGTTTTTCATCGACAGGGACTGGCAAACTGGTCAGAATTGAAGGAACAATGGATGGCGCTAAATACAGGGAACTTCTTGAGGGAAACCTGTTTCAGTCTTCCAGAGATTTGAGACTGGGACGAAGGTTTACCTTCCAGCAGGACAATGACCCTAAGCATACTGCTAAAGCAACACTTGAGTGGTTTAAGGGGAAACATTTAAATGTCTTGGAATGGCCTAGTCAAAGCCCAGACCTCAATCCAATTGAGAATCTGTGGTATGACTTAAAGATTGCTGTACACCAGCGGAACCCATCCAACTTGAAGGAGCTGTAGCAGTTTTGCCTTGAAGAATGGGCAAAAATCCCAGTGGCTAGATGTGCCAAGCTTATAGAGACATACCCCAAGAGACTTGCAGCTGTAATTGCTGCAAAAGGTGGCTCTACAAAGTATTGACTTTGGGGGGGTGAATAGTTATGCACGCTCAAGTTTTCTGTTTTTTTGTCTTATTTGTTGTTTGTTTCCCCCAAAAAAATATTTTGCATCTTCAAAGTGGTAGGCATGTTGTGTAAATCAAATGATACAAACCCCCCAAAAATCTATTTTAATTCCAGTTTGTAAGGCAACAAAATAGGAAAAATGCCAAGGGGGTGAATACTTTCGCAAACCACTGTAGGTCTTGGATGGCAGGAAGCTTGGCCCCAGTGATGTACTGGGCCGTACGCACTACCCCCTGTATGCAGGTAAGATTACTTGTAGACCTACAGTGAGTGTGACGTCGGATTTGTTTTGCTTACAGACTAAGTATTGTCTTTCATGGTTCCTATTGGAATGTGCGTATATGTTAGCTTTGTTAGCATAGTCGCCTGGGACATAAGTAAACACCATAAAAGATAACAGGCTGATGGTGACGTGGACCACAATAATTCAGCACGTTTCACAACAGCTACTAAAATAGACATTGCAAATACTTTTTTTTCCGACAGGGCCTCTTATTTCAGTTTAAAAAGGGGAGAACAAATGTTCTGACTGCTGGGGAGTATCTCATGAGTAATACCTGCCTTGTCATCCTAAAACATGATATTTCAGTGCTGTGACCTGGGTAGTAAATGGTGTACCCTGAGGGCCAGAGCATCACCTGCTCCAGCATGTCACCTGACCTCTACCTCACACTCCTCCCCTCCCCTCTCCTCCCCCAGTCAGTCAGACTTCATGCCCACTGGCTGTCTGACTGTCTTGATCACACCTGGAGCAGGTTTGGCTGTGGAGGGCTCTTTAACAGCTCTTCAACACTGGTGGTAGTGAACCGCCAGGGTATGGGAGGGGGGAGAGGAGGAGGTCACACACCTGGAGGACAACAGGAGGTCACACGATCCATTACCCTCCCACCACAGACACACACACACGTACACATGGCATGAGGTAGCCATTATAGGCACCCTTCTCTCCTCTCCAGTGTGACCCAGGGCTGAGGGGAGCTAAATACATCTAGGGTTCAGGGGTAATTACAAGCCCAACAGCACCAACCTAGAGTTCACCAAGAGGATAACATGGCACTAACCATCTGGTAATCAACATGTTTTCAGAGTATACCCAATCGGATGGATAGTGGATACTAATGATATGGCACTTACTAAGATTTAAAAAATCTACAGCAAAGATGGGGACTTTGACTTCCTTCCTAACCTCTCCAAATGTGCAAATCACCTAATCAATAACAGTGGGTCAAGGATCAAATCTTTCACACTGCATATCTGAGTATAGGAAAATGTCTGCAGGCTCAGTTCAGTTTGCACAGCTGATGCATGGATTATTTTCTAAGCACGCCACACATGAACACAATGAACTGTTATTATAACTTCAAATGGTCCTGTGGTAATTTATATGGCTTCAGGACATGGCTTCAGGACATTTTCCTCGGGTGTTGAAAAACAAACCATTATCTACTCAGAAATGCCGGTCGCTACCGAACAGAAGTAGATAATTAGTTAGTCTAAAACAAATGTCAGCTTTACAAGACACAGACTCCTCTATTATATACTAACTCCACAGCAGCATAACTTCTGAGTCCACCATAAGACTGCTTATAACTGCTTAAGACAAAAGGGCATACCGGTCGATTTTTACAAATGTCTGTACACCAATCACCTGATTTAAAAAAAACAGCTTTAAAAGTTCTCTCTGACCTTCACTAAATAGACATTTGATAAAAGCTCCTGTAATTACATATATATGTGAACAGAACCCAAAATGGACTAAAGACGTTTTTGGAACTGAGCCTTGGCAGTATCCAAGATACACTATGCTCAGTTTAATATTGAACAAAGCATTACTTCATGCCCATGCATGCTTGTCTTACACACCCTATTCTGGTGCAATGCACAGGGCAGGAAATACCTTTCACAATTTTCACACAGATCTCAACACGTTCCCTTCCCTTGCCAAGTATAAGGCTACACTGCTATACTAACTAGGCTACTGGCCATAAAATCCATTAGAACAATACAAAAATAAGTACATCAAGTAGTAGCCAACATTACATTTCAAATATATTTCTCTCTCTCTCTGTAGTACAGTTCGTTTTTGAGACACTGGTGTCACAACAACACTATAACATGTTATCATACTTTAAACTGTCTATAAACGACAAATGACTTCAAACACACCTTTTTATGACTACATGACAAACTTGGGTACAATTAAGTATCACCCACCTTATGGCTTTTTGTAAGTGGGTGTTGCTTATTCTCGCCTCGCGCACTTGCTCGTATCTCCTTCAAACTAAAATAAAAGTAGCCCAACAATACCTATCCATTTAATTTCGAATAGTTTTCCTATTCAATTTATGTGTCTGCCCCCCTGTGTACCAATTGTACTCACCTTTTTGTGGATGAGGTAAAGCCGGTTTAGTCGAGGTGTTAAGATGTGAACGCGTGTGACCGTTCTGCCGCTACCACAAGTTTCAGACTGAACGGACTGAAATGAAGTTAACGGAACTATGACTTCCGCATCGCCCTATATCTTGTCTGACTGCCCACGATAGGCGGGGAATCCCGGTTACTTTAGTCAACTCGACAATGTCGCAGAACGTAAAAGTCATAGTGATACATTTTACTTTCACTTGTTAATAATATTGGTCCAATTTTAAATGAAGAAAAACGTATAGAAGATTCAAGCACAGCCTACGACTATGCCTAGCCTATATGCTTCACAAATCATACTATACAACAAAGGGATACTAAATATCAATATCAAAATATCGTACAGATGTTAATAGTAACGTTTATTGTTATCATGTAGCCAATTAAACATAAAATATCCAGTTGTATTAATTTCAATGTGGTTTCATTTCAATGTGTCTGGATGAGTCTTGATGAACAGAATGAACAGGATTTTTCCACAGGTGGACGAGAGTGAAAGGGAACAGGGAAGTGAAAAGAGAAGGAAGAGGGGGGTCAAGAAGACACAATTAAGTCAAAGTGAGCGGGCTAGAAAAGTGAGAGGAAGAAAGAAGGGGAATAATTGGTTGAATTGCGAACTACAATGTCTCTGTCATTGATGGCTTTATTTATTGTAATTATGGTGGTTATTTGGGTGGCTGCTGGTCCACTGTCCTGTACTATCATTATTCAAAATAAGTTTGAGTCAACTGAGCATCTGCCAACTTTAATAATTATCTCAGATTGTCTTGATCTATTTTATTTAACATCCATTTGCTATTTTTTTTTTTTTTATATAATACTTTTTTGGGGCACATCCACCACCTTCAGAGGACAAAAATGACTTTGTTTTTACAGCTTTTTCTTTTTTGTTACATGTACATTCTACACACATTTTACATATATGGCACTTTTTTACACAGTAGTTACAGATGAAGTCTGAAGTTTACATACACTTAGGTTGGAGTCATTAAACACTTTGTGACGTCACGAGAGGCTACACAGCTTTCAGCGGGATTGCTCAAGTAGTGCAAGGAGACAAGGTTCAAACAAAACAAGGATTTTATTATAGGTCTTGGGAAATTAACGAAAATATAACAAAATTCTGTTCTCTTGTGGCTCTTTAAGGGTTAACAGTTCAGGGATGTCTCTTCCACATCCAAAATCATAATTCTCACTCGCTCAGATAACTTTTCCCCAGCCTTACTGTAGTCCACGTTGCAGCTAGTGGCCAACCCAGCCAAAAGTCCTTCCAAATGTCTCTCACGTATTTCCACAGGTGCATATATCCAAAGGTGAGTATTTCCCAAAGGTAAGTATCTCCAAATCCTTATATTCCTCATGGAAGTGGACGTGCAGCACTCTTGTCCTCCAGAGAGCCCAGGTTGGAGACTGTGTCTCTTCACCCCCCCACACTCCCTCAGTGTGTCTCTTCCCCTTCCCAAACCTTCAGCTCATCAGCTCCTCATTTGTTTCAGCTGCGTGGGAAGATTGGCCATAGAGGGGTGGAGCTCCCGACCACACCAGCAGATGGAGCCATAGCTGTCTGGGTTTGCAGCCACCTCAGGGGGATGTAACGTCCCTCCAGGACACAGCCTCTCGTGACATCACACATACCCCTCCTCGGGACCGACGTCCTCGTCGGGGTAAAGGCAGCGAAGAAGGCATCACGCCGGGAGAGGGCGTCCGCATTGCCGTGGTGCTTGCCAGACTGCTCTCTCTTCAACTCCTCCAACTCTAGGACCAGGGACTCAGCCTCCTGTTGTCTCTCCTTGAGTTTCTTACTGAACGCATCAGCCTTGGTTTTAGCAGAGTTTAGCTTCTGTTGAGCAGCTTTCAGTTCCTTCTCTCTCTCTGCCTCCGCATTCTTCATCTTGTTCTCCAACACCTTGTACTTCTCCTCTGCCTTCTTCTGGACCTCCTTACTCCTGCGCAGGGTCTCCTCACACTCCTCGATGGTCCTGCGCAGCCTCTCCAGCTCCTCCTGTTGCTTAGGGAAGGAGCTCTGTTGGAGTTTAGCCTGGAGGATATCTAACTCTTCTGTCTTCATGTCTAACTGTTGCTTTAACAAACGATACCTCTCAGCGGTCCCCTTCAGACCAGACCGTTCTTTGTCCAGATTCTGTAGCTCCGTCTCTGTGTCGGTCTGGGCACCTGCCATCCCTATCAGAGCCCGGGCGGGAGTGAGTAATTCGGAGGATTGCACCGGAGCCTTCCCAGGATGAGTCTTGCCTCTCCGTTTCCGAGGTACTCGGGTTATCCTCTCCTGAGACTCTCTCCAGAGTGGGTAAAAGGCTGGGCAGTCTCGTCCAATTAGGACAGGGACGGGGAGGGAATCAACCACCCCGCCGTCGTGTGTATGGTTCCCCGTGTGCTGGTCATTGTAAGTTCAGTAATGGGGTATTCTCTGGTGTCCCCATGGACACAGGAACCTGGGAGGACTTTCCCCGGGGTCAAACACGTTGGGCCCACCAAATCCTTACGCACCAGGGTGGCCCGGCTACCAGAATCCAGTAAGGCCTCCACATCATGGTGATTCACAGTTACCGGGCAGGTGGGGGGTCGATCTGGGCCGCCATCTACGACTCCCAAGAGCGAGGCAAAACGGTGTGTGGGTGCTGAGCTGGAGGACTCCGCGATCCACCACAACGGCGATCCACCACAACGGCCTCCACCACCGCCGCTGCTGTATTCCTCTGCGGATCCAGCCATTTCCTTGCGATTCGGACAAGTTCATGCATCTGCGCCCGAGGAGGTTGGTCTGGTTGGAAGGTCCAACTGTGAAAGCGCTGGGCCATACCAAACTTTGTGAGTCCATATCTGCTGAGGATCTCAGACTTGAGGGCATCATAGTCAGTAACCTGGTCAGGGCCCAGGTCCCGGACAGCATTCAGCGATTCCCCGGTTAGAAAGGGGGCTAACAGACCAACCCACTGTTGCTTGGGCCAGGCTTCCCTAGTGGCCGTGGCCTCAAATGCATGCAGGTATGCCTCAATGTCATCGGTAGCTCCCATCTTAGATATAAAGTCACTTGCCTTTATTGGGCGGGTATTTTGGACCACCCTCTGTCTCTGCAACTGCAATTCCTCTGCCTTCAGAAGGTTGGCTTTCTTTTGCTCCTCCAAGAGAGCCACGTTTGCTTGCATCTGGGCTTGCTGGCCAGCAACAAGGGCTTTCAATATGTCCTCCATTTCAGTCGGGCGGGGAGCCTACGGCCAACTTGGAAAACTGGGTGATCAAACCTTCGGTATCCTCCTCTGACATGCACTATTAACGCTTGAGTGTGCCCGTATTCTCCACCATCTGTGACGTCACGAGAGGCTACACAGCTTTCAGCGGGATTGCTCAAGTAGTGCAAGGAGACAAGGTTCAAACAAAACAAGGATTTTATTATAGGTCTTGGGAAATTAACGAAAATATAACAAAATTCTGTTCTCTTGTGGCTCTTTAAGGGTTAACAGTTCAGGGATGTCTCTTCCACATCCAAAATCATAATTCTCACTCGCTCAGATAACTTTTCCCCAGCCTTACTGTAGTCCACGTTGCAGCTAGTGGCCAACCCAGCCAAAAGTCCTTCCAAATGTCTCTCACGTATTTCCACAGGTGCATATATCCAAAGGTGAGTATTTCCCAAAGGTAAGTATCTCCAAATCCTTATATTCCTCATGGAAGTGGACGTGCAGCACTCTTGTCCTCCAGAGAGCCCAGGTTGGAGACTGTGTCTCTTCACCCCCCACACACTCCCTCAGTGTGTCTCTTCCCTTCCCAAACCTTCAGCTCATCAGCTCCTCATTTGTTTCAGCTGCGTGGGAAGATTGGCCATAGAGGGGTGGAGCTCCCGACCACACCAGCAGATGGAGCCATAGCTGTCTGGGTTTGCAGCCACCTCAGGGGGATGTAACGTCCCTCCAGGACACAGCCTCTCGTGACATCACAACTTGTTTTTCAACCACTCCACAAATTTCTTGTTAACAAACTATAGTTTTGGCAAGTCGGTTAGGACATCTACTTTGTGCATGACACAAGTAATTTTTCCAACAATTGTTTACAGACAGATTATTTCACTGTATCACAATTCCAGTGGGTCAGAAGTTTACATACACTAAATTGACTGTGCCTTTAAACAGCTTGGAAAATTCCAGAAAATGATGTCATGGCTTTAGAAGCTTCTGATAGGCTAATTGACATCATTCGAGTCAATTGGAGGTGTACCTGTGGATGTATTTCAAGGCCTACCTTCAAACTTAGTGGCTCTTTGCTTGACATCATGGGAAAATCAAAAGAAATCAGCCAAGACCTCAGAAAAAAAATTGTAGACCTCCACAAGTCTGGTTCATCCTTGGGAGCAATTTCCAAACGCCTGAAGGTACCATGTTCATCTGTACAAACAATAGTACGCAAGTATAAACACCATGGGACCACGCAGCCGTCATACCGCTCAGGAAGGAGACGCGTTCTTTCTCCTAGAGATAAACGTACTTTGATCCTCCTCTCCACCCTCTCCGAGTTGGGCATCTCTGGCGCTGCTCACTCTTGGATTGCGTCCTACCTGACAGGTCGCTCCTACCAGGTGGCGTGGCGAGAATCTGTCTCCGCACCACGTGCTCTCACCACTGGTGTCCCCCAGGGCTCAGTTCTAGGCCCTCTCCTATTCTCTCTATACACCAAGTCACTTGGCTCTGTCATATCCTCACATGGTCTCTCTTATCATTGCTACGCAGACGCCACACAATTAATTTTCTCCTTTCCCCCTTCTGATAACCAGGTGGCGAATCGCATCTCTGCATCTCTGGCAGACATATCAGTGTGGATGTCGGATCACCACCTCAAGCTGAACCTCGGCAAGACGCAGCTGCTCTTCCTCCCGGGGAAGGACTGCCCGCTCCATGATCTCGCCATCACGGTTGACAACTCCATTGTGTCCTCCTCCCAGAGTGCAAAGAACCTTGGCGTGACCCTGGACAACACCCTGTCGTTCTCCGCTAACATCAAAGCGGTGACCCGATCCTGCAGGTTCATGCTCTACAACATTCGCAGAGTACGACCCTACCTTACACAAAAAGCGGCACAGGTCCTAATCCAGGCACTTGTCATCTCCTGTCTGGATTACTGCAACTCGCTGTTGGCTGGGCTCCCTGCCTGTGCCATTAAACCCTTACAACTTATCCAGAATGCTGCAGCCCGTCTGGTGTTCGAACTTCCCAAGTTCTCTCATGTCACCCTGCTCCTCCGCACACTGAGGCTCACATCTACTACAAGACCATGGTGCTTGCCTACGGAGCTGTGAGGGGAATGGCACCTCCTTACCTTCAGGTTCTGATCAGACCCTACATCCAAACGAGGGCACTACGTTCATCCACCTCTGGCCTGCTAGCTCCCCTACCTCTACGGAAGCACAGTTCCCGCTCAGCCCAGTCAAAGCTATTTGCTGCTCTGGCACCCCAATGGTGGAACAAGCTCCCCCACGACGCCAGGACAGCGGAGTCACTGACCACCTTCCGGAGACACTTGAAACCCTACCTCTTTAAGGAATACCTGGAATAGTATAAAGTAATCCTTCTACCCTCCCCCACCCTCCCATAAAAAAAAGCAGTGGCTTCTTCCTTGCTGAGCGGCCTTTCAGGTTATGTCGATATAGGACTCGTTTTACTGTGGATATAGATACTTTTGTACCTGTTTCCTCCAGCATCTTCACAAGGTCCTTTGCTGTTGTTCTGGGATTGATTAGCACTTTTTGCACCAAGGTACGTTCATCTCTTGGAGACAGAACGCGTCTCCTTCCTGAGCAGTATGACGGCTGCGTGGTCCCATGGTGTTTATACTTGCGTACTATTGTTTGTACAGATGAACGTGGTACCTTTAGGTGTTTGGAAATTGCTCCCAAGGATGAACCAGACTTGTGGAGGTCTACATTATTTATTTCTGAGGTCTTGGTTGATTTCTTTTGATTTTCCCATGATGTCAAGCAAAGAGCCACTGAGTTTGAAGGTAGGCCTTGAAATACATCCACAGGTACACCTCCAATTGACTCAAATGATGTCAATTAGCCTATCAGAAGCTTCTAAAGCCATGACATCATTTTCTGGAATTTTCCAAGCTGTTTAAAGGCACAGTCAACTTAGTGTATGTAAACTTCTGACCCACTGGAATTGTGATACAGTGAATTAGAAGTGAAATAATCTGTCTGTAAACAATTGTTGGAAAAATTACTTGTGTCATGCACAAAGTCGATGTCCTAACCGACTTGCCAAAACTATAGTTTGTTAACAAGAAATTTGTGGAGTGGTTGAAAAACGAGTTTTAATGACTCCAACCTAAGTGTATGTAAACTTCCGACTTCAACTGTACATTATTTTCTTTAGGAATGTAGCGGAGTAAAAGTAAAAGTTATGAAAGATATAAATAATAAAGTAAAGTACAGAGACCCCAAAAAACTACTTAAGTAGTACTTTAAAGTATCTTTACCTAAGTACTTCACACCTCTGCTCATTAGTTTGAGTGGTCATAATGATGATACATTGAGAATTTTGTTGTCTCCAGTTGAAAGTGTCCACAAAGCCAAGGTACAGTATGTTATGAGGGTATCCAGAAACTGAACACAGCATGAGTGAATCAACTGGTTGATTTGCATCAGTGGGTGCTGATGTCATTCTTTCCGTTGCAGGCCTCTGGCCTACAGGGGAGCGAGAGACTTGTGCCAGCAGATAGCTAGAGGTTTATTTGAACCACAATGGAAATAGTAGCATCTGTGAATATCCTGTCTGACGGAGTAAAAATAGACCAGAAATGATGTTTAAAGCAGGACTAGTGCGTGTTTTGCATGTGAGGTACCCATGCTTTGTTCAGGACAGCTAAGTATAGTGTTGCATGACATAATTTTGTTATTTTTGTCAATTGGGCCTATTCTTTGTAGTAACTTTCAGATGGAAATCAAGAGTTCTCAAGTTACTAAGAAATGTAATTGTCAAATTTTTCCAGTCAGAAATGGACACAGTTCCCAACCACAAATTAGGCCTATCACAATGGCCTATGTGTAAATTTCCTCTTGCCATTAGTTGAGAACGTAGTTGAGACCAATATAATTTTTACAGATTAGGTGTGCCCTCTAGTGGTGAAAAATAAAACGGTATATGATTAATCTTTCTTCACAGCCCTGATTGTAGGTCTGGCTCCAATATCAACACCACAAATGAACCAACAAGCATCCCAGTAGTTTTAAAGCCAGAGAAGCCATTGTGGTCTTAGTTACTCTGATTGAGGTGTTATGCAGCAATGCCAACTGCCTATATATTTTCTCCCCACACAGCAATGCCAACAATACCCTGAACTGTACAAGCTTAAAGGAGGGAGATGCACACACCCTGATCCTGGAAAGTGACAGTCTACTTTATATATATATCAACTCTTGTTAAAGACCAGAGCCATACAACCTGTGTATGCCCCACCAATTCATGACAAGGGCACAAAAATAAGTGGCATGTGAGGCTCAATAGACAGACCTTATTTTACCTTCAATGCATATGTGCCTTCCTCCTCTGCTTCTTTGCTCCAAATAATGTATTTCTCTGCACCTGTGAAGGGATTTTTGTTTTACATTGTTACACAAGCAATGAAGACCACTGCCATCAGAGAGTACTCCTTACACCCTTGGAGATATTCAACACCAGTGCTTTGACTGTAGTAGAATAATTATAAATATAGACTAGTTATGTTGTCTTAAAATGCAATTCAGTAAGTTCTAGGTATTTCAAAAGCTTGCCATCAAGTCAAACTACAAGGCACACCCTCAAAGGAAATTGAGATCCAAAATGAACAATTTATTGGAAGAGCTCCAGGAGGATCTTCAAAGAGGTTAATGGAGTGGAGATGAGAGCTGGGGGTAATCTGGGCGTAACAGGAGGGTAACAGGGGACGTTTTTGGAGGCTGCTGCCCAGGACTCAGAGGTGGTATCCAGGGGATTGTGTACTTTTATGAGTTGAGATTCAGGTCATTAACTGATAAAGTCATGTTTTAACTTCAACGGGTGTCTGACATCAGTTGATAAGGGTAGCATTTTTGTATTTCTCAGCTGATTGCTCCTACAGCATGTACTGGTTTAAACTGATCAATGACATTCAGTGGAGAGACCGACGGTTCACTCACCTGGTCCTGGTCCAAAACAGCCACAAGCTACTGTAAATGTTCAGAAAGAGAAATTAGTCACACACAAAAATGCAATGGATTGATTTATAGTTCAACCTCATGAAGACATCCAAATGTACATTTCTTTGCTGGCAAAGAGAGCCATATACCCTCATAACCATCACTCTGTACCCTCATTAAACATCTGGACAGAGAGTAGCAACAGGCACACTTACATTATACAGAAATACCTGAAAAAAAAATGCACTGTAGGTGTTACATCATTTCTATGGTAGAGCTGCATTAGCACCATAACAGCTGTTCCAGGAAAAGTGTAGATAATTCTGCTCAATCCTGAAGATGAGAAATGATCAGTGAGCACACAACTCGACATTTAATCGATATTGCTCAACAGTGATTCACGTTTATCGAACATGATTCAAGGAATAGGTGGGTCTATGCCACTGAATGCCTGCTTGAATGAACTGAACTAACTAAGCATAACAGAGAGCACTGCTGTCTTTAAACCTAGTCAATGGTCCATTTCTACCACCACAAAAGCTTATACATTTTCCAAGATCAGCTAACATAACACTCAAACCAATGTGGGAATTGAAAATGATTGAAAACATCACAACCCATTACTGCACAAGATGTTAATCTCATATAGCTTTAGATACCTGTCAGGCTACATAAAGAAATGACCACTAAATAGTTGTGTCAGGGGGAAAGGCAGCATCATGTCGCCAAGCCTTGACACAATGTCACACATTCAACACCTCTGACAGACAGACAGACAGACAGTACACACGCACGTAAACACACACACGCACGTAAACACACACACACACGTAAACACACACACACACACACACACACACACACACACACACACACAAATAAACATGTGAGAAAAGCATGTTGTATGGTGGACCTCCCTTAAGCTATTTGAGTCAACTGAGGTCAGATAGGGTCTTGCATTCTGCTGCATGACGAGGTTGAGCTTCTCATTCAGATGCCTTCGTGCCTAAGCTGGAATTATTGATCTGCAGAAGTCGTCCATGATGGGAAGCTCTCATACAATTATATAACTGTATAAGCTGTAAAGTACTCGGGAATTTCTGGAGCAAAAAGTTTAAAGAGAATTTGGTTGAGAAAGGGTGAAGCAATTCCATTACTATAACTTCATTTTATCATGCCTCAAATTGGTAGGTCTTATGTGTACCATATACCTGAAAGAATTTCAAGTAAGCAGACACGTGTGCAATTTGAGTTTATGCAGTAAAAGTATTGCCTCATCTAAAATAACACATATCCCATAGGTAAAGACACCTAAACAAATATCACTCTGGCATTGAGTTCCCTTCCAAAATATTACTTTAGGTTCGATCAGGGTTATTCAGGGTTTGATATAGAAACCCTGACCCGTCTTCTCAAAGCCACATATAGTATAAACCCATCATTTAATAGGAATCTGGTACCTTCAGGAAATACATGTGCACATACAACAGAACATACAGTACTTGTGACAGATAATACAGAAATGCTCCACAGTCCATGGTGTTTACAAACCCTATAGTAGACAGCTGAAAAAACAAGTGGTAATCAAACATTGTTCAGTCACGCACAAAATACACTCTAAACATTTCAATAATTATTTGATTTTGTTTCCAAAGGCTAAATCATAGGAAATTACTACATTTTCTATACTCCTCCTTTACATGAAGTTTCACCCTAAGGAAAGTGTACCGTATGTATAGTAACAGTGCTTGAGCCTGTCTAACTCTCTCTAGTCTAGATGATTTGGATTGGGCTGCATCGTTTGGTTTGAATCAAGTGGACCTTTTGGCTGATTGATTTCTGGTGAATCAGTTGGTCATCTACTTATGTGCTTCTTGGTTTTAGAATGCGCACTTTCAGAAAGATCCTTCGACACTCTGGGTTGATCACTAAAAAACAAGTCCATCCCAGTCTTTACAGTGTCCTTACGTCCTTGTGCAGTGATGGTAGATTCTACTCAGACCTTAAAGCAGGTATAGGACAACCTACTCAGTAGCCTGCTGTAGGAGACCAAATGATTGTTTGTCATTAGATATTTGTTTGTCATAAAACATAAGGCCATATATAAGACAAACACTGGACAGAAGTGTGTCAAGATCATACAATAGATTACACATCCTCTGACAGTTGTGAAAACATTAGAAGCTGATTGGCTACACACAAAGACCAGCTGATTGGCTGGCCACACACAGAGAGTTGCGACTGGAGAACAGTAGTGATTAGCTGATTGTGTTTACAGCTGATTGTATTTAACATAAGTATAACCTCCTTGGACCATGACAATCCTCACTTGCTCTCTATTGTTTGTATTGTACAGTATTGTGACAGTACCACATTGTCATCCACACATTATGCATACACCAAAGCCTTCAGACAGACTCCCCAGGGGGGTTTCAGGAGAGGAACTTTTCCATCAACTCCAGCAGTTCAGTGGAGCAGTTTAAGCTCTGCAGGCCCAGTAGCATGTTCTCCTCACGGGTCTGTGCTCCATGCTCCTCCCCCTTATAGTTCCCATCGTCTCTGACGGGGGGCTGATGATGATGTGTGGAACCTCAGAGTCTCTGTGTTTGTTGTTCAGGGTCCTGGGGGTCCTGGGGGGTGAGGCTGGTGGTGGGGCGGGGGGGAGCTCCTCCACCTCCTCCTGAGCTAACTGGGGGGCTCTCTCCTGGGTCTTCTCCTCCTCCTCCGCTCCCTCCTCCTCCTGCCACCCCTCCCCAGCCTCCTCCCTGGTCATAGATTCAGACACCAGGTCGTGGTCACAGCTGCTCAGTGAGCCCCTCTCGGGGACAGTAGCCTAAGGGGGACAAAGACTATTAGAGCACCAAATAAATGGGGCGTGACTTACATTTTTACCATCGTCATCATTTTTAATTAGCTAATATTTGGATGTTTTTCAAATGGTAACTTCTCAACTACATTTTGAAGAACTCTGTCTGTTCCATTGCAAATGATTGCAAATTGCGTTTAAAATTGTTGAAAATAATTATGTTTTCTGAACATTTTAGAAGCACCTGTGCACCTGAGTACATCAGGCACCAGCTGTTGTTTTATTTTCTAATTCTGCTGTCAGCCCGACAGGTTCGTATCATTTTCAGAATAGCATTTACAGCGCCTAAGACGTGTGTTTAAGTGACTGTTGGCCACAGAAACAGTGCAAGGCTCTACCCACCCACTCACTCCTGTCTTGAACACGTACCTTACCTTTTCCTGCCTGCTGCTGGGCTGACTGTCTGCACTCCTTCACTCTCAGAGCTCCAGAGGAGTGGCTGATTCTCAGAGACTGGCTCTGCTGGTCCAAGGGGTCCAGCTCCACGTCACTCCACACCTGCTGTGAAAGTTACACACAACACAGGTCCAAGTCAGCCAGGTCCAAGTCAGCCAGGTCCAAGTCAGCTAAGTCAGCCAGGTCCAAGTCAGCCAGGTCCAAGTCAGCTAAGTCAGCCAGGTCCAAGTCAGCCATGTCCAAGTCAGCCACTGGTCAGTATATGTAATGTAGCTGTACATTCCGTTTCAAGAAAGTATGCCTATATAACAGGGGACACCTGTTTCCCCTACAGACCTCTCCCCATGGGCACCCCACACCAAACACACAGAACCCCCATAGAGAGATCATCAGACCAATAGCCGCTGGTGTGCTGACGTGTGTTAGTCAGTTACTGACTCAGCAGCTGAGCTCTAACTAGCATGTACACACATAGTCAAGTTATTGGTGTGCTGCTGGATGCCTGTGTGTGATAGCCAGTTAGTAAAGAGCCCTGGGATGTGTCAGGCAGTTTGTGTCTCAGCCCCAGAAAGGTTTTTAGTCTTTGTCCTCACTCAGCAGCTGAGCTCTAACCAGCATGTAAACACATAGTCAAGTTATTGTGTGTTATGCCCATAGGGGGCACGTACCCCCTCAGATTTGTCCTGTTTATAAAAAATTAAAAAATTAAAAATAAAAATGTTTGCTTGTTTTTTCTCTGTAATACTACTAGCCACTTAGCAATTTTATGAAGTTGGCTTTAGCTAGCTCAGATAGGTTCCCAATCTTCCAACCTCATATCTAGCTACCAAGAAGCCATTTCAGGCTACCGATCAAGTTAGACTAGCTAGCTTGTCTAACTATCTTAGCTGGCATGCCTGGTGGCAAGGTTGGTAGACTTTAGAAAAGCAAGCAACAACTAAATAACACTCACATTTCTTTCAATCTTTTACCCAGATTTTAGCAGAGATGCACAGAAGCATATTTCGTTTCTTTAAAAAAAGAACCACCAGTCAGGAGGATACAGACAGCTCAAGAGGTATGCTTAGATATGCAGAAAGAATACATAATTTTGACATTAAACATAATGATTATGGCTATAGATTGCAGGAAAAAGCTGTTTCAGGTGTGAAACAATGCAAAATTCTCACACTTAACCAGTAAGGCTACCATAGCATTCTACAGCGATACGCCATCCCATCTGGTTTGGGCTTAGTGGGACTATCATTTGTTTTTCAACAGGACAATGACCCAACACACCGCCAGGCTGTGTAAGGGCTATTTTACCAAGAAGGAGAGTGATGGAGTGCTGCATCAGATGACCTGGCCTCCGCAATCCCCTGACCTCAACCCAATTGAGATGGTTTGGGATGAGTAGGGCCGCAGAGTGAAGGAAAAGCAGCCAACAAGTGCTCAGCATATGTGGGAACTCCTTCAAAACTGTTGGAAAAGCATTCCAGGTGAAGCTGGTTGAGAGAAAGCCAAGAGTGTGCAAAGCTGTCATCAAGACAAAGGGTGACTATTTGAAGAATCTCAAATATAAAATATATTTAGATTTGTTTAACACTTTTTTGTTTACTACATGATTCCATATGTGTTATTTCATCGTTTTGATGTCTTCACTATTATTCTACAATGTAATTTTTTTTTTACAAAATAAAGAAAAACCCTTGAATAAGTAGGTGTGTCCAAACTTTTGACTGGTAGTATATATATATATATATATATATATATATACAGTGGGGAGAACAAGTATTTGATACACTGCCGATTTTGCAGGTTTTCCTACTTACAAAGCATGTAGAGGTCTGTAATTTTTATCATAGGTACACTTCAACTGTGAGAGACGGAATCTAAAACAAAAATCCAGAAAATCACATTGTATGATTTTTAAGTAATTAATTTGCATTTTATTGCATGACATAAGTATTTGATCACCTACCAACCAGTAAGAATTCCGGCTCTCACAGACCTGTTAGTTTTTCTTTAAGAAGCTCTCCTGTTCTCCACTCATTACCTGTATTAACTGCACCTGTTTGAACTCGTTACCTGTATAAAAGACACCTGTCCACACACTCAATCAAACAGACTCCAACCTCTCCACAATGGCCAAGACCAGAGATCTGTGTAAGGGATAACATTGTAGACCTGCACAAGGCTGGGATGGGCTACAGGACAATAGGCAAGCAGCTTGGTGAGAAGGCAACAACTGTTGGCGCAATTATTAGAAAATGGAAGTGGTTCAAGATGACGGTCAATCACCCTCGGTCTGCGGCTCCATGCAAGATCTCACCTCGTGGGGCATCAATGATCATGAGGAAGGTGCGGGATCAGCCCAGAACTACACGGCAGGACCTGGTCAATGACCCGAAGAGAGCTGGGACCACAGTCTCAAAGAAAACCATTAGTAACACACTACGCCGTCATGGATTAAAATCCTGCAGCGCACGCAAGGTCCCCCTGCTCAAGCCAGCGCATGTCCAGGCCCGTCTGAAGTTTGCCAATGACCATCTGGATGATCCAGAGGAGGAATGGGAGAAGGTCATGTGGTCTGATGAGACAAAAATAGAGCTTTATGGTCTAAACTCCACTCGCCGTGTTTGGAGGAAGAAGAAGGATGAGTACAACCCCAAGAACACCATCCCAACTGTGAAGCATGGAGGTGGAAACATCATTCTTTGGGGATGCTTTTCTGCAAAGGGGACAGGACGACTGCACCGTATTGAGGGGAGGATGGATGGGGCCATGTATCGCGAGATCTTGGTCAACAACCTCCTTCCCTCAGTAAGAGCATTGAAGATGGGTCGTGGCTGGGTCTTCCAGCATGACAACGACCCGAAACTCACAGCCAGGGCAACTAAGAAGTGGCTCCGTAAGAAGCATCTCAAGGTCCTGGAGTGGCCTAGCCAGTCTCCAGACCTGAACCTAATAGAAAATCTTTGGAGGGAGCTGAAAGTCCGTATTGCCCAGCGACAGCCCCGAAACCTGAAGGATCTGGAGAAGGTCTGTATGGAGGAGTGGGCCAAAATCCCTGCTGCAGTGTGTGCAAACCTGGTCAAGACCTACAGGAAACGTATGATCTCTGTAATTGCAAACAAAGGTTTCTGTACCAAATATTAAGTTCTGCTTTTCTGATGTATCAAATACTTATGTCATGCAATAAAATGCAAATTAATTACTTAAAAATCATACAATGTGATTTTCTGGATTTTTGTTTTAGATTCCGTCTCTCGCAGTTGAAGTGTACCTATGATAAAAAATTACAGACCTCTACATGCTTTGTAAGTAGGAAAACCTGCAAAATCGGCAGTGTATCAAATACTTGTTCTCCCCACTGTATATATAGGCGAATCCTGTAAAACAACACATTTCACTGCAGCTATCTGGTGTATGTGACAGTAAAACATATAAACATCTATATATATATATATAGATAGATATAGATATTGTCACATACACCAGATAGGTGCAGTGAAATGTGTTGTTTTACAGGGTCAGCCATAGTAGTACAGCTCCCCTGGAGAAAATTAGGGTGAAGTGCCTTCCTCAAGGGCCAGCCACCTTGCCGTTTACATAGTGACATAGTTAAAAGACCTCACACACGTGATGGTTTTGTCCAGATTACATGTTCAGTAAACTGTACTGCACTGCTGTGTTTTTCTTTTTTGTGGGCAACATATTTATGAATTTTCTCAGAAACATACATACAACATAATGGATTGTAGTACAACAAAGCAGTGCATTGCTGCGTTTGAACATTTATTTTCATGTAGCCTTGACTCCAGTCTTTGTGTGTGCCTGGCAACGTGAGACAACTATTCTTGTTATATCGTGCAGCATCTATCTACCCCTACCCACACCAACTCACTGTGTCTCCGGTGGACACAGAGGACACTTTATGGAACTTGGTCTTGGAGGTGGAGGACTGTCTGCTGAGCATAGGGTCCCTGAAGGAGGACTCGCTGTTGGACACCGAGATACAGCCCTTCCTGGGGGGCAGGGCCAGGAAGTGCAGACAGGGAACCTTCTCTGCCAGAGTGTCTCTGTATGGGAGAGTCAACAAAGGAGAAAGGAAAGGAGAGTGGTGAAGGAGCATGCAGAAACCAAACCCTCCTTATTGTCATCATTACCTAAGCCAGTTGTAAGTTAACAAGTCAGTTGTTAAAGGAGTCTCATCTGGACGGCCAAGCCCAATCATACCAAAGGAGCCCTGGGGGCAACTTTCCAAAACAAACCTTAGGTCATGACAGGCTAGGACAGTACATACCTAGGGGGAGAATCTCGACTGCGTACTCCTTGCGTCCTCTCTCCTCGCCTCCTTCTCAAAACCCAATGGATGAGAAAGCTAGAGGTCCCTCCCCTCTGACCTTCTCCTCCAATGGGTTTTGAGAAGGAGGCGAGGAGAGAGGAGAAAAGACGTGAGGAGTATGAAACTGAGATTCTCCCAAGGTGTTTTGAGTTGTGCCCTAGTGGAGGAAGACATTGAAATGACTGTACTCACCTGTACTTAGAGTGGATGATGGCATAGATGAAAGGATTATAGATGGCTGAGGCTTTGGCAATGACAGCAGGGACGGCCTTGGAATAGGGACTGAGGGCACTTCCATAGCTGATAGGAGAGATAACATGAATAGGACACTACAAGCCTCACAGGTATGTAAAGTAATCTGAATCCCTCAGGTTTTACTGACAGTATGCCATTCTGCTCTGCTTCCACCCTCTAACAATACGATTGTAGTCTTAACTGTATGTGTGTGTACAGTATGTCTGTGGATGGTCAGTCATGCGTTGGCCAGTCCCTGCCTGTCTGTGCCTTGGTCAGTCTGTTTGCACTGCCTGCCTAGGTGCAGCCTGTTTGTATGGCTCGGCAGTGGCCCAAAGATGGAGTGAGCAGGAGGAATCATTCGCTTGATAATCCCTTTCTCTCCGACAGACTGCACTCCATCTCTTAACATCCCCTCTCCTGGAGGTGTGAGCAAGGCCTGAACAGTACACGCATGCCTAAGCTGCTGCAGTACATACAGGATGCTCCCCATACACAACTCTAAAAAACATCTGTTTCAAACAGTCTCTGACCCTGACAGCGTTTCTAAACTCCCAAAACCGTCTGTCTCAGACTCTCACCTCTTCGACAGACGTGCCTGCCATTCTGAACCAATCCCAGCCTTACTCGGAGGATTTGGAGTGCAATTCGGAGAGAATGTATCACCAATTCTTCTGCATTACCCCAAAGTTCTGCAGCAACAACAATTCTCAGCTTCATATCTGAATCAACACAGTCAGATAAAACCCCTATTCATGACTCCTGATCTTTCATACCCAGATCACATGCGCCTTCTAACTATAATCATTGCCTAAGAGACTCAACAAGTACACTACACAAAAGTATATGGACACCCCTTCAAATTAGTGGATTCGGCTTTTCAGCCACACCCGTTGCTAACAGGTGTATAAAATCGAGCACACAGCCATGCAATCTCCATAGACAAACACTGGCAGTAGAGTGGCCTTACTAAAGAGCTCAGTGACTTTCAACAAGACAGTTTGTCAAATTTCTGCCCTGATAGAGCTGTCCCTGTCAAATGTAAGTGCTGGTATTGTGAAGTGGAAATGTCTAGGAGCAACAATGGCTCAGTCGCAAAGTGGTAGGCCACACAAGCTCACAGAATGGGACCGGCGAGTGCTGAAGCGCGTAAAAATCATCTGTCCTCTGTTGCAACACTCACTACCGAGTTCCACACTGCCTCTGGAAGCAACGTCAGCACAAGAACTGTACGTCGGGAGCTTCATGAAATGGGTTTCCATGGCCGAGCAGCCGCACACAAGCCTAAGGTCACCATGCGCAATACCAAGTTTCGGCTGGAGTGGTGTAAAGCTCGCCGCCATTGGACTCTGGAGCAGTGGAAATGCGTTCTCTGGAGTGATGAATCATGCTTCACCATCTGGCAGTCCGACGGACGAATCTGAGTTTGGCGGATGCCAGGAGAACGCTACCTGCCCGAATGCATAGTGCCAACTGTAAAGTTTGGTGGAGGAGGAATAATGGTCTGGGGCTGTTTTTCATGGATCGGGCTAGGCCACTTAGTTCCAGTGAAGGGAAATCTTAATGCTACAGCATACAATGACATTCTAGACGATTCTGTGCTTCCAACATTGTGGCAACAGTTTAAGGAAGGCCCTTTCCTGTTTCAGCATAACAATGCCCCTGTGCAAAACGCGAGGTCCATACAGAAATTGTTTTTAGAGATTGGTGTGGAAGAACTTGACTGGCCTGCACAGAGCCCCATCGAACACCTTTGGGATGAATTGGAACGCCGACTGCGAGCCAGGCCTAATAGCCCAATATCAGTACTCGATCTCACCAATGCTCTTGTTGCTGAATGGAAGCAAGTCCCCGCAGCACTGTTACAATATCTAGTGGAAAGCCTTCCCAGAAGAGTGGAGGCTGTTATAGCAGTAAAGGGGGGACCAACTCCATATTAATGCCCATGAATTTGGAATGAGATGTTCGACGTGCAGGTGTGAACATACTTTTGGCCATGTAGTGTAGATCGTGGCCCGTAATTCATAAAGCTTTTCAGAGTACGAGTGCTGATCAAGGATCAGATCCCCCATGTCCATGTAATCTTATTCATAATTATCTAGAAAGAGGCTAAACGTATCCTAGATCAGCACTCCTACTGAGACGCTTTATGAATATGGAACCTGAACCCCATTCAAAACTCCATAGTTACCCAGCCCAGGCGATGAGGGTGACGCAGGCGTAGGGAGACCAGGACATCACATAGACGATGATGACCACAAAGGCGATCTTGGCCAGCTTCCACTCTGTCTTGATGGACTGCTGTTGGATGAGGGTGGACTTCCTCACCTGACTGCCCAGCTTCTCCATGTCTCTGTGGGCATCGGAGAGTGGATGAAGGAGATGTCAGAGGAAGACAGACAAACAGAGGGCCCCATCATCTGGATGTGTGCTTAAGTAACTTTACGTTACTATTTATATTTTTGACAACCTTTACTTTTACTTCACTACATTCCTAAAGAAAATAAATAATGTACTTTTTACTCCATACATTTTCCCTGACACCCAAAATCAATCAATCAATCAAATTTATTTATAAAGCCCTTTTTACATCAGCAGATGTCACAAAGTGCTATACAGAAACCCAGCCTAAAACCCCAGACAGCAAGCAATGCAGATGTAGGAGCACGGTGGCTAGGAAAAACTCCCTAGAAAGGCAGGAACCTAGGAAGAAACCTAGAGAGGAACCAGGCTCTGAGGGGTGGCCAGTCTTTTCCTGGCTGTGCCGGTTGGAGATTATAAGAGTACATGGCCATTAAGGCCAGATTGTTCTTCAAGATGTTCAAACGTTCATAGATGACCAGCAGGGTCAAATAATAATCAGTGGTTGTAGAGGGTGCAACAGGTCAGTACCTCAGGAGTAAATGTCAGTTGGCTTTTCATAGCCGAGCATTCAGAGGTCGAGACAGCAGGTGTGGTAGAGAGAGAGAGAGTTGAAAACAGCAGGTCCGGGACAAGGTAGCACATCCGGTGAACAGGTCAGGGTTCCCTAGCCGCAGGCAGAACAGTTTAAACTGGAGCAGCAGCACGACCAGGTGGTACTCATTACATTTTGAATGCTTAGCAGGACAGAAAATGGTCCAATTCACACACTTATCAAGAGAACAACCCTTGTCATCCCTACTGCCTCTGATCTGGCGGACTCACTAAACACAAACGCTTCATTTGCAAATGATGTCTGAGTGTTGGAGTGTGCCCCTGGCTATCCGTACATTTATAAAACAAGAAAATTGTGTTGTCTGGTTAGCTTAATATAAGGGATTTTAAATTATTCATACTTTTACTTTTTATACTTAAGAACATTTTAGCAATTACATTTACTTTTGATACTTAAGTGTATTTAAAACCAAATACTTTTAGACTTTTACTCAAGTAGTATTTTACTGGGTGACTAACTTTTACTTGAGTCATTTTCTATTAAGGTATCTTTATTTTTACTCAAGTATGATAACTGAGTACTTTTTCCACCACTGCACAGGGGCATGGTTGTGTGAATGTATCAGCTTACCTACTGGCGGTGCGTATGGCCAGGAACATGCAGAGGTAGCAGTAGGAGATGATGCCAAGTGGGATGAAGAACACAAAGACGCATAGCATCAGAGTGTAGCTCCTATTGGCTGGTGTGGAGGTCACATAATCCCACGTACAGGAGGTCATCAGGCCCTCAGGGATATAGGAACCTGGAGAGGGACAATGGGTTAGGATTAGTGTTGGGGTTAGGGTTAAGGTTCAGGTCACGGTTGGGGTAAGGGTTAGGGTTGGGATTAAGGTTACAGTCAGGGTAAGGGTTGGGGATCAAGTGTTTGAGAAAGAGAGAGGAGATTATTGTATCAGTACACCTGTAGAGAGAAGAGGAAGAGTGATAGGAAAGTGAGAGAGTTGTAGAGATAAGATAAAAGGATGGTAGTCTGGTCCCAGATCTGTTTGGGCTCTTGCCAACTCCATTAGTGTCATTGTCTAGCAAAACATGGCATGACAATTCCCTAAGAAGTTGGCAAGACAGCAGAAACAGTCAGAAAACTGGCACCCAAAAGGATGGCGTAAGTGGAGGGAACTCACTCCAGCCCAGGAGAGGCGCCAGACTCCAGGCCAGCGAATAGAGCCAGACAATGACGATGACGACGGAGGTGCGGCGTTTAGAGGTCCAGTGGAGGGCCTGTAGGGGCTTGGTGATGACGATGTAGCGGTCAATGGAGATAGCCAGCAGGTTGATCATGGAGGTGATCCCAAATAAAGCCCCACAGAAGGCGTACATCTTACAGCCTGAACATAAATCATTTAGAGATCTTACAATCTGAGTAATCTCAGAGGATAGAAAATTAGTAGGGGTGTAACGATCCATCTACTACATCGATGTATCGATTTATATTCCTATGATCCAACTACATCGATCTGTGCTCGGCGAGTTGGCCTTTGGACAACATATATCAATCTAACATCGTTTTAAAATGTAATAAATCGATTGTATCGATACTAGGAAATAACCCATTGGATTTAAGCACGTCAGACTTTATATGGATGTTTTTTCTTAGCACTTTTAATGATAAAGGCTTTAAACATTACTCGATTCAGTCTGCCTATCCGTGACGTCATCGCCCCGCGCCAGCAGCAGCGCAAAGGCACAAAGACAACAAAACATAGCATGGCGGACGACAGAGGAGAAGCAGACGAGCGAGAAATTATCAAGCCACCATTGCGGTCCTTACAAGAAACAGGAATCTAGGAAACTTCACCTGCACTGTCCAGTATCCAGGTATTTATTTCAGTCACACTGGTTGAATTTTTGGCTAAAAGGTTACTGAATCGATTTCAAGTCACTGAATCGTTTCGGATCGTATCGTTCTAAATGAACCAATATCGTCCTTGAATCGTATCGACAACCACGAATCGTGATACAAATCGAATCGTTGTTAAAACGAATCGTTACACCCCTAAAAATTAGTGATGCAGATAGATGGAATTTCCACAGAATTAATTTGATTAGTATTTTTTGTTCAGTATGGACAGCGTAATTAAGCTCAAATGACCAAAGTAGCTGAAGCTTTCCATTAAGACAACTGATCTGATGTGGGTATTTTACCAAACTTATGGGATGAAGGTAAAAGTACCTGTTTCTCCAAAAACCCACTCCTTGTAGAGACAGTTGACAAAGAAGATAGGGGACTGTGTGATGGCCATGAGGAAGTCACTCACTGCCAGATTCATGATGAAATAGTTGGGAGGAGTCCGGAGCTTCTTGTTACTGAAATACAGAACAAATATACAGTCTTTATGATTTCAAAAAAATCTATTCATTGTCATTAGCTTACTACTCATTTAAGAATTTACATGTATCTTTATCACTAAAGCTTTAGCATTATAACAGAATAGCTTCTATCCAGGTAATGAAATAAAGATAATGTCAAAAGGCAAGGATGCGATGCTGTACTTTCACGTTAGTCAAAAAGTGCAACCACTGGAACATGACCCCACACTCAGTTTGCTAACTACCTCCCCGACCCCACTCCCCTATGTGAACTGAATTCCTTAAAGTGAATGTTTCTCACTCTCTGCCAACCATTCTAATTCAGGATGTAGAGTCTGAGTGGGTGAATTATCATTACACGCATCCATGACTGTTATTTTGATTAAAGTTGCCCATTAATCCTACCACAAACACAATTCAGCATAAGTGATGCTCAGCGATCAGCCATCACCTGCTGACAACCAGCCACCTCCCCAGTCTCCTCCTCACCAGACCAATCCCTCACTCTCGCCTCGCCCAGAGTCAATACACTCACCATTATCCCTCCTAGCAGCAGGGGTCATCCCCTACCTAGAAATACCTCCTGTTTTCCAAGAAACTAGACTGGCTCACAGCATCAGGGGAAATCAGACAGGCCGGCCCAATACAAATACAGAGGGTCAATCAAAGTTAGTAAGTCATATCCAATGGCATGGAAAAATCCACATATTTTGCTTGAGAGTGTGTGAATGGGTGAGTGAGTGCCCTCTGCCCTCTGCCCTCTGCCCTCTGGCCTCCCACTGTGAACATGGCCTGATTTCTGTTCTGAGTGTTTTGTGCTAAATAATGTTAATAACGTTTAGATAGAGAAGTGACATGTTGGATTAATAATAATAATAATAATAATAACATGCCATTTAGCAGACGCTTTTATCCAAAGCGACTTACAGTCATAGTGGAGAGCGGCGCATTGCAGTTGTTGCCAGCTTCAGTAGGAGGAAGCTATGCTGCCATGCACTCATGTGGATCTGCAATTTGATTTGCACAAATCAAAGAGGAGACGTGATGCAATCGTTTCAATGGTCTCCAGGCATCTCTCTGAGGTCCTTAACTAAACACAAAGGACTACACGGCCTGTGGGGCTCTCAGGCATTACTAACAGAGAGGATGAGGAGTACAAGGAGGAGAGGGTGGTAATGAAGGTAATAGATGCTCTTCTTAATGCGCTTGAGCCAATCAGTTGTGTTGTGACAAGGTAGGGGTGGTATACAGAAGATAACCCTAAAGATCCATATTCTGAACAGAACAGCTCAAATAAGCAAAGAGAAACAACAGTCCATCATTACTTTAAGACACGAAGGTTAGTGAATGCGGAACATTTCAAGAACTTTGAATGCGGAACATTTCTTCAAGTGCAGTCGCAAAAACCATCAAGCTTTTGCAATGAAACTGGCTTTCCGCCACAGGAAAGGAAGACCCAGAGTTACCTCTGCTGCAGAGGATAAGTTCATTAGAGATAACTGCACCTCAGATTGCTGCCCAAATAAATGCTACACAGAGTTCAAGTAACAGACACATCTCAACATCAACTGTTCAGAGGAGACTGCATGAATCAGGCCTTCATGGTGACACTGTCAGTGATTTATTTAGAATTCAAGGCACACTTAACCAGCATGGCTACCACAGCATTCTGCAGCGATACGCCATCCCATCTGGTTTGGGCTTAGTGGGACTATCATTTGTTTTTCAATCGGACAATGACCCAACACACCTCCAGGCTGTCTAAGGGCTATTTGACCAAGAAGGAGAGTGATGGAGTGCTGCATCAGATGACCTGGCCTCCACAATCACCCAACCTCAACCCAATTGAGATGGTGTGGGATGAGTTGGACCGCAGAGTGAAGGAAAAGCAGCCAACAAGTGGGAACTCCTTCAAGACTGTTGGAAAATCGTTCCAGGTGAAGCTGGTTGAGAGAATGCCAAGAGTGTGCAAAGCTGTCATCAAGACAAAGGGTGGCTACTTTGAAGTATCTAAAATATAAAATATATTTTGATTTCTTTAACACCTTTTTTGTTACTACATGATTCTGTGTTATTTCATAGTTTTGATGTCTTCACTATTATTCTATTCTATTATTCTATAATGTAGAAAATAGTAAAAATAAAGAAAAACCCTTGAATGAGTAGGTGTGTCCAAACTTTTGACTGGTACTGTACATCATATGATTAGGACCTCACGGCCCTTTGAAATGACAAAAACGCATTCTTAAAAGGATACTTTGGGATTTTCCCCAGTCCGATGAACTTGTGGATAACAATTGTATGTTTCTGTGTCCAGTATGAAGAAAGTTACATGTAGTTTCGCGAGCCAATGCTAACTAGTGTTAGTGCAATGACTGGAAGTCTATGGGTATCTACTAGCATGCTAATATCCCGAAGTATCCCTTTAAACACGGAGGCCTTTTAAATGTGTAAATTGAAAAGAAACATACAGTACTGTATATGGAGTTACACACACTGTCCACAGACAGTTGTCTTTGATGGCTGTCATACATAACGTGTGCAATTCTTCCTGCACACTGGACAAATCTGTGTCAGTGAGCATTAAAAAGCTGATGCCTCCCTCGCTTTCCCCTTTGATGTGAAATGTAAATAATTGCCTTTGCACATACACACACATCATCACAGGGTAGCATATGGTCCAAGTTAATTAAGCTCAAAATTCACTGAGTTTGGAATTTGTTATGTAATGATGGCACTTGTACTGAAGCATTTTATTACTTTTATCATGATGATTAGATAATATTATCATAAAACAAAAATTACTAAAACAGGTGTAAGGTGATATCATTTAAATCACCACCATTGCTTTTAGGTTTAAAAAACATCCTTGTGTTTCTATAGTATAGTTATACCACAGTGTGTTTCTATAGTGTAGT